>NC_141697.1:485135531-485720531 GCF_964263255.1 Lissotriton vulgaris
AGGCCTTCATAAATAAAGTCCTGAATGTTTTCTTTTCTCGACCTCACTTACTGATACTAGAACCTGCAAGCCAATTACGGCCCGTGAACTCTTTCTTAGTAGGTCGCGCACCGTACAGACAGTTATACCACTGTTAAAAAATTTCTTTTACTGTTACCAAGCACCGCCACAGTTCCGCTTCACTCAGACTTAATCACTGCTCCCACGCTTCTACAGGCCAAACGCTATGTCGTATTTCTCTCCTTATCACCCTTTCATCTCTACAATAACAAACAGTTGTCCGCCTGCCACCACAGAACAGAGTCAGACACAGAGGCACCAAAGAGTGAACCCATCACCAACTGCCATCTCCGGCTGTTTCCATGGTTACACCTCATTCTGCACCTTGCTGAAGGCACAGGTCAAAAGTTCATGTCTCAACGTTCTACAACAAATTAAGAAGACTATTTTCCCTCCAGAAACACCTGCCAATCCACAGCTCTGTTACATGTCTTGTTTTTTCACACCCAATAGTACTTCTCGTTTAACATAAACATTAACATGCAACGTACTGTTCAATATCCACTTATTACAATCAACCAATCATTTTTATTTTTTTAACCACACCCAGCCTCTTCCTTTTTCTTTATTTAGAATTTCAACTTCTAACTGCCATTCCACTTCCAGAACCGATCGGAGGACGACTACAAATCCCTTGAAAATGAAGGTCTGGCTTATAGGACACAGTTATATTCACTGGAGTGAAAAATATGCAGTAAGCAGACGAATTTGCAACCTCGGTTTACCAAATGTACACATAACATGGATTGGCAAAAGAGGATTGAAATGTCACCAATTGATTCCATTGGTGAAAACTTTTATGCATCTCCCAGAACCAGACCTTATAATTGTGCACTGTGGTGGGAACGATCTAGGCACAATCACTGGGGTAGGTCTGGAAATGCTTCTAAAAGACACCTTTCGACAATTGATGACACTTTTTCCTCGATCTGCCTTGGTATATTCCAATATATGCCAACGACAGAAATGGAATTGGTCCAATCAACATTGTGCACAATTTGAGAAAGCAAGGAGACATGTAAATAAATCTGTTTCTGCGTTCCTCAGAGATTATAGCATGGGTTCTATTTACCATAACAACTTGCAATACCACATGCAAGACGTCTATAGGAGAGACGGTGTTCATTTCACGAATGAGGGAAACAGAATCTTCCTCTGCAACATCAGGCTCTGCATCGGTACTTACTTATAAATGCAGAAAACACTCAATTAACACAATGGCTCTTTTCAGAGCCACCTTATATCTAAGCACTCAAACTTCTGATTTATCTCCATTTTCACACTCTTGTAAATAGGTGTGCGCGACCGGGTGCGCGCACCCTGTATTTTTTTTCGGGAAAAAATTATATCTTTTTGCGTTTAAGGGCCTTACTGCACACCCCGAGAAAAGCTACGCAGCAAAACAATCTCTACCTTCTCCCCTTTCCATGTTTCAACGCTTTGAAATGAACAATATATTTACTCGCAGTGACAAAATGGCGAACAAAACTTCCTGATTTCCTTCGAATCAAACGTTAACAGACGTCACGCAGCAAAAAAAATTCCGCTCACGCGCAGCCGCTTGAGTGCGCGCACGCGTGCGCGCCTATAGATATATAATTGACTTTAACTTTAATTTTCTCAACAACTACTGAACGGATTTACACCATTCCAAAAAAAGCGTAATCTGCGAACCGAACTCTACAGTTTTGCCAAATTTCTTATAAATCCATTCAGCCGTTCGACCTGTAGCCGAGTCTAAAGGTCCTATGGAAAATAACATGCAGAAAACACGTTTTGGGACCCCCCTTATATCTCAGCCCCCACTAGACCAATCCCCCCCAATCTTTCAGGGAAGGAGCGCAGCGGACTGAGCCATCTTCTTTGAGAAATTCGCTAAGATTCTTCAACCAGGGCCAAAGTTATTCCAAATAGAATGTTGAGGATTTCCTATAGAAAACAATCCTAACTATAACTACCTACTGGCAACCGCTAGTAGGTAATATATATATATATATATATATATATTAAACACACTCCTGGTTACAATATTCATCCACGAAAGAACCAGAGTCGGAGCCCAAATCTGATGCGGTGCTGTCAAGTTTATTCAGCAAAAGGAAACACCCAACGCGTTTCGAGGTCCGCTGACCTCTTTCTCACGGGTGGAGTTTACCAGTACCAACATTCATTTAAAGGAACATGCTGTTTTAGAATTATCACACGTGATCATAGACATAGAGAAAATGAACAAATTACGGCTATGTCGGCAAAATTAGAAACAATGTTTCAAGTGAACAAATTGTATCAACTTTCCGGAAAATAATGGATACATGCGGAAGCCCAGCTGATAAATTTAGACTGTCCTGGGTATTTAAACAATGTTCAAATGTTTTACGAACTCATCAGTTAGAATTGCAGTTCATTTCAATGCGCGCCGATAGTGGCCAGCCCCATTTTACAGTACCATGTTACAAAATCACACCGGTACATATAACGGGATTATCGATAGGTTGTGTTGCCCCAGTGGGCGAAAAATCGATCAATTGCACAATTGCCGAGACCTCCAATAATGTCCAAGTGGGCAATAGGTTAATCCATATTCCTGAAAAAATGGAAAAAAAGGGACATAGCTGTAGGTGATAATGATTACATTTCAGATCAGTGCATGGTTAAAAACAATTAAAAACTTTTCGAATTTGTTACCAAAGAAGCAGCAGCATTATAATTTCACATGGTTTAGAGCAGTCTGTTAAGTTTGGAGATGGATCGCAAGTTCTTCCCCCAAGTTATGGCCTGTGGGTTGCAGGGTGTTGTACATAATAATGTATTTAGATTCCAGTTTCCTTAAATCTAACCACCTGTTATCTCCCCTCTCATTGCTTTCAATGCTGTCCAGAACACAAAATTTCATAACATTAGGATTTTTGTTGTGTAAATCAGAAAAATGCCTGGCTACAGGATATTGTTGATTTTCATTTCTTATGGCTCTTTGGTGTTCTAAAATCCTGAGTTTAGCCTGTTTTGTAGTGCACCCTATATAAAATTTGTTACAGGGGCATTCAAGAGCGTAAACAACATATTCTGTAGTACAGGCAAGGTGTTTGGTAATTTTGTGGGCATCTCTTTCCATTGACAATTTTATTGACTTACAGTTGTTACTGTACTTGCAGGCTTTGCATTTACGACATGGGTAAAAGCCTTGGATGGGATTGATTTTCTTACTTTCTTTTATTAGTGTACTGCTCAGTGTGTCCTTAAGTGATTTAGCCTTCCTAAAAGTTAGTGAAGGAATTTCATGAATCACCTCTTTCACATCGTGATCAAGTTTCAATGTCTCCCAATATTTGGTCAAGGATTTATGTAGTTTCCAGGATTGATTACTGTAGGTGGTGATGAAGCGTACCTTCTCATCAGCCTTATGTTGTTTAGGGACCAACAATTCTTCCCTATCCATGGCATTAACTCTGGTAAGGGCCTGCTGTATTATTTTTTCGCTGTATCCCCTCTCAGAGAATCGCTGTGCCATGACCTGGCTCTCTTTAGCGAATCCCTCTGCCGAGCTACAGTTTCTCTTGGCCCTAATAAGTTCGCCCATCGGGATACTACGTATGAGGCTTGGGGGATGTCCACTCCCCGCATGAAGCAGGCTATTTCCGGCTGTGGATTTGCGGAATAGAGTACTTGTTAGCTTCCCCTCATGAACCTCAAGCTTGATGTCCAGGAACTCTAATTCTTTTTGGCTGATTACACTGGTAAGTTTCAAATTAAGAGAGTTTCTGTTTAGAGTAGATTCAAATTCATGTATCTGGTCGAGGGTGCCGTGCCAAACACAGAAAATGTCGTCAATGTACCTTTTCCAGAGGATGACGTGGGTACTAAAGTGGGAGATCTCTTTCACCACTAACTCCTCCCACCAGCCTAGGTATAAGCAAGCTAGGCTGGGGGCAAAGCAAGTACCCATCGCCACCCCCTGGATTTGTTTGAACAATAGTTTATTGAAAATGAAGTAATTGTTAATCATGCATTCCCATATCATGTCCAGCAGCATATTAGTATGTGACAAAAACGAAACCGATCTGTTTCTGAGATAGAATTTGCATGCTTCCACCCCCAATTCCTGAGGAATGCTGGTGTACAGGCTGGCAACATCAAAGCTTACCAGCCAGTACTCAGGACTCCATACAATATCCTTGATAATACTCAAAAAATCTGAGGAGTCCCTGACATAGGATGGCAGACTGGTTACAAAAGGCTGTAAAAAGTGGTCTATATATCTACTGGTATTTTCATACAGGCTACCAACCGAAGAGACGATTGGTCTGCCTGGGGGTACCTGAAGATTTTTGTGCACCTTGGGGAGCAGATACAATGCAGGTGTTTTAGGATATTTCACATAGAGGTAAGAAAACTCATTGTCCTCAATTAACCCCCTAGCTTTCCAATCCCGCAATTTATCACCATATGCATTTTTTGACATATTATAGTCCTCTTTGTTCGCTCTAGCATAATTGCGTTCATCAGACAATTGTGCCAGACCTTCTTTAAGGTACATATCAATAGGCCAGACCACCACCTTTGTCGCTATTTTTAATAACCACGTCCGCCCAATTCTCCATTTCCTTTAAGGCAAAATACTGTTTTTTGTTGAGGTTCCAAATCATTTTGGGCTTCACTTTGTCCATATGTCTCATTTCCTGTATCATTCCTTGTTCGAAGCTATCAATGTAGCTATTGGCAATTTGTGGAACAAACACCGATCTTGGTTTGAAACCACTGCCACTACTCATACCAACCGAGTCCTCAGTACTGACTAAGTTAAACAAGGCATCATCATGTACATCTTCACAACCTGCTAATAATTGTACCGATTGCAAAAGTTCTGCATCATTTACACTCAGTGTACCGGGTTTCTCAGTCGTGCCCTCTTTTCTGATTCGGGATTTGTTCGCAAACCACTTTTTAAGTTTCAATTTGCGTGTGAAACAAAAAAGATCAATGCAGGCATTGGTAAAATTAAAATTAGACGTAGGACAAAATGAAAGCCCCCTCGACAGTACCTCAATTTGTACAGGTGTTAAAATGCGAGAAGAAAGATTTACCACAGTCTTGGAGTTTATTTTCTCGCCGCCTTGCCTCTGGTAACCACTCCTACTGGACTTGAGACCGCGTCGAAGGATTTGCTGCCTCTTCCGCATCCTCCTCTGCCGCCTCTTCCACGCCCTTTTGATGGGGTGCCTGTCTGGCGTTCCTTGGTCATCAGGGCTACTTCCTTTAAAATTAAATCTTTTGCTGGAATCACTTCCAGTGTGTCCGAGATGTCGCTTTCAATTGATTCAGTATCATCCATAGTTACTGATTCCGCCGAAGTTGTCGCACCTTGATTTGGTGCCGCTGTCTTTTTTCCGGGTGTAGTGTGGTTCCTGGTTTTTGCTTTCTTTGTGGCATCTCTTATTACATCATATCGTTTGGCAAAGGTCAAGATTTGGCCCTTGCTGTAGTCGACTTCGTCACTATGACATTTCCGCTGTTTTTTCTCTTTAATTTCATCCTCGATTTTATCAAGACGTTTGTTCATTTTGTCCATTTCTGTGGTAAATTCACTCTCTGTATATTTGCCTTTCAATTTTGTAATTAGTTCCTCATTCTCAGTGTTGAGTTTGGCACACTCTTTTTCAGCATTCTTTATGAGCATCTTTAGCATATTGACTGAGCAGACGTGGTTATTGTCCATCCACTCACTAATTAATTCGGGGTCAGGATTTTGAAATGTGGGTGAAATAAAGATCCTCAAACCGCGCGGTATCCTATCACATTCAAGATACTTGGTTAAGGCAGCCGCCTCCCACCAGCGCGATTGCTCACGTTTGAGGTTCCTCCAAAGTGTATCCCAGAGTACCTTCAGTTCATTAACTTGCTTACCAGGTGGTCTTGTCTCATCCCCCACACTGGATTCCGTTGATGTAAAAAGTTTCGCTGCTGCTTCAGCTCTCCTACTGTTCCTTGATTCTGCCATAATACTTGACACAACAAAACCGGCCGGTCTATTGTTGTTTGCACCGTTCGTTTCCGTAATGCACTGCTTTACTGGCTGTTCAGGCAACCCAATCACGGGCGGGAACCTACTCCAATGTCCAATTCAAATTAAACTCCAATCCGATCTGATCCCAGATACCGGAATTATCAGTTGTTTAGCGAGCTTGCGCAAAGTTCAAAAGGTTCGCTGTATTTTTTCAATTCGGTCCCTCAGTCCCGTGCAGCCATGGAACAGGCGGGCAAAAGTTTGTCTTGAAATACAAACACACACGGATTTGGCGTGCTTAAGCCATCTTCAACGGCGGGCTCTCGACGGGGTACGCCAACCCCTATTATTAAACACACTCCTGGTTACAATATTCATCCACGAAAGAACCAGAGTCGGAGCCCAAATCTGATGCGGTGCTGTCAAGTTTATTCAGCAAAAGGAAACACCCAACGCGTTTCGAGGTCCGCTGACCTCTTTCTCACGGGTGGAGTTTACCAGTACCAACATTCATTTAAAGGAACATGCTGTTTTAGAATTATCACACGTGATCATAGACATAGAGAAAATAAACAAATTACGGCTATGTCGGCAAAATTAGAAACAATGTTTCAAGTGAACAAATTGTATCAACTTTCCAGAAAATAATGGATACATGCGGAAGCCCAGCTGATAAATTTAGACTGTCCTGGGTATTTAAACAATGTTCAAATGTTTTACGAACTCATCAGTTAGAATTGCAGTTCATTTCAATGCGCGCCGATAGTGCCCAGCCCCATTTTACAGTACCATGTTACAAAATCACACCGGTACATATAACGGGATTATCGATATATATATATATATATATATATATATTGGTGTCCTTCGCTAGACGCCGGGACACCAAGACAGCGTTGCAGTTCAGGGGCAAAGGTAACCCTGTATAGATTCAGTTCCACAACGCGTAGCTACGCGACTGCACTCTCCTCGAGAACCCAATGATCACATCCAGTCCATAATGCGCTTTTCCAGATACATTTATTTATTTAAATGCGGCATCGTGATGAAACACGGAATAAACCTAACGTGTTTCGGCGAAAACACTCGCCTTGGTCACGGGTGATTCCATAGGCAATGTGCAAACAATAAATAAAGTTTCACGTGATAAGTGATGAAAATAAACAATGGACTCAAGGCCCTAATATCGCGGCCATCTTGGAATGGAGCATACTTTCATAAATACATATGACCCACAGTGCACACTTTACACTGTATGCGTTTAAACAAATACCTTTCAAAAAAAACTTTCGAAATATTTGAATACTTTTGCATCATTAATTGCATTTCTCAATATAAGGTAAATGCGTACACAAATTCGCTATATTCGCGTTCGACATCAGCAACAGCCAACAACTTCCTGGCATATTTTAGAGCCGGATCCTCATATTTCAACTCAAATCATTAAAAAAATTACTCAAGTGAGTTGTATTACATATGCTACATCAAATTGTGAAATTGTGCTTTTCATATAGTCCCAAGTGAGATTATATACAATGTGTCCACACGATCATATCCAAATATCTGTGCCCCAGTGGGATTGTTCTTCATGTACACCATTACATTTTCATTACCTACAATTAACACCTTGGCTGCTAGGTGTTTTCCCCTCCTGTGCTGCAGGCCCCCACTTTCCCATTGTTCATGACGAGCTCAGCTCGTCATCAGCACAGCTCAACCGTGCATCATGACGAGCTGAGCTCGTCATCAGCATCGAAAGGGTTAAAACACAAAAGAGAATGGACCGGTCAGAATACTGGTAGTATATGGCATTCCATGAGGCTTCTGAACTAGCTATGAGTCACAAACTTAGTGCAAAAACAGTGAAACAAAAATTAAACTTACAAAATATTTCAAAACATATTATTAAAATCAGCAGAATGCACAGTGTAGACATTGGGCCTAAGCAATAATGGATCCTAGACATTCATAGCCTGTTGCTAAGAGACTTGATAACACAGAAAACTATGTGATTTGCCTCTTAGTCCCCTAAATGCCATTTCATTTCTTCTTCAGAGTTCAGGCCTCTGGGCATAAGAGTGTCTAGCTCAAGAATGTATCTATTTTCCATTTGCCTTAATTTGCGGATTTTGTCACCACCTCTTTTCATGGCTGGGAGCTTGTCAATTACAAAGAACTTCAGCAAGTTTCTATTGTTCTTGTGTAGCTCTTCGAAGTGACGTGCAATTGGTGACGTTTGATCTTTGTTGTCAATAGATCTCATATGTTCCAGGACACGTTTTTTTGCAGGGAACATAGTGCTCCCTACATATTTCTTGGAGCATGGACACATCAATACATAGACACAGTATTCCGACAGGCATGTGAGATGTTTACTGATGGTTTTCTCAACAGCTTCAATAGGAAAGAAGACTCTTTTGATGTTATTACTATACCTGCATGCCTTGCATTTCATGCAGGTATAGAAGCCTTGGATATCACTCCCTTTTGCTGTGTTAATGCTCACCTCATTCTTGCTTAGTTTGTCTTTCAAAGAGTGGGCCTTCCTATAGGTCATATTAGGATTCTCACCCAACACATCACTCAGAGTCGATTCAGTCCTGAGGATGTTCCAATGGCGCTTGAGACTGTTCTGTACTTGCCATGATCTAAAGTGATAGGTAGAAATGAATCTTACCACCTCCTTGGTATCTGCAGGTCTCGAGTCTTTGTTCGTGACCAATAGAGACAAGTGGCTAATATCACTAGCTTTTTTCAGTGCAGCCTCCATGATAGAAGATTGGTATCCTCTTTCAATGAAGCGTTCTTTCATACAGTCACTCTCAATCAGAAAATCCTGTTCAGTACTACAATTCCTCCGAGCCCGGAGGAATTCACCAAAGGGGATACTTTTTATCAAGGCTTTTGGGTGTCCACTCTCCGCATGTAATAAGGTATTCCCTGCAGTTTCCTTGCGGTATAGGCTGGTGGTCAGCCTATTGCCAGATACCTTAACAAGCAGATCAAGAAACACCATGGTTTGGGTGTTCATATGGCCCTCCGAGAATATGTTCTGATCATTTCTGTTCAGGTCAGCAATGAAGTTCTCAGCTTCCTTTTGTGTACCATCCCAAATAATGAACAGATCATCGATGTAGCGCAGCCATAGTTTAACATGGCTGCGGTACATCCGGTGAGTCTTCTCTACTTGCTGCTCCCAGCTCACCATGAATAGGTTGGCGAAGCTGGGAGCAAAACAAGTTCCCATCGCTGTACCTTGTCGTTGCCTGTAATGTAAATCATTAAAGACAAAGAAATTATGCTCCAAACAAAATCTCATCATTTGGATGATCATCTCCGTATGACTCAAATATTAGATTGATCTAGAACTCAAAAATTTGCGACAAGCTCTAATGCCATCCTCATGTCTGATAGACGTGTAAAGACTACACACATCAAGTGAAATAAGAAGGTAGTCACCCTGCCACTCAAAGTCAGTGAGTTTATTTATAAAATCTCTGCTGTCTTTAAGATAGGAAGGAACTTTCTCAACAAAGGGTCTAAGAAAAAAGTCAATGTATCTTGACGTGTTCTCTAAAAGAGAACCGATCGAAGACACAATCGGCCTGCCCGGGGGATTGTTGGAGTCTTTATGCAACTTGGGCAGTAAATACAAAACTTCTATTTTGGGATTGCGGTTCAGTAAAAAAGAGTACTCATCCCACTCAATAATACCACTAGAACGCCAGTTCTTAAGCATCTCATAGTAAGTATTGTTACTCTCTTCAATTATATGTAGGGAAGAGACTTCATAACATTCTTTTACATTCAATTGTCTCATACCCTCCTTGATGTAGTTCTCCACATCCATTAAAACCACATTACCCCCTTTGTCAGATTGACGAATGACAATAGAGGAGTCACATTCCAATGACTTAATCGCTACCCTTTCCGCTTTGCTTAGATTGTCATTAGACCAACATTTTTTCTTAGCCAGATTCTTAAAGGGGGGCCAGTGGGTGGGGGGCCTCACTGGCCCCCTGAGCCCCGGGAACCACCATGTCCCCGGGCTGGAAATAATAATTAGTTTGGGAACACTGCCCTGTGCGCCTAATATTTAAATTTGGAGGTCCGTTACGAACCCCAGGCCCAGGGACCACCACCACCTCGAGGCTTTAAATGTGTTGGGAGGGGGGGGGGCCTCCTGGAGCCGTGGATGGCCCTGGAGACCATCACCCCCTAGGGCCGGCTCCTGCAGTGTCCCAGGGTGCCCACCCCAGGACAATGCTGTTTGCTATGGCAGGGCAGAAGCACAGCTCCCGCCCTGCCATAGCAAGGGGAGCTGCATGTCTGCAGCTCCCATTGCTCAAAAGCAATGCCAGCTCCCGCAGTAGGCAGGGAGACGGTGGGACAATGGGGACATTGGGGCTCCCTCCACAGACCCCAATGCAAAGGGTCGGCCCCAGGGGATGGGGTTCCCGGGACCAGAAGTGGCCCGGGAGGGCGGCCACGTTGCCCCACTCTGTCATTAAAAACTCATTTTTTTCCACAAAATAAAAGAGTCACAGCCCCGTTGGTGGGGTCCCTGGGGCTAATAGAGGCCTCAGGAGGGGGGCCAGATAGCCCCCTCCTTAAATATTGATAATAATAAATAAATAGATATGTGGATAAGCCCCGGGGGATGGGGTCCCCCGGGCCAAAATTGGCCTCGGGAGAGGGCCGCACGGCCTCCTTCCCATTCTTTTTTCCTTTAAAAATGGGGAAGGCCCTGGGGGCTCCGGTTCCAAGAGCCCCAAATATTGTAAACAAAGGGGTGCACATAGACCCCCTTTCCATTTTTTTTAAAAGCCGGCATCTCGCAATAGGCCCCGCCCCCTGCCTTGCCCTGCAGCACTCTGCAAACGTGTCTCCTGGCAGACTACAGGATGGGGGATGAAGTCTAATTTACTCCGGAGGGACTTCGAGGGCCACGAATCCCTCATGGTACCTCCTCTAAGTCCGATGCAGCAGAATTCCTGAGCGCAGGTCGGAGGCCCAGCACCCTTTCTCCAGCACTCTGCAAATGTGACTGCTACTTAAAGAAGTATCTTTCTGCACCTCTGACTCAGAGGTAGTTTAAATCCCCCTGCCCTAAAATATACTAGGGCCTTACAGGGGAGGCCATGCCAATCACAAGGGTGCCCCAATTCATAGAGTACCCTAGTGTATGTAGGTGTATTCACTGTATTCTAGGTGTCTTTTAGCATAGCACTGTCTCTGGGCCTGGTTAGTCAGAGTCAGTTACCAAAAGTACCAGTCAGCAAAAAGTTGGGGGCACAGGATGACTTTGCAACAGGGCCTCTTTCTGCACCTCTGTTGGTACTTTCTGCATATCTCTTGCTTCTTTCTTCACTTTTCTTCATCTTTCTTGATTTTGTTGCCCTTACTGCATTTCTCTAGCTTCTTTCTGCGCCTTTCTTCCTCTTTCTGTACATGTCATACCTCCGTAGGCATTGTTAGAAATTAGCATTTGAAATATGTTTGAAATTCACTGAAAAAAACATAGGTTTCAGGGATGTTATTGTTAGAAATTAGCATTTAAAAAACCTTGGAAATTCACAAAAAAAACACAGGTGTCAGGGACGTGATAGTTAGTTAGACATTTCAGTTGTTCAAAACCAGTGAAAATCAGCCGTTATAGTTAGTTCAGCTAACTATAACATGCGCCCCCGTAATGCACTGCTCATGACATCACATATTACATCATTCATGCTATGGTCAGTGACATAACTGATGCCATCACTGATGACATCATCCACGTGATAATCTGATGTACCTCTTCACAACCTAATATCACCTTTGATAGACCCACTCTAAAATACAGACTACCATTCTTAAAACCACAGACACACCAATACCAGTTACTACATACCCACTAACTGATTACTAGGGGCCAGATGTAGGAGCCCTAATACCGGTCGGAAACGGACGATTTTGGCCGTTTCTGAGCGGTATTAGGGTTTTCAGATGTAGGGCATGCATTTACAGAATCAGTATTTTACCGATTCTGTATTTACCGATTCGGTAAAATTACCGAATCGGTAAATACAGACTCGGTAAAATACCGATTCTGTAAATGCAGATGTAGCTGGCACATGTTTACCACCAATCCAATTAGGTGGTAAAATACCGATTCCAGGTGTGCATGCACATCTGTGCATGCACACCTGTGCCATGTGACACACAGACATGCCCATAGGGCATGTATGTGTGCCACATGGCACACAAGCCTGTAATTGGGGTGCCAGAGGGTGTCAAAGTGACACCCCCTGCACCCTTGCAAAAATAGGTAATTACCGAATCGGTAAATACCGATTCGGTATTCCACATTGATTCCTATGGGCTTCAAGGCCCATAGGAATCAATGGGGGATACCGATTCGGTATTTGCAGAATCGGTAAATACCGAATCTTACAGATTCGGTATTTACCGAATCAGAATTACCTACATTTCCCCCCCTCTAATTTACCACTTCTTAAATACCGAATCGGTATGATTCGGTATTTTAGAAGTGGTAAATTAGAGGGGGGGAAATGTATGGTATGATTCGGTATTTTAGAAGTGGTAAATTAGATTTACCTACATCGGGCCCTGGGTCTTTACAAATATCTACTCACTCACCTATACAGTTTAAGCCTGGGCACAAAATCCGTTCCGCTCGTGGATTTTGCGGATTTTCGACAATTTCGCGATCCGCGAATTTCACGAAATTGCCAAAAAATCCGCAAATCCGCTCGCGGGCGGATTTTGGGCAGTTGAGTAGAGGTATCGGACAAACCGGTGGCGTCTTCTTGGATAAATATTACGGGCAGGGTTCATTCTAGCATGATGCTCCTGTCACAAAAGTTAAACCTCAACAGGAGGCACTTACAGATATAAATAATTTTAAAGCAGGTGCCCGAGTTGAAGCTCAAGTTCAGTACGGCATTCATCAGCCCAAAAACAATTGTGAGCTTTGTCGAGGCTGGGCAGGTGTGCTTTCTCCCCATATCTACAGTCGAAAATCAGCTTTGATGCTGAATGGAGGCCTTTACATCCTTGACTTTCAGGGGCTTCTTTCTCCTCGTCTGCTGCTCTGATTGGTCTCTGACCTTTTACTCGCATAGAAGCCCTGCCCGTTTGGCCCGCCCACACACTAGCGGTGTGCACCGTCTTCCAGCCATTTAACCACTATGATGGACAGCTCACTCAAGGGACCCCTGCGCCCTTCGGCTGGATGGCATAGTAACACACACATGGTCACTGGAGACAACTCTTCTGGCACTTTACGCAGCTGTAGTGTGGGAAAAGCACTATGTAAATGTAAATGTGTTTGTATTTATATAGCGCACTTCTACCCAGAGGTCTCGTAGCACTGGATTCATACCGCTGTGGAACCCTTCCTGGCTTTCCTGTGAAATGTCCACTCCTGGGCACCCCCAATGTGAAGCCAGGCATCCAAGCGCTGCTGGGGCCATTGTGGAGATTAAGCAAGCTATTGCCCAGAGTCAGAGTGGGAGCCATGATTAGACTAGGCACCGAGGCGAGAATTATCAGGTCTGGGGAAATTGAGTCCAAGAGCCGCCAAGGCGGGAATTGAACCCTGGTCCCGGCCCAGACCTCTGCATCAGGGTCTGCCGCTCTAACCATTGAGCCACTATACAATTACCCAACGAGGTAGCACTTACCAATTAGCCAGTAGACAGTGGGAAACAGTCTATTTGTGCAAATCTGCGAGTTTGTGCATTTTTTCGCAAACTTGCCAATTTTTTTGCAATTTTGCGTGAATTTGCGGCCCAAAAATCCGCAAAATTCACCCATACTTAATACAGTTACTCATAAATGCAGTCACACATCAGCACAGCACTATCATATGCACTCATACATCTATACAGACACTCACACCCCACCACTCATCCATAGCATTACTCACACACCTAGTCAGTCATGCAAATAAATCAATCACATTTCCATTTACTCACCTATACAGTTATACACACACCACCTGACTTATTCATACAGATACTAACACATACTTACCCTCTTATACAATCACTGATACTACCACACACATCTATATAGCCACTCTCAAAATCACTCACTCTCACATATAGCCATTTAAATATTCAAATAATTACATATACTGGCTTTCACATATGTAGTTACTGACACATGTACCACTGAGACTTCCATTTACTCACCAACACACCCATACACACACTCACCCACCCATACAGCCCTTCACAGATGCACTCTTGAAACCATACACCCAGGGAATCACCCACTCACACATTCATCCATGGAGTCACCCACACCCCACCCAACCACTCGGACACTCAGGCACATATACAGATTATCAGACAATCAATCAATTACCAATATAGACACTCATTTAGCTTCTCACCAACCAATGCAACCGCTTAAACATCAACTGACAGTCTGATACAGACATTTACACAGATTAGTCACTAACCCATGCATTCACTAAGACACGTTTAATCACTCACTTATACAGACAGTCACACACCTACTAAATCATCCAATCAAATACTTATACACCCACTTACTCTTCAATACACCTTGGCATATATGTATATATATATATATATATATATATATATATATATATATATATATATATATATATATATATATATATATATATATATTCACTGAAAAAACCATTGGTTATAGACCATATATAGTTAGGAATTAGCCTTTTCAAAACCTTATTTTACTCACACAAAACCATTGAAATTTCATATATAGTTAGTTCCACTAACTATATATCGCGCACCCGCAATCCACTGCTGATGATGTCACATATTACATCATTCATGACATGGTTAGTGACATCACTGATGACATCACTGATGACATCTCAAATGACATCACTGATGACATCACTGATGACAACATCCAGTGACTGTATGTTTCTGTAAAGTTAAAATATGTCTTACATATTGAAGAATGAGTGGATGTATAAGTGTCTGGATGAAGGATTTAGTAGGTGCATGACTGACTGTATGAGTGAGTGATTAAATGTGTCTCACTGAGTGCATGGGTTAGTGACTAAACTGTTTTAATTTGTGCATCATTATATCTGTTGTTCTACAAACTGCTGCATATGTTGATCAGTAGCTATATGAGTAACTGTATGAGTTATTCATTGGTTGTCCAAGTATTTGTATGGGAAACTGAGTGTGTGTGTATGGGTGGCTGGCAGGTGTGTGACTCTGTACATAGATGTGTGAGTAGTTGATTCACTATATGTATGGGTTCAAAAGTGCATGTGGAAACAGCTGTATTGGCGGTTGTCTGTGCATGAGTGTATTAGTGAGTGAATGGATATCTCAGTGCTACATGTCAAAGTAAGTACATATGTAAAACACAGTACATGTGAGAGTTGACATATATAAATAACTGTGCATAAGAGCCAGTGAATGTGTGAGTGGCTGTATGGATCATTGTGAACATATATCAGGGATTGTATAAGAGAGTAAAGTAAATATGTGTTAGTATATGTTTGAATAAGTAAGGTGTGTATAACTGTATCGTTGAGAAAATGGAGGTGTGATTGATTTTTTGCATGACTGACTAGGTGTGTGAGTAACTCCATGGATGAGTGACAGTCTGTGACTATCTGTTTACACTGATTGTATCTAAGGTTATATTAGAGTCTGAAGAGGTTTATGGTATTATCACATGAATGATATCATCAGTGATGTGATCATTCATGTCAAATGAGATGTTATCAGTGATTTTATCAGTGATGTAATTTGAGATGTCATCAGTGATGTCATTTGAGATGTCATCAGTGATGTCATTTGAGATGTCATCAGTGATGTCATCAGTGATGTCACTAACCATGTCATGAATGATGTAATATGTGACATCATCAGCAGTGGATTGCGGGTGCGCGATATATAGTTAGTGGAACTAACTGTATATGAAATTTCAATGTTTTTGTGTGAGTAAAATAAGGTTTTGAAAAGGCTAATTCCTAACTATATATGGTCTATAACCAATGGTTTTTTCAGTGAATTTTCAAGGTTTTGTAAATGCAAATTCCTAACTATATATGGCCTATAACCTATGGTTTTTTCAGTGAATTTCATTGGTTTTTTAATAGCAAATATCAAAAGCTGTAAAATGTCAAGTACGTGATAGGTAAAAACTTTTTCGTGTTTATGCACGCTGATGTGCTTTGAACGCTGCCCCCCTCCCCTCTTTTCTCTTAGTAGTACTCTCTCTTTGCAGATAGTGAAGAGTAGTTAACGCAGGCCTTTACCCCCGTTGTAATCCGTCGTGCCTGCTTGTCTCTCCATTTGATTGATTGTTATCCAAGCATTTACTGTTTTACAATTGATTCTCTTTGGTTCATTCTCTATTTACAAACAAGCACAAAGTCGCAATACTCTGTTTAGTCTTTGCAGATCGTGAAAAATCGTGTAAAAAAATAAAAGTAATCAAGCAAAATCAGTAGGCCACTAATTGGATCTCTTTTTGACCTCGCTAAAATAGAAACATTAGGAACAACCCTTCATGAGAAATACGAAAATAGTGAGATGAACTGAGCGCCACACCATGAGGGCTGCAAGACAGCTCGGCTCCGTCACCCACCCAGCCCAAAATAACGACAAACCCTATGCAAATATTAAAAATATAGACAACACACCAGCAAAGTAACAGGGTAAAACATTTTATTAAATAACTATTTACATTACGTTGGTTTATAAGATGATGTCAGTAGTGGACCGATGTGTGAATAGGTCGGAAGCAGCACAAGGCGCCAAGATCCGGATGGCAAGTCCTGGATGTTGGGTGCCATAGTTCAGAGTTCTGAGTTTGAGCCTTTTTCAATGCCTGTGCTTTGTTGTTTCCCCTCCATCAAAAACAAAAAAAAAATATAAAACTGTGCAAAAATACAAAAAAATCAAAAAATGTTTACAAAAGCAGTGCTTGTAAGACTGTCTGAAGCTTATTTCCACCTACTGCAGCTTCACTATTCTCAAAGTAAGTGAGGGTCGTTTGTGGACCTGACTGCATTTGAAAACAATGTTATATGGTACCTCCCTAAACCGCTTGACGGAGGCCCCCGCGGGGCAGTGTGATGGCACGGACTCGGAGAAGACGCTTGGCTCCGACCCCCTCCCCAAGTCTTATAGCACTGGTGTAGCCTGAGATCGCCCCCGACATAGGCTGCCGGCTCCCGGGGTCCGGCGGAACTTTTTGCCTTTTGATGACTCTTCTATTCTGGACTTTGTCCCACAATCCGTTTGACCTGAAGACACGCTGTAGTGGGGCGCCCCTTTACCGTTTTAGTTGCCATTCCGCCCGCTTTTGCTACACTGTGCCTCTTCCGCCATTCAGCTGTTTACCGCCCGCTCTTGCGACTACAGCGTCTCGCTCACCATGTAGTTAAGTTGCTCCCGCTCTTGCGGTGCAGCGATAGGCGGCTGCCACAGGACTCTCAAAATGGCGGCTGGCTCTTCGGTTTTGGGCCTGGTCCACTAAAATGGCCCTGGGACACCTTGGAACTCGGACGCTTCCCTGATAGGGCTTGGGTCCCATTCTCGAAAGCGTCCCCTCAGCCGTGAAGATTCTACAAAAGTCTTGGGGGCCCCCGACTCCCGCAGGCTTCTGGTGGGGAGCGGCTGCCATGTCTGCTCGTGGAATGGCCACGACGGAGCTACGAGATGGTAGTGCTCTCATGCTGACGCCAGCTTTAGTCTGAAACATCCAGAAACACTGTAGACTACCAATTCGATCAGTTCCGGTAGCGCCCCAACATGACCCGGAAGAGAAGAACTTGCCCTCCCCTCTTTGACTGATGGTTCTTGTTGCCTGTCCCCTCTGTTGTCATTTAACATAACTTTTTGGACTGCTGAAAGGGGTTGTGTTCCGAACGCTGGTTGGTGGAGACATTTTGACTATATTCTTGACCTACGTTGTCGCGTAATGCGTTATATGACACGCCGCGTTAGCGCACCCGGAAGTGATCCGGGGCGCGGCGCGCAGCGCGTAACGTAAGCATAACAGGTCATGTGACTTGTTAATAAAACTTTTCATTGGTTCATTTTACTTTTGTTATTTTAATGATGAAAAGCTTGGTCATATGACCTAAAAATTACGCTTTTTATTGTTTTCGAACATTATTTTTTTTTTAACATATATGTTATAATATTCCAGGCTAATGTACTTTCCCGGAAAATTTACAACTGTCCTGCAAGTAAAATATATTCCTTTTTCGAGAAAAAGGGCGTTTCTTCGTTCCATGACGGAGCCGTTGAGTAAAAGAGACTCGGCCTGCTGTCTTAGTCGCCGATACGCCTGATTATCAGATTCTTATCGATCACTTTATGTTGCAGGAGTGGAAAACACAACTGCCCTTGACCATTTATCTTTACTGCGTTCCTACATATTATACCTTTTATCCGTCATGTAATTGGACTGCTTTATTTCACTTGCCTTTTACTGATTCGAAAACAGTGACTAAAAGTAAAATATTTACCAATGTAAATACTACTACCGTGTTTTGTTTTAAAAACCTTTATTGTGAAAATGTCAGTATACAAATACGGGCCTATAACCACGTGGGCCGGCCACGGAGCAAACTGAAATCGTATATGATGAGGAGACATTTACATTATAGAGGAACGTAACGAGCGAGCCATTAGGTTGCAAGAACTAAGATGTCTAACAGTTGCGGAATCGCTGGACGTACATTTTGTAATTAAAATACGACAGGGCCACTTACAAAAAAGTTATCTAGATATACATTTGCGTGCAAGTACCATGGGTGACGTTAATTCGAACTTTCAATAGTACAGTAATAAATAACACATCAGAACTTAATATCAATAGGGATGTAGAAATATTCAATCAATTCTCGTCCCCGCCCGCCATGAGTATCAAAACTGCATTCATATCTCGTGATATCAAGGTTGTTCAACCAGTACACAACAAGGAGTTACGAGTCCCATTTATACCGGCGCCATTTTGGGCGAGGCCGGGCAGGTCCAAGATATAGTCAAAATGTCTCCACCAACAATCGGCCAGACCAGAACCCCTTTCGGCCCTTTATGCTACAAGATGGTGTCTTCCATTCAGAAAATATTGTTGGCAGCATTTTGAAAGGAAAGATAAACAGCCGTTTTCCTAGTGAGTCTCACATTGTTACATTTAGGAAGAATGTTGAAGAGTAATATGTGGAAAATCTGAAGCCATTTTTCTACAAACTCTCAATCAGCCTTGGATGGAAAAAAAAATCCTGAAGAATGTACAAACTGAAAACCAATTTTAGTCTGTATAGCATCAACAGCAACGCTTGAGTCAGCTTTGTGTCAAGCCGCCATTTTCATTCAATCAATAGCGTCCCCCTGCACACATTCAGGAACCTGGTCGTGTCTTCAGGTGAAACGGATTGTGGGACAAGAAGCAGAAAGGAAAAGGAAAAAAGTTCCGCCGGACCTCGGGAGCCGGCCGCCTATGTCATGGGCGATCTTTGGCCACACCAGGGCAATAGTGAAGCTGCAGCAGGTGCAAAAGAGCTTCAGACAGTCTTACAAGCACTGCTTTTCTAAACATTTTTTTGTATTTTTGCACAGTTTTATATTTTTTTTTTGTTTTTGATGGAGGGGAAACAACAAAAAACAGGCATTGAAAAAAGCTCAACAGTGCAGGGCGCCTTGTGCTGGTTCCGACCTATTCACACATCGGTCCACTACTGACATCACCTCATAAGCCAACGGGGCACCCCACACTGACTTTCGATGCAGCATTGTAGGATAGCCACACCAGTGCGGCAACTTGCTGGACACCACCTCGGTGCCATCCGGATCTCGGCGCGTTCCAGTCACTGTACCGCAAAGTGACCGGAACTCAGCTGGACACGCCGTCTTTCGGCACAGCATTGTAGGATAGCCACACCAGTGCAGCAACTTGCTGGACACTAACTCGGTGCCATCCGGATCTCGGCGCGTTGTGCTGCCTTCGGCCTATTCGCACACCGGTCCGCTACTGACGCCGCCTCACGTGCCAACGGATTTTCTACGCTTTTTGTAGCCCTATGCCGCATAACAGGTCATGTGACTTGTTTATAAAACTTTTCATTGGTTCATTTTACTTTTGGTTTCCTAAAGATGGAAGGCTTGGTCATATGACCTAAAAATAACACTTTTCATTGGTTTAGAACATTTTTTTTTCCCAAACGATGAAAGCCCCACCTTGTTTCTGGATGATTCAGACTGAAGCTGGCGTCACCATGAGAGCACCACCATCTCGTGGCTCCGTCGTGGTCATTCCGCGAGCAATCATGGCAGCCGCTCCCCACCGGAAGCCTGCAGGAGTCGAGGGCCCCCAAGACTTTTGTAGAATCTTCACGGCTGAGGGGACGCTTTCGAGAATGGAGCCCAAGCCCTAGCAGGCAAGCGTCCGAGTTCCAAGGTGTCCCAGGACCATTTTAGTGGACCAGGCCCAAAACCGAAGAGCCGGCTGCCATTTTAAGAGTCCTGTGGCAGCCGCCTATCGCTGCACTGCAAGAGTGGGAGCAACTCAACTACATGGTGAGCGAGACGCTGTAGCCGCAAGAGCGGGCGCAACTCAGCTGGATGGCCGCCACCTGGGGAGGCCCGTTCACGCCGCCTCCCCCACGCCCCCCCCCGGGCCGCCCCACGCCAATTTTCGGAGCAGCATTGTAGGATACCAAAACCAGTGCGGCAGTTTACTGGACATCACCTGGGTGCCATCCACATCTCAGCGCGTTCTGCTGCCTTGGGACTATTCGCACAACAGACCGCTACTGACGAGGCCTCCCCCCGCACCACCCGGGACGCCCCACGCTGTTTTTCTGAGCTGCATTGTAGGAAACCAAAAACCAGTGCGGCACCCAGGTGACATCACCTGGGTGCCGTCCAGAACTCAGCACGTTGTGCTGCCTTGGGACTATTCGCACAAAAGACAGCTTCTGACCATTGTTGCTTTTTTTTGTCAAAAATGTTTAAATGTTTGTTACAGTTTTTGTTCCGTTCGTTATATTTAAAAGTTAATAAAGTTTTATAATCCTACTTTGTTGGAGTGCTATATATTTTTAAAAAATCGGGTGAATGGGGCCTTGAATCGGGTTATTGTCATGTGTGGGCTTTGCAAGTGTACTGCTACAGGATCGGACATTTCAAACTCAAATGCACGTTCTTTTTCTTACCTTCCCGAAGCATGGAGCGCAATAGCAGGCAGAGAAAGGGTGATGCAAGTGTTGAACACTGCCTGGCCTGGCAAGTTGCTGGCAGTGCCCCCCCCCCCCCCCCCCGCCCGCTCCTGAAAGAGGACACACACACACCGCCGCCCCGAGTACTTCACAGATCTTTAAAAGACCATGCGCTTGTTCATGAGGCTTAAATGGTTTATCACCCCTTCTAGAACCCCTGCATCGACCCTCTGACGTTTCCTGGAAGAATTACCACGTGACACAATACCAAGCCTTGTCAGCTGAAACCCCCGAGGAATCGTGGGGCATATTATCAAGGGGGTTTATCTCTGCTTTTTTGGCTTTAAAAGCCAAGAAAGCGGAGATAAAATTATCTCCCTATTACCAAGCTGTCGCTAACACCAGTTAGTGACAGCTAAAAGGAGATAGCGACCATCTTGGGCCCCGCTTTGCATGTCAGTGATATTTATCACTAATGACATGCAAAGTGGGCGTGCCAAGATGTTAGCGACTGGAAACAGTCCCTAACATCGCTATCTCCTATTACCAACTTTTGGAGATATTCGCGCTAAGCGCGAATATCTCCAAAAGCTAACACCTGACCTGAGCAGTTCTTAGCCATGTTATCCAATGGGAGGTGGATAACATGGCTAAGAGCATTTGCTCGATAATGCATGAATATCGCTGACTTTTCAGCGATATTCATGCATTGCGGCCGTTTTTTTTCGCATTTGCGATAAACCTTGCTAATAGCAAGGTTTATCTGCGATAAAAATCGCCGATGTGCGGCGATAATTTTTGTCTCTAAACAAGTTAGAGACAAAAATTATCGCTAGTTGTTGGTAATATGCCCCCGGGTTTTTGCTTGCACAAATCGGGAATTGCAAAAACAACAAGTGATGGACCGAATGTGGATCAATGTCACACATTCACCCCAGTCAAAAGATCTGGGCCCAAATCCATCGTTTTTTTGCACTCCACACCACCCTGGGTTAGACAATGGTGATATGCAAATCAGCTCTGACCCTGTTGCCCCATGGGAACAGTCCAGTCCGAACTACAAAAGCCATGTCCTTCCCAGAACGGAATCAAGCATCCGAGGACCGGACCGGTTTCGAGGTAACACCTCTCTTCAGCCCGGCTAGCTTGACTCCAAGTGGTGTGGAGTGCCTGGGACCCACGTCTGGGCATCCCCAGCGCACTTAGGGCGGCAATTGCAAAAACAACAAGTGATGGACCGAATGTGGATCAATGTCACACATTCACCCCAGTCAAAAGATCTGGGCCCAAATCCATCGTTTTTTTGCACTCCACACCACCCTGGGTAAGACAATGGCGATATGCAAATCAGCTCTGACCCTGTTGCCCCATGGGAACAGTCCAGTCCGAACTACAAAAGCCATGTCCTTCCCAGAACGGAATCAAGCATCCGAGGACCGGACCGGTTTCGAGGTAACACCTCTCTTCAGCCCGGCTAGCTTGACTCCAAGTGGTGTGGAGTGCCTGGGACCCACGTCTGGGCATCCCCAGCGCACTTAGGGCGGCAATTGCAAAAACAACAAGTGATGGACCGAATGTGGATCAATGTCACACATTCACCCCAGTCAAAAGATCTGGGCCCAAATCCATCTTTTTTTGCACTCCACACCACCCTGGGTTAGACAATGGCGATATGCAAATCAGCTCTGACCCTGTTGCCCCATGGGAACAGTCCAGTCCGAACTACAAAAGCCATGTCCTTCCCAGAACGGAATCAAGCATCCGAGGACCGGACCGGTTTCGAGGTAACACCTCTCTTCAGCCCGGCTAGCTTGACTCCAAGTGGTGTGGAGTGCCTGGGACCCACGTCTGGGCATCCCCAGCGCACTTAGGGCAGCAATTGCAAAAACAACAAGTGATGGACCGAATGTGGATCAATGTCACACATTCACCCCAGTCAAAAGATCTGGGCCCAAATCCATCGTTTTTTTGCACTCCACACCACCCTGGGTTAGACAATGGCGATATGCAAATCAGCTCTGACCCTGTTGCCCCATGGGAACAGTCCAGTCCGAACTACAAAAGCCATGTCCTTCCCAGAACGGAATCAAGCATCCGAGGACCGGACCGGTTTCGAGGTAACACCTCTCTTCAGCCCGGCTAGCTTGACTCCAAGTGGTGTGGAGTGCCTGGGACCCACGTCTGGGCATCCCCAGCGCACTTAGGGCGGCAATTGCAAAAACAACAAGTGATGGACCGAATGTGGATCAATGTCACACATTCACCCCAGTCAAAAGATCTGGGCCCAAATCCATCGTTTTTTTGCACTCCACACCACCCTGGGTTAGACAATGGCGATATGCAAATCAGCTCTGACTCTGTTGCCCCATGGGAACAGTCCAGTCCGAACTACAAAAGCCATGTCCTTCCCAGAACGGAATCAAGCATCCGAGGACCGGACCGGTTTCGAGGTAACACCTCTCTTCAGCCCGGCTAGCTTGACTCCAAGTGGTGTGGAGTGCCTGGGACCCACGTCTGGGCATCCCCAGCGCACTTAGGGCGGCAATTGCAAAAACAACAAGTGATGGACCGAATGTGGATCAATGTCACACATTCACCCCAGTCAAAAGATCTGGGCCCAAATCCATCGTTTTTTTGCACTCCACACCACCCTGGGTTAGACAATGGCGATATGCAAATCAGCTCTGACCCTGTTGCCCCATGGGAACAGTCCAGTCCGAACTACAAAAGCCATGTCCTTCCCAGAACGGAATCAAGCATCCGAGGACCGGACCGGTTTCGAGGTAACACCTCTCTTCAACCCGGCTAGCTTGACTCCAAGTGGTGTGGAGTGCCTGGGACCCACGTCTGGGCATCCCCAGCGCACTTAGGGCGGCAATTGCAAAAACAACAAGTGATGGACCGAATGTGGATCAATGTCACACATTCACCCCAGTCAAAAGATCTGGGCCCAAATCCATCGTTTTTTTGCACTCCACACCACCCTGGGTTAGACAATGGCGATATGCAAATCAACTCTGACCCTGTTGCCCCATGGGAACAGTCCAGTCCGAACTACAAAAGCCATGTCCTTCCCAGAACGGAATCAAGCATCCGAGGACCGGACCGGTTTCGAGGTAACACCTCTCTTCAGCCCGGCTAGCTTGACTCCAAGTGGTGTGGAGTGCCTGGGACCCACGTCTGGGCATACCCAGCGCACTTAGGGCGGCAATTGCAAAAACAACAAGTGATGGACCGAATGTGGATCAATGTCACACATTCACCCCAGTCAAAAGATCTGGGCCCAAATCCATCGTAAATCGGGAGGCGGGAGACTAGCACTGAAATCAGTAGTCTCACGCCTGAATCGGGAGGGTTGGCATGTCTGGATTCTCTACAGCTGGGGCCATAAACTACATCCGCAGGGCTAGGTGATAGCCTGGGACCAGCCTGGCATCTAAAATGGCTGCCGTGCACGACAAAATTGTGGCATTGGAAAAAAGGCAAGATGGCGCAAACAATGTTTATCAATAAGGATTCATTTATAACAAAATATTTTATCGCACTGACAAATTGGCGGTCAACACTTCCTGATTTCCATCGAATCGAACGTTAACAGACGTCACGCAGCAAAAAAAAAAAAAGCTCACGCACAGCCGCTGGAAGAGATGTATCAACATATATGAGCCTCCTCAGCCACCCTCAGAAAACATAGGGGATTAGGATACGTCTCCCGCACCCCCTTATACCTAGTAATTTAATTAAAACGAAGCACAAAATGGCGAATTCCCGTTTCGCTACCAGTTTGCGGCCCAGTTCGCGGCCCGTGAAGCGCTTCTACCGTGAAAAATAATTTTTTTTTTATTTTCCCCACGGGACCCTTTAATAACCCCAACAACATTCCTAGGGGGTCAAGAGGGGTATACCTTGCCCCCTTTCATTAAATTCCCCCTTCGTTTTTCACCTCTTCTTCTCTCTCGATCCTACCGAGAGATAAGATGGCGGCCGCTCCGGACTGTTTAGAATGTTGACAGACACCGGGGAGCCAATCAGCTTCGCATCGCAAAGTTCCGTTTCGCGAAAAGTAAGCGGACCGGAGCGCAGCCCGGAGCGCTGTTACAGATATATATCTTGTTTTGAACGTTAATTTCTCAAAATCCACTGGAGCACATATATTGAGACCTAGCAAAGGCACATCGGGCTAACAGTCCCTATAATTTTGCCAAGTTTCGTGCAAATCCATTCAGCCGTTCGAGCTAAAAGTGAGGCCAAAGGCCCTATGGAAATTAACATGGGAAAAACGTGTTTTGGGACCCCCCTTTTTTCTCGGCCCCCCCTTTGACGAAACCCCCCTAAATTTTCAGGGGCTGCTCAGAAACAAAATGTGCTATTTTCCTGAAAATTTCAGCCGATTCCATCCACAAACGCCAAAGTTATTAGACATAGAATTTTCAAAAGTTCCATAGACAAATAATCCTAACTATATATACCTACTGGCTATCGCCAGTAGGTAATATATATATATATATATATATATATATATATATATATATATATATATATATATATATATATATATATATATATATATATATATATATATAAAACATACTTAAACTTTTCAGAAACACAGAATCACTGGATGATGTCATCAGTGATGTCACTTGAGATGTCATCAGTGATGTCACTGACCATGTCATGAATGATGTAATATGTGACGTAATCAGCAGTACATTGCGGGGGTGCGAGTTATAGTTAGCGGAACTAACTACGACGGCTGAATTTCAATTGTTTTGTACAACTGACATGTCCAACTAACTATAATAACACTGAAACCTGTGTTTTTTCAGTGAGTCTATCTATATCTATATTTATAAATATATATATATAGATATACATTATATACACAAATAAGAAGCAGAGAACTCTGGGTGGTTCCCTAGTTAAGATGGAGAGCAGCTTCTCTACAGAGCACCCCACAACACCAGCATCACTCTGAATGTGCTCACCTCAAATGTCAGCTTTGCTATTAAAGTCTTTAACCCTTTCGATGCTGATGACGAGCTCAGCTCGTCATCACCCACGGGTGTCGTGTGCTGATGACGAGCTGAGCTCGTCATGGTGCCACTAAAATGGCATTTTCCAGCACAGGGGGGGGGGAACGCCCAGCAGCCATGTGGTTAAGCATAGGATTAACACATTGCCATCCATGACGAGAGAGAAAGGGACAAAGTATTTTGCCATTTCTACTGCAAAGTCTTTAAGCATAGGATTAGCACAGTACCATCCACCCTGAACTGTAAAATGACAAAAACTATTTACCCTCCAGGCACAATATTACAGCTTTGGATTGGTCAAATACCATCCAGTCCAAACTGCAATAAATAAAGGCAACCACAAACACGTGTTTTGCTATCATTATAGCTCTTCAGAGAGGTTTAGCTATGTCCATACACAAAGGAGCTCCCAGTATAAGTCAAAATAAAACCCTTTCAAGCACAGAGTGTCACATTATTTATACAAAAAAAGATGCAGAGCCAGCTTGGAGCCCAGGCAGGGGAGTATGGAAATTCCCAAAACTACAAAGAGAAACATGTAGAAACTTCTTCCAACTTCAATGAAGGCACCAGGTAGTCTCAACAAGAAATCTGCCTCGATGTTCTTGCCACCTGCAATGTGAAATACAGAAACATTTAGTAGTGAGAACCTGTTCAATAATGACATTGTGTTCTTTAAGTGACTGTATGCACCAGAATGCTGTCTTGGAAGATAACAACATTGGGTACATCCTTAAACATGTTGGTCATCACCTTCTGAAAAACAGATGCTGCAGAAGCCAATCCAAATGGCATGTGACAAAATTGAAAGGTACCATCAGATGTGACAAAAGCTGTCAAATGATGGGACTGCTCATCTAAAACTACCTGATGATAAGCAGCCCTTAAATCAAACTTAGGAGACCATTTGGATTGACTAACTGCAGTTATAAGATCATCAATACGTGGAAGAAGAAAAGTCTCATCCCAAATTGCATTGTTGAGGGACCTAAAATCCAAACAGAGACGCAATTCGCCAGACTTGTTTTTGGCAAGAACACTGAGAGTCAACCACAAGGTGGTATCCACCTTTTCAATAATCCCCACATTTTGTATTTTGGTTAGTATAGCAGACAACTCTCTACTGATACTGTGAGGCACATTGCGCAGTTTTTGCTTGATATGAGTACAATCTTCCACGTCTTTGATAAAATGGGAAAGAAATTTGATACACCCAATTCTCTCTTTAAAATTATCTTCAAACGTTTTTTTCCAAGGTACATGAACATCTACAGCATTAACCAAGGAAACAGGATTTTGATAACAACAGCATATTCAAATCACACAAGGAAAGGGATAGAACTGGCAACAGGGCTCACTGTCACGTTCAGAAGTCTAAACGGGCACTCGTTCAGCCCTATAATAGAAATCGCCAGGGTACAAGTGGTTTCACCTCTGTGCTATGGCTGCGAGGATCTTTGTGGCAGAGACACAATAAATCTGGACACCAGATCACCCGCCCAGATCAGGCTGAAGTTTGGGCTTACAAATCAGTCTTATGCCAGGTGGGCAGCCTTCACCATCTTCTGCCACAAGCTCAAATCCATACATGGGAGGACATTTCTAAAAACATCATCCTCCCTAGCACAATACTACCTTGATGAAATGATTGATCTGCTTGGGCTGGGAGATCTATTCCCCACTGCAGTGAGCCATGACATGTTCTAAATCGGCATAAATAAAACACCTAAAATAATATCTTCAATAGAAGACAGGGCAACTCTAGAACACACTCCCAAGCCTGGTCAATATTAAATAGCTACAAGACCCTGAAACCACAGCAATACCTGGGAGAAGCTCTAAACTGCAGGATGAAAAGCAAATACCTGAAATATCACCTTGGGATCTTGCCCTCCAACACGCATAACTCACCCTGGCTGATGGCAGAAGGGGAAGGGACCTGTCAACTATGCAGCCACGGTACCAAAGACTTGGTGCACATCATTTGCCTCTGCAACTCTACTTTAAGCTTACGTCGACTATGGTTGCGTGCTCTCGGGAATCATCCCGGAGTGCGCTCCTGCAGACAAGCCATACCAGCCTGCCTCAAATCAGCAGACGAGAAAATAATTGCCCAGGCTGTAAAAAACCCAAAAGGAGTCGAGGGAACCATAAACAGTTGCATAATTGTTGCCTGAATAGAAACCAAATCATACTCCATTTACAAACTGGCTTGTGTGCATTGGATCACTTTAACTGTATTTGTATGTTTTTTTAATGCTATTTTAGTTTTAACAAACTGCACTCCCCTTTCAAAGAACAAATTTAAAACCAACTGGTCATTCCCTTTTTGCATCTGCATTTTTATCACTGCACTGATCCCCTTCAAAGGACAGCTCTTATTTGCGCTAGCACTTTGCATTTTGTAATACATTTAATGAATCTAACAATAAAGATTGACTTGACTGGAGAGGAGAATCTCTGTTCCCTTCGAAACGCAGATCAGGAGCCACCTGCACTGTGAAAGGCAGATGATCTGCCTTTCTCTAATGTACTGACCTCAGAGCTACCCAAGTTCCAGCTTGCCCTGTGGGTAGTGCATTATCAATAATAGAGCTCACCGCCCCCGTTTGTGCCCAGTACGCGTACTTCAAGGTGCACTGTGGAGGAAACCAGGATAGGGAGCCCAAATACAGCCCCTGGTCTCCTTTGTTTGTGCTATAGAAGCAAGTGGTCTATTGACATACTTGTTCCATGTGTCTTGATGAAGCTTGATAGAACTTCTCAGTCCAGAAATCTAAACGACGGGCTCTGTCAATGTTTCTTTTATCTTCCTTGTTTTTCTACTGAAAGTATTCACTCTGAGAGGTTAGCTGGTTCAAAAACCCTAAGTCAGCCTTAAAAATGCTGGTCTCAGTGGCGCTCTAGTGATGTACATTAAACAGTAATGTGCTTGCAGCTGCTGATGGCTTATTTTCCTGCTGAACTGGCATTGATTCGCCCCATGCTGACAGTGTAGAGCTGTAGCTGAGAGGTGCAGCTAATTTATCGCTATATTGACTCCTTGATTACATTACTCTGCAGAAGAGCCGATTGTGCAGCACTCGGTCTATTTCCTAGCACATTTTAGTTGCAATGATTTTAAATATTATTTGTGCTGCATCAGGAAATATTCAATTACATTTACATTGCTTAAATGAAACTGTGGAATAATGTGCACATTGCTCGATAGCGATAGAAAGCCTCCATAAAGCCAGTTTGCTCTTTGTTAAAGTCATAGACACTGTGATCTATTTTTACTCCTGGCATAGGTAAGAAATTTCACTATTAGGCTTTAAAAATTGATTAATTCATATAAACCAGAAGTAAGACAAGTGTACTACAAGAGTCACTCCTACTGTCATAAATTGGGCTTCTGGTTGGCAGAGATGTGTTCCCTGTCCAAGCAGGAACCACAGTCCTAGTCATGGAAAGTCTGATAGATACACGCCATAAATTAACCTGTGCTGACCCACTGGTAGCTTGGCACAGAGCTGTCAGGCTTGATTTTACGAGGCAATGTGCAAAGCATTTGTACAACACTTTAAACAGTAACACAGTGAAAACACTACAAAAAGACTCCACACCAAGTTAGAAAAATAGGTTGTATTTTTATGAACAAACCAGGACCAAAATGACAAAAATCCAATAATTGTAGCCGGAATTATGAATTTTTAAAGATTAAGTTGCATTGTAGTGCTGAAAAGCTTTAAGCGCCTATGGGGCTATCTGGTCGCACTACACAGGGGTAAATCCAAATGTTCAGACCAACCGCGATGAAGCACAGGTCGGACACAGGGACCAGCCTTGGCCTTATGCAAATTACCTTAGATTGGTTGTTGATAGAGTCGAGATGCAGGAAGCAAGGAGGCGATTCGTCGTCATCAAATCGCTGGGTCGAAGGCAATGCGTCGGCGCTAGCCAAGAAAGGTTGGGGATGCGTCATTAACTAAAGACCTTGTGCTGCAAAGTTAGTGATGGAATGATTGGGGTCCATGCAGCAGCAGTGATACGGCGATCTTGAAGAATTTGTGCTGGTTCCGATCGGCACAAGATCACTGTTGCATGGATTCTGGCAGTTGCAGCACTTTATACCCACTTCTAATGGCCCAGGACAGGATTGGCACCTCTTAGCAGGGCAAGACGTGGAGCAAGCAAAGTCCACGTGCCATTGCAGGTTGATGAGAAGTCCTGGATACCCCTGAGGCTTAGAACAGGAGTTAGAACAGGGGGTAATCCAGTATGCTCTTGTAGGCACTCTGGGTTCAAGTGAGATCGGTTCAGTCCTTCCTCAGTGGGGCAGAGGGTAGCAGGACAGCACAGCAGAATAGAAGTTCTTTCATAGCACCAATCCAGCAGAGTGGCGGACCTTTTAGCAGCACATTAGTCCGTCCTCCTGTGTTCTTCACAGGTCCAGTAGTGCACTGAAGTGGTAGGGTCAGAACTCCAGTTCTTATACCCAATGGTGCCTTTGTAGTGGGGGTGACTTCACAGGAGGGCTTTGAAGTGTACAGAGGTCCCCCCTCCCAGCTCTAGCTCCAGACTCACTCCAGGGGGGCATTAATCCCTTCGTGTGGGGACAGGACACTGTGTAGTAAGATGCAAGCGTCAGCTCCTCCATCCAATTCTGCCCAGGATGACCCCTCAGGATGGCACTCAGTCATATCTAAGCTGCCTTTGTTTGTGGCGGTCTTGAGGGAATGCACAAAGTACAGCTGTCATCCCTCCCAAATGTGTATTGGTGACAGGTTTCATCCACACAGGTCTAAGAGCAAAAAAATCCATCTTTCAAAAGGTGGCATTTTTAAAAGGGTAATGATAAATTCGACTTTACCAGTAACAAGTATTTATCATTACCATTCCAATGAATTATAAGTCCCATGATAAATCTCTCTTTCTCAATCCGGAATTACAGCTTACAAGTATAATAAAGAATTCCCAATGTTAACCTATGAGAGGGGTAGGCCTCACAGTAATGAAACATGAATTTGGGTGTTTTTCACTATCAGGACATGCAAACCTTAAAAATGCATGTCCTACTTTTTGATCCCACAACATCCTGCCCTCTGGGCTACCTATGGTCTACCTTAGGATTTACTTATATGTAATAAAAGGTGAGTTCATGTCTTGGCAAAGGGTTTTAAATGCCAAGTCATCATGGCAGGGTAAACGGCATAGACAGGATCTGCAGTGGCAGGCCGTAGACATGTTTAAAGTGCTACTTGTGTGGGTGGCACAATTAGTGCTGCAGGCCCAAAAGTAGCATTTGATTTACAGGCCCTAGGCATGCAGTGCACTCTAATGAGAACGTATAGGTAAATGGAATAAGACAAGTGTGGATTAGTCAATCAAACAATGTTTAGGGGAGAGAGCACATGCACTTAAGCACTAGTTGGCAGTGGTAAAGTGCTCAGAGCCCTACAGCCAACACAAATAATTCAGCGAAATTGGAGGCAAGCAGGCAAAAGGTTTAGGGGAAGACCACTCTAAGGCTAACAAGTGTAACTCTTACTCACAACAAAGTGTTTGTGAATTAGGCCCTAAAACGTTATACCCAACTATACATATATTGAAAATACTTCCTGAACACTTCTTAAAAAAATGTGGCAACCCATATAAAAGGTTTGATGGCCTCCTTCACATTTCTAAAGCCTGATGCTTGTATTACTGTGTTTATAAATACTGTTCTCAGCTGCTGAATGAAATGGCAAACGAGTAAAATGTGTTGGAGAGTATCCTTTGAACTAAATCACAATTGCACATTCCATCAGAGGACATGTAACAGATCGCTTCTCAACAAAAGTATTAAATCTGCATTTTTAGGTTTATTTCTATGTGCAGGTTTCCAGGCATACTTCTCCAAATCTCTTGAAATTATTTCCAAAAACTCCTACTTACCATGTATTGAGTTCTCCTCAGCATAGTAGTCCTTACAGGGGAATGGGGTGCAAACAATTGTTTTTTTCTGTTTTGGGACACATTTATCCTCATGGCGAAGACCTTTCCCTACACCCCCACAGTGATCATTTCCACTACCACGCTGATAGGCGAGGTATTCTTGCCCTGTGCTGGAGCATATCTATAATCAATTTCAAGATGGAAATAAGGACCAAGGAGTTTGCACTGCCCAGAAAAATAAATGTGCGGGCATTCAAACGTCAAAGGCAAACCACATCTCAGATTCTTTGTTGCATACTGCTGCATAACTATGAGGATTTCTCTGTGCCTATGGTGAATAAATCCACACTCAAAAATAAAAACTCCCAGGAGTCCCCTTCTGGATACCTGGCAAACATAGAACATTTACGTTTGATTGTAAATCTACCTATACAGATGGATTTACGCTTGTGTATTGCCTCAAATGTACTCTTTAATATTTTCTAATATGGTTGTTGAGTTGATTGTTGGCCTTAACTGCATCTCCTGCAATAAATGCCTCTAATGTGTGTCAGGTAAAAAAGTTAAGTGTGGATTAATTCTCATGCCCAGATCCTGATTACAAATGGAATGGATTGTCTTATCTGTTCAGTGTCTCTGGCATTAGATACTATTGAGTAATAAGTCTTTTACAAACAATTCTGTTTACTTCTAACTGTCATTCTGTACATGATAAAGCTGGATTCACTCAGTAACTTAGGATCTGATTCAGAATTTGGGAGGTTGGGTACTCTATCATGAACTGGATTGGTTTGTAAGGTAGAAGTTTGAGATAGTCATGTCTGGATATTCTTCTGATATCTATTCACCCCACAACAAGTAATATCAATCAACAAGGAACAGTTCTCCTAAACTTGTTTTCTAAATAAAATGTCAGTAACATTAAGCAAAACTTATTGCCCATTAGACCCCATCTCCCCCACTTTTTCTGCAAGAGATTGTTACAATATGATTGATCACATCTTTGTGTCTAGTCATGTGCCAGTGGGGCCTACAATTAGAGTAGGATTTTAAGTCCTTTTTTGATGATAACCCCATCAAAGATACTTTGCTGTTGTATGCATTAGAGTTGATGCATTCCTGTATGGCTGCTTTCTCTGTTGTTCTGATGAGGTGGTGGGGGCAGTGGGTTTGAAGGCAGCATGATCTGCCAGGATCTTGCTGCTCTTCCTTCTTTTCCTGAGCCACCAGCAGGTGTGCCTGGACTCCTAGAGGGTGGGAGAGAATCAGATGGCTTTCTGGGAAGGCTACTTGCCTGAGGGTTTACTGGGGGAGCCAGTGTGTTGTCAGAGTTCCAACAGTGGAGGTTGCGTGCTAAGGTGTTGCAGTCGGTGGTGAGGCTTTTTTTCTGAGGGAGATGGTGAACTGGTCTTCAGTGACCTTGTTCCAACTTCTGTGAGGATTGCGGTGGGCATGGTGGCGTATGTTAGATTTGGTGAAGGAGAAGTGGACGCAGTGGTGGTCACTCCGGTGTGGCTCAAAAGTGTGGCTGACGGAGATGTTGCTTGCAGAGAAGATAGGGTTGAGCGTGTGTCCTGCTGAGTTAGATCCATCTCATCCTCATTCAATTACTACATGAACCCAGCATCCAAGGTCCCAAACTTTGCTGGTTTCACTCCTGACAGCCAAGCCCCTTCACCTTGGATGTAGTCAACCTCATCTGAGGAGTTCCAGAAGAATCTTCACTCCAGTATCATCCACACCCACTGAATCAACAATCGTGGGAGAAGGACATCAGGGCTTGTCCTACCTTATACTTACAATGCACCCTGCCCGTGGGGCTACCGTAGGGGTGACTGATATGAAGAAAAAGGAAGGTTTAGGGACTGGCAAGTGGGTGCACTTGCCCAGTCAGCATGACAGTACCAGACTGCACGCAGGCTCTGCATTGGCAGACCTTAGACACATTTTACAAGGCTGCTTCTGTGGGTGGCACAAAAAGTGCTGCAAGACCACCAGCAGCATTTGGATTTACACGCTCTGGGCACACTCAGTGCACTAGACTAGGGTCTGAAAAGTAAACCAAATAGCCAAACATGGAATCACTAATCGATACAATAATTTACAACAGGGAGCACTTGCACTGTGGCACTGGACAGCAGTGGAACAGTGCCCAAAGCATCTAACACCAGAAAAAAACACATGAGGCAACAGCAAAAAATGGAAGGGAGACCCACGCCAATATTGCCAGGTCTAACAGTCATCTTTTGCAAAGACACCTTTGCTCTGGAACTCCAGCTGGTGGCCTGCTGAACTCAGACCCACATTCCTACCAACAACCCACACAAAGAACCTTGGAATAGTAATCGACATTCAACTCACCATGACTGGAAAAGTGAATATAGTCTCCATCTCCTTCATCCACACACTCAAGTTGTTCACAAAATTCTTCAAATGGCTGGCCATTAACACTCGCAGAACCATCACCCAAGCCTGTATGACAAGCAAGCTGGACTACAACAACGCAGTCTATTATGGAAAAAATGCTTGAATGACCAGAAGGCTCCAGAATATATAGAACTCTACAGTCAAGCTCACCCTCAATCTCCCATTCCACACTCACATCATCAGAGCTCCATTCGCTACCAATTGACAAACAAGCACTTTTCAAATTCCACACATACAATTCCTTAAAAAACTTTACCACCACATACTTCAGCAACTGCATAAGCTTCTACAAACTGATCAGAAACCTCAGATCAGTCAGACTCCTACTCGCACCTGCCCCCCTGCATAAGCAGAACCAGGTGTGGTAATTGTGAATTCTTTTACATCACTCTGAAAGCATAGAATGACCTGCCCCTGTACATCAGAACCTTCTCCTCAGTTCCTGAATTCCGCAAGAAACGGAAGACCTGGACCTTCACCTACCCTGACCATGTCTCAGTACATACAGCTTGGGCTTCAGCTCCTGGAAACCCTCAAGGGTGATGTTTGCAAGATACAAATTCAAATAACATAACCAAGACATACATCATTTTTACACATCAAACTACGTTGTAATCCCTCACAAATAATCTGTTTTTAGACTCGTCTATAGTCTTAATTTAAGGTCATTTAATCACTGAGGGCAGTTTATAATATCCTGTGCTGACAACACCCTGATCATACTGTCCCTCTCCAACAGGATTCCAAAAACACAGACCAATTTGTCTGCCTGCATGACTGAATTAGCCAGATAACTGAAGATGAACTGCATCTAGCTAAATACAGAAGAAAACAGAAGTAGTCATTGTTAGATTTGGGGGTCTCTAGTTGGCACTGGTAGGTACTTGTACAAATAGGGACCCTTGCTTCTAGTCAGGATAAGGGGATTACACTCCTAAAATAACCCCTACTCACCCCCTTGGTAGCTTGGCACGAGCAGACAGGCTTATCTCAGAGGCAGTGTGTAAAGCATTTGTGACCACATACAGTAACTCAGTGTCAACACTACAGATGGACACCACACTTGGTTTTATATAAAAAATAAGTATACTTAATATAGATTTACCACAAGACCATAAACGACAAAAATACACAATACTGTTACTTTAAGATGGTAGTTTAAGCTTAGTTCAGTTCAGTTCTTAAGATGCGACACTTTGCGTAAATGTACCTTAGGTTGCGTTGCGCTTCCACGACAAGCAATGTCGCATCGAGGGAAATGCGGAAAAGTTCAGGTGCAAAGAAAAAAAGACGTGAAGATCTTCCAGATGTGGCACGCTTCTCCAGGGATGCGAGAAGTTCTTGGTTTGATGCGTGGACTGCAGTGGCGACACCCTTGTTCCGCGATGCGACAGCAGCAGCTTCACCTGTGACATTCTTCTCCCACGATGCGTGAAGCTTCCACACGATGTGACAACTACAGCAGTGACATCCACGATGCGACGGCAGCAGCTTCGACGGCGGGGCGCTTCTCGGGGATGAGAGGCGCTTCCTCTTCGCTGCGAGATGCTTCTCTCGATGCGGTGCAATGCGACAGCTACAGCGCCGACATTCACAATGGGACGGCAGCAGCAGCGACGGCGACACGCTTCTTCTTCGATGAGTTGCGCTTCCAGCTCCTTGGAACACGCAGTTCCTCAGAAGGCCCCAAAACAGCAGCAGGCACTTTCACAAGAACTCTGGGGAGCTGGGGGTTGAAGTCTGTTGTCCCTGAGACTTCAGCAGGAGGCAAGCTCTTTTCCAAGCCCTTGGAGATCCTTCACAAGTTGAAAGCAAAGTACACAAAGTTCCTTTCTCCTTCCTTTGGCAGTCAGGCAACCACTGCAGGCCAATCCCCCAAGCAGCACTTCAGCTTGGGAATAGTCTCTCCTCAGTTTCTTCAGGTTTCTCTCCTCAGTAAAGGTTTCTTCTTGTAGTCCAGAAGTGATCTAATTTCATTGGATCAGGGTCCAAATATTTATACCCCCACATCCTTTGTTCTCTGAAGGTAGAGGGGCCTTTGCCCAGTCCAAACCAGTTCTGAAGCACATTTCCTTTCAAAGTGCAGGGAAGGCACATCAGACGCCCCATAGGAGGAAGAGCCAACATTGTGGAAGGCAAGTACAGTCTTGGATCATTTTGTTTACACGACTCCTTCTCTTCTTTCAGTGTGCAGGTCAGAGACATCAGCCGCTCCCCAGGAGGTGGAGCGAGCATAGTGGAAGGCAGGCACAGCCCTATTCAAGGTTCAGGTGCAACTCCTCCCTCCCATCTATATGCAAATCTCTCTATTCACCACTGGGCTGACTCATCCTGTCTCTTGGAATCCACCAGCCCTGTCACTCACAAAACCAGACAAAGGAATACACAACCTAGCAGAGGCAGACTTGAAAGGTTGCACAAGCAAATACCTACTTTCTAAAAGTGGTATTTGCAAACACAGAATGTTAAAACCAACTTCACTAAAAGATGTATTTTATCATTCTGAGTTCAGGCATACTAAACTCGAATTTCTACCATGTTCTCTGAGACAGTTAGGATTATAAACATGAAATAATCTAACAGCTCATTCTGGCCTATGGAGAACAGGTAGCCATGCAATAGTTAAAAACGAAAATGGCTGTAATTCACTATTAGGATATGCCACACACATCAGGGCTTGTCCTACCTTATACTTACAATGCACCCTGCCCGTGGGGCTACCATAGGGGTGACTGATATGAAGAAAAAGGAAGATTTAGGGACTGGCAAGTGGGTGCACTTGCCCAGTCAGCATGACAGTACCAGACTGCTCGCAAGCTCTGCATTGGCAGACCTTAGACACATTTTACAAGGATGCTTCTGTGGGTGGCACAACCAGTGCTGCAAGCCCACCAGCAGCATTTGGATTTACACGCTCTGGGCACACTCAGTGCACTAGACTAGGGTCTGAAAAGTAAACCAAATAGCCAAACATGGAATCACTAATCAATACAATAATTTACAACAGGGAGCACTTGCACTGTGGCACTGGACAGCAGTGGAACAGTGCCCAAAGCATCTAACACCAGAAAAAAACACATGAGGCAACAGCAAAAAATGGAAGGGAGACCCACGCCAATAGTGCCAGGTCTAACAGTCATCTTTTGCAAAGACACCTTTGCTCTGGAACTCCAGCTGGTGGCCTGCTGAACTCAGACCCACATTCCTACCAACAACCCACACAAAGAACCTTGGAATAGTAATCGACATTCAACTCACCATGACTGGAAAAGTGAATATAGTCTCCATCTCCTTCTTGCACACACTCAAGTTGTTCACAAAATTCTTCAAATGGCTGGCCATTAACACTCGCAGAACCATCACCCAAGCCCATATGACAAGCAAGCTGGAATACAACAACGCAGTCTATTATGGAAAAAATGCTTGAATGACCAGAAGGCTCCAGAATATATAGAACTCTGCAGTCAAGCTCACCCTCAATCTCCCATTCCACACTCACATCATCAGAGCTCCATTCTCTACCAATTGACAAACAAGCACTTTTCAAATTCCACACATACAATTCCTTAAAAAACATTACCACCACATACTTCAGCAACTGCATAAGCTTCCACAAACTGATCAGAAACCTCAGATCAGTCAGACTCCTACTCGCACCTGCCCCCCTGCATAAGCAGAACCAGATGTGGTAATTGTGAATTCTTTTACATCACTCTGAAAGCATAGAATGGCCTGCCCCTGCACATCAGAACCTTCTCCTCAGTTCCTGAATTCCGCAAGAAACGGAAGACCTGGACCTTCACCTACCCTGACCATGTCTCAGTACATACAGCTTGGGCTTCATCTCCTGGAAACCCTCATGGGTGATTTTTGCAAGATACAAATTCAAATAACATAACCAAGACATACATCATTTTGACATCAAACTACGTTGTAATCCCTCACAAATAATCTGTTTTTAGACTCGTCTATAGTCTTAATTTAAGGTCATTTAATCACTGAGGGCAGTTTATAATTTTGCTACACTCACTGGGAATAATTTTCAATAACACATAAAGGCTTTTTTCAATAGTAAGGTTTTTGGAGGCATTCCGATGTCACCAGCCTACAAGTAGAAGAAAACTGACTCTGTTGTGCATTTCTTTGGATTACTCCCGCGAATGTCTTATTTTATCTTTTTTGATTTATTAGATTTCGGCTCTCTGGAGGGTAGAAAACTAGCCCTAATATTTTTATGGATCTGTGTTTGATCAAACATTGTAGTGAGTTTAAATCATCAAATCATGCAAGATTGCTTGAAGTTGAATGATAAGTATAAGAATCAAAGGCTGTTATACATCAAAAAGGCTTGCTCTGATTTGGGTGGCCCAGAGCTGCTTACCACCCCCTGAAACACCCAGAAACGTGATAAACTCTGGTCAAAAATATTTTTAAAGAGAAGGTGATAGGCAGAATGTTATGAGCAGACATTTTTATCCTACCCAGATTTAGGTATGACATTGCTCGCCGTTTGCTGTCTTTCCTCAAAGGGTGAGCTTTTACTAAAGAAGAAATCCCATGCCCTTTTGACAACTCTGTTCAAATGATGATGATTTTTATTGTTTGTTGTAAATTTTATAGTTTAATCCACAGGAAGTTTCTTGTCCTGCAGTTGACATGGAAGAATTTTACAAACTGTAGAGTGGTCTTCATATATTTTTAGATCTTCCGTGACCTGTCATGAAGTATGTCATTTTATTAAATATGGCCATCCATGAAAGAGTTGGTTTATTAATAAGTGCAGATAGTTACTCAATGTTGTCAAAAGCTTCACAATAAATAATATATTTGTTGTTTTCAAGTGCCTTCTGCATATTCACATGTGTTTTATGCTTGACCATTTAAACCGAAATAAATTACATTTTGAATTTGTTGAATCTGTGTGCACACACCACACTTAAAATGACGTCTTGCATCACATTCCAGAATCCTCTCTATTATCTTTCTCGCGTTTTAGCGCATAGAGTTTTGATACTCTTTTTCCAAACTGTCTAAGATATTAGTGTGTGTTTTCCTTACAAACTGAATTGAAATTACCAGCATATAGGGACTGGGGAGTGGTTGATTTTCAAATTCTTTGAAATACAATATAGGCAGAATTCACCAGTGATTTTCCTCCTAATATGTGAAGGTCTTTAATTGCATAACTGGTAGACAATGCGTAACAATACACAAAGCATACCATTTGGAGTAGAGAATGTTGAATTTGAGCTTGCTGGCAGTTGACAATATAAGTGTAGTATCCGGCTGGATATGTTCTAGTGTTTTGCCCTGCTGTACCACACACTAAACACCCACCCACCACAGGCATCACCAGTCAGGTGACCCTGCCAATAAAAGGGGCCGAGCGCACATGCTCTGGGCCAGTTATCCACCCTAAGTATCTGTGTCTGTGTGTTCCTCTAGCTAATATGTGGGCCTAGCGCCCGCCACCACTTCAATGGTGACAAGGGGGCTGTGCCCATGCGTGCAGCAGCCAAGAAGCTGTGACAAAGGGGGAGAGAGCTGCCCGTGCGAAGGGCACCCCCTGTGAGTAGGCGAAAAATGGCTAATCGCCTGCAGGGCTTTGAAAGGGTTCCATGATGAAATATCGATTACAAAAACATCGACCTACAAAAATATCGTCACAAATATATCGACTACAAAAATATCGTCATCATATACTTAAACAAGGATTGCCACAAATATCGATATTTTTTTATCGACTACTCTAATATCGTTAACACTTATATCGACTACTTAAATATCGACTACTACATTATCGACAACCTTTAAAATAATATTATCTTCTACAATAATATCGACAACACTAACATCGAATACCTCTCTACTTATATAAATATATAAAAAATATCGTCATTTTCTTAACAACCAAATATACACAATACCTTTGAATTATTCACTTTTTCATACTCATTTAATGTAAAAAAATACTTTTCACACATATATGTATATACAATATCTATTATGTATTGATTTATAATAATAAAAAATACTTTAGTAATACAAACATTAACAAAAACTATCATACACTCTTATTGGATAACTTTAAATCACATTTCACTAATTTTAACATTGTAATAATTATTTTCCATTAAAATAAAACACATATAATACATTTTGCAATATAAATTCGAAAACAATTAATGATGCAACAAACTCTTTACAAAATAACGGCTTTTAAATTCAAATTAATGTTCTCAGCCAATGAATTTAAAAAATATTTAATTGAACCAATCAAATGCTACCATTAATTAACTCACTACTATAAATACAATTACAGACTTAACTTAATTTACCATTTTTGGCCCAAACTTGGAGAAAAACGGTTACCTTGCTGAAGAGAAGACAATACAGACCTACTACAACGACTACAATACTGCATACTACAACTCAAGTAAGTGAAGTCCCATTTCATGTATCATTCAAACCTGTCGAAAACTACCTAAACTACCTAAACTAAAAACATGGTCTTCTTTTTTGTTAAAATATAACTACAACATCCTATCAACTACCACCACAAGTTAATAAGTAAATGAAATTATGAACTGCCTTATCCATGTCTACTTAGAAAGCTTTAAAATATTTTAAAACGTAGCAAAGTAAAGTTTCTAAAGACTTGATATGTTATTAACTACTATTATCCTAATACAATAAATAACACAAAATAACTTTCTTTTACAGAATATACAAAGTTCATCTACCATTCTACAACTACACTAACAACATCTTCTACAACATTAAGTAAGTATACCCACTGTCTCTATTAAAATTCAGAAAGTAAAAACAAACAACTATAAAACCAAATCATTTTTTTGCATTATTCTTTATCACAACTACAGAACATTAAAGAGAGAAACTCAACATAAAAGAACAGAAATCATATAATTATCAGGAAAACAACATTGTAAGTACGTTTTTGCACTTTTTCCTTTTCATATAGACATCTCAAGAAATGTTTATCAATTTTACTAAAAATACATATATATGTCTTCACAGATCTACCTTAGACATGGCAACAGGAGCAACTTTTATTACTTCTCAAAAAGGGAAAATAATGCTGAGCTACATGGGTTACACCTACACCCAAGAAAGAATCAAAGGGAATAAAACCCATTGGAAATGTAGTAAATATTACTCAACTGCATGCTATGGTAGAGCAACTACTGTTGATAACAATGTTGTAAATGTACGTGAGCATAACCACCCACCCAATGTAACAGAAGTCGAAGTAAGAGAAGCACTAGAGACATTGAGAGAAGCTAGTACAGGCTCACAAGAAACAAGCACTAGTATGTTGAAAAATGTTTTAAGCAAGGTGCCAGAACATGTAACAGGACAGTTACCTTCAATCCCCAACTTGAAAAGATTAATAGCTAAAACAAAACGAGCTTCTGATCCAACTCCACCAGCACCAGAAACTTTTCAAGACATAAAAATATATCCTGAATATACTATTACACACAATGAAGATACATTCTTAATGTATGATAACCACAGTCATGACAAAAGAATTTTACTTTTTGCAACAAATAGCAATTTGCAAAAATTAAAATCGTGTGAAACCTGGAATATGGACGGAACTTTTAAAGTATGTCCCAAACCTTTCCATCAACTTTACACCATCCATGGTGAATACCAAGAAACAAATATCCCTTTAATTTATACACTGATGCCAAATAAAACAAATGCTACCTACATAGAAATTTTAACAACTATCAAAGATTTTACAGATAATTACTATCCACAAAGAATCATAATTGACTTTGAAATAGCCATGATTCAAGCTATCCTTAAAATATATCCTCACACCTCAATACAAGTGTGTTATTATCACTACAACCAAAGTATATGGAGACACTTACAAAAATCTACTTTAAGCATTGAATATTCAACAAACAGTAACTTTGCTTATCAGATAAAAAAGGTAATTGCATTGGCATATGTGCCAACAACAGAAGTTGCTAACTACTATAATCTACTACTTGACAGCCCTTTCTACTGCACTAATGAGAAAAAATTAACTCCCTTCTTAGACTATTTTGAAGATACCTGGGTGGGAAGATTACATCGTTCTGGCCACCGCAGACAACCTAAATTTCAAATTCCATGGTGGAATGTGTATGCTAGTACTATAGCACAGAAAGCCAAAACTAACAACGCGGTCGAAGGATGGCATAAAGCCTTCCAAGCCACAATAGGAAGAACACAACCCACACTTCATAAACTAATCATAAGCATCAAAAAAGAACAAAGCTACCAAGAACTCAGAATAGAGCAATCTCTATCTAAAATAGGCCCTAAACTAAGTAAACAAACATTAAATATGTACGAATACCTACAGCAAAAAACCAGAATGTACCCAAGTATCGAAGGTCTTGAATACTTAGACCTAATAGCAAAATCCATCCTTTAACATGCAATACATAAAAACGTTTCAAACAATAAATAAAACAAACCTTTTTTTTAAATGTAGTTAAATTATGTCATGTAAAAATAAATGTTATCTATTATTACAAGACATAATTAAACAACATTAAACAAAATCGTACAACATAGCACAATCCACCCCAAAGAAAAAAATAATATTACCTTACGGTTCTGCAGCTGTATAATATATTCCAAGAAGATTGTTTCCACACGAATAGAACCAAAATCAATCCACATAGTATAAAAAAATCCCCACAAAATGCAAAAAATACAACTGTTTTATAAGGGTCCCACGTCGCAATCCTCTGGAGAACGGAACCATAAAAAACCTGAAAATTAATCACGACAAAAAGCTCCAAAATCCCGAAAAATCAGGAAATGTAGTTAAACATTTACCTGAATGTAAAAAAAAACGAAATAAAATCCATCTGCTCACCAAAACGAACACCTGTAAATAAATACAAACAAAACCCACCCACAATATAAACGAAAGGCACAAACCCAAAACATAACATATAAAACATAGAAAAACACCTGGATTTATTCATTAATACAATACATAAACCTTATTTTCATAAGAAATACCTAACAAAGTACGTTATCAATAACGACCTTAAATAACACGTACTTTTTACATAAACTGTAAATCACAACACATATCGACACGTACACACTACAACTAGCTCTATAATACCTTAAAATGTAGTTAAAATTAATGTAAAATAAACTTACCTTCACCAACACGAAGCAGCTCCCAACCGCGAGGTTCGGTTTTCTGAAATGACCCAAACAACGATGTCGATAGACTAAAAAGTGAAGTTCCAAAAACAAAATGGCAGCAGAATAAAAACAAAAATAGGACTAAATCCCCATACTATAAAATTAAAAATTGTGATCAATAGCATTTTTTTCCCATATTTACTCATAATTTTCTTATTGTTGTGAAGAAACATGATTAATGTAAAATATACAATAATATTTTTAATATAATTATATATTAATTAATTATTGTATATTATAAATATGTTTTTGATTGTTAAATTTTTTTTTAAATGTATAACAATAAGCACTATTTTATGTACATACTTTAGAAAAATACAGTTACAAGTAAATTAATTAACATATTAAATTTTAATATATACATTTAAAATTTAATATACTAATTAATGTAATATAACAATGTATATATGACTAAAATTGCAATGTAAAATGTGAACAAATAACTGAAATATATGTATTAAAATTATGTAAATGTTTGCTTCAACAAATGAAAGTATGAATAAAAATTTTGTGTACAAAACTATATTACTATTGTACTTAATAAATGTTGAAAATAATCATATTTGTTTATTTTTAAAAATAATATTGCTACATTATATATAATATTATTATTATACATTAAAAATATTTTTTTTTATAAATATATTTTTTAATTAAATAAAAATCATTTACAACAAAATATATATTAAACATAACTCTTTGAAAATACTTAACAGTAAGCAACAATAAATCACTATTTAAACTCCAAAACTACATAAGTCAGAGAAAGTGCTGGACAGTTAACCATAATAATTTACTATTCTAACTCCAAATATAACATTACTCAGGGAAAGTGCTGGATATTAAACCATAATAATTTACTATTCTAACTCCAATCCAACATAAATCAGGGAAAGTGCTGGACAGTAAACCATAATAATTTACTATTATAACTCCAAATATAACATTACTCAGGGAAAGTGCTGGATAGTAAACCCTAAAAATTTACTATTCTAACTCCAATCCAACATAAATCAGGGAAAGTGCTGGACAGTAAACCATAATAATTTTCTATTCTAACTCCAATACCACTTAAGTCAGGGAAAGTGCTGGACAGTAAACCATAATAATTTACTATTCTAAATCCAATCCAACATAAGTCAGGGAAAGTGCTGGACAGTAAACCATAATAATTTAGTATTCTAACTCCAATCCAACATAAGTCTGGGAAAGTGCTGGACAGTAAACCATAATAATTTACTATTCTAACTCCAATCCAACATACGTCAGGGAAAGTGCTGGACAGTAAACCATAATAATTTACTATTCTAACTCCAAATATAACATTACTCAGGGAAAGTGCTGGATAGTAAACCATAATAATTTACTATTCTAACTCCAATCCAACATAAGTCAGGGAAAGTGCTGGACAGTAAACCATAATAATTTACTATTCTAACTCCAATCCAACATAAGTCAGGGAAAGTGCTGGACAGTAAACCATAATAATTTACTATTCTAACTCCAATCCAACATAAGTCCGGGAAAGTGCTGGACAGTAAACCATAATAATTTACTATTCTAACTCCAATCCAACATAAGTCTGGGAAAGTGCTGGACAGTAAACCATAATAATTTACTATTCTAACTCCAATCCAACATATGTCAGGGAAAGTGCTGGACATTAAACCATAATAATTTACTATTCTAACTCCAAATATAACATTACTCAGGGAAAGTGCTGGATAGTAAACCATAATAATTTACTATACTAACTCCAATCCAACATAAGTCATGGAAAGTGCTGGACATTAAACCATAATAATTTACTATTCTAACTCCAAATATAACATTACTCAGGGAAAGTGCTGGATAGTAAACCATAATAATTTACTATTCTAACTCCAATCCAACATAAGTCAAGGAAAGTGCTGGACAGTAAACCATAATAATGTACTATTCTAACTCCAATCCAACATAAGTCTGGGAAAGTGCTGGACAGTAAACCATGATAATGTACTATTCTAACTCCAATCCAACATACGTCAGGGAAAGTGCTGGACAGTAAACCATAATAATTTACTATTCTAACTCCAAATATAACATTACTCAGGGAAAGTGCTGGATAGTAAACCATAATAATTTACTATTCTAACTCCAATCCAACATAAGTCAGGGAAAGTGCTGGACAGTAAACCATAATAATTTACTATTCTAACTCCAATCCAACATAAGTCAGGGAAAGTGCTGGACAGTGAACCATAATAATTTACTATTCTAACTCCAATCCAACATAAGTCAGGGAAAGTGCTGGACAGTAAACCATAATAATTTACTATTCTAACTCCAATCCAACATAAGTCAGGGAAAGTGCTGGACAGTAAACCATAATAATTTACTATTCTAACTCCAATTCAACATACGTCAGGGAAAGTGCTGGACAGTAAACCATAATCATTTACTATTCTAACTCCAAATATAACATTAGTCAGGGAAAGTGCTGGATAGTAAACCATAATAATTTACTATTCTCACTCCAATCCAACATAAGTCAGGGAAAGTGCTGGACAGTAAACCATAATAATTTACTATTCTAACTCCAATCCAACATTACTCTGGGAAAGTGCTGGACAGTAAACCATAATCATTTACTATTCCAACATTCTAACTCCAATCCCACATAAGTCAGGGAAAGTGCTGGACAGTAAAAAATAACATTTATGATATAATAAATATACATCACTTTATATATATTACTAACAACTCTTATCTATGATACTACAAAATAAACTATTACATTACTATTACACAATATTCTATTTTTATTATAACAATAACAAGATTTTTAACCAAAATTTAACTTTTCAATTTCGATTTTTAAAAATTTTTTTTACGTTTTTTAAAATATATTGTTTTTCATACAAATTTTATATTTTTATATTTAATCATTCTTAGCATATATTATAACACAAACAAAGAAATACAATATTACACAATTACCTTTTTCTAATATGATTAAAAATTTCAATTTTTAATTTAAAATTTAAATTTTACATTTTAAATATTGAAATTTCGAATTTCGTTTTTTAATAGAATTTTTTTTTTAAACATTATATTTAATTATTCACACACTTAATCACAAAATTATTAAATAATACATTAATTTTATATCTAATTAAAAAAAAAAAAAATTTTAATTTTAAATTAATTTACTTAAAATTTACATTTAATGTAACATATTTTAATATACTACCCACCCTTATCCCCTATATCAACAACAACCCGCTACTAAACATTTTTTCAATTTTAATTTAAAAATGTATTTAATAATTTTTTTTTAATATTTCGAATTTCGCAATTCTAAATTATTTTTAATTTTAAATTTCTATATTTTTATAATTCTATACAAATAATTTACACTACTTTTTTAAATTACTACCCACCCTTATCCCCTATAATACCAATAACCCGCTCCTAAAATATTTGCTATTATAAATTTATTTTTTACATTTGAATCCCTATAATAATAATAATCAACATTTAATAATTATTATTTTAACATAACACATAATTTTCAACACTTATATAACACATTCTTTTATTTTGTCGATATTATGTACAAGGATATTTTTCTTAACGATATTCTATACAACGATATTTTCTTTTTACGATATTTTTGTCATTCTAAAAAATCGATATTTACAACAACGATATTTACTACAACGATATTTTTGGAATTCGATATTCTTACCTCGATATTTATGCTAGTCGATATTATCCCGTCGATATTCCTGCTTTATACCCTTTGAAAGAGCCCCAGGCATGAAGATGGTGACCGGGAGCCCTCCCCGCACCAATGTGATGACCCGCGGGACGTGAGAAGTGCCCCGGTGGAGGTGAGAATGTCGGGAGCCCACCCCGAGCCTGCAGTGCCTACATGTGACCAACCCCCCGAGAACCCAACCGACGCGCTTGATGTCCCACGGGGTGCGAGAATCCGAGCGGGAGCCCATTCCATGTCGGAGGAGCCTGAGGATGGCGATGTAAGGCCTAGGGAGGGGAGAAGAAATAACAGGCAGAGCCGGACTGCTGAGACTCCGGCCGCCGCTGCTGACTGCCGTGAGGCCGAGAGATGCCCGAGGAGCGGGCTGAAGGTGAGCAACTGCGGGGATCTCGAAGCGCAAAGGTAGCGCCCTGAACAACATGAGGCCAGCGGGAGCCCATACCTCATCGGCGGCCAACCCGCAGTGAGGCCACACAGTTCACAAGCAGCAGCTCTGACCCCCCACTTCACGCACTGCATGAACTGAGTGAAGCTGCTGCGGGTGGGAAGGGAGACGAGAGAGAAGGTGGCGTGAGGCCCGCGGCCGAGCAGAGCTACACCAGCACCCGCTGCACAGCCTGGAAGAGGAAAGGCCTGCTCTGAGGGGGAGTGCAGCTGTGCACAATCGGACAGTGCATGGCCAGCGGTTGCTGGGAGAAGTGAATGGCTTGCGGCAGCGTGTGAGCTGAGAGGCTGCTGCGGGCGGGGAGGGCAAGCACCAGACGGCAGGCATGTAAAATCAGACTGAGTGAATAAAGAGAAAGGCACCTATGAGTGCCTGTATGCGTGGGAAGTCCCAAGGAGGTGTGGCAGCGTGAGGCCTCAGGGTCTGGAAGAAAAGACCGGCTGAGAACACGTTTGAAAAAAGGACACACTGCCATCTAGTGGTTAAAGTGCATCATTGCACCCACTAATTAAAAGACTGGGGCAGCAAGGTTACAAGCCATATAAAAAAAGAAAACAAACAACACAAGCTAGTGGGCTGGGAGGCAACAGTGTGCCAGGAAGAAAATGATGCAACACAGAGGGAGCTGCTACAGTCCAAACGTGCTGGGTAGGTAAAGAGCACAGGCATCTATTGCAGCTGACTGACAAAGGGCAGCAATCCTCCCAAAGGCAGGAGAGAGTGGACAAATAGGGCAACTGCCTACTCTGAGGTGGCAACAAGGAATGCACCGCAGCCACAGCTATTGCGACACACAGATAATAGTGAAGTCAGCGCACAAACTCTGAATACCGGGACAAACATATCCAGAAGGTGTGTGAGATGAAGATGCACAGGAGGTAGAGCATGAGGAGCAAGCTCACAGTGCCAAGAAAACCCTGAAGACTGTCTAGGGTGAAAGGCAACACAGGAACAGGCGCTGCAGAACCCACTGACAGCGAGGAGAGTATAGGCTAGAAGGGAGCCCTGAACAATTGAAGACAGAAAATGCAGCGGTACCTAGTGGCCACAGGTTGTTGCTGCAGCAGCAGGAAAAAGGCAGGAGCATCACCAGACAGACAAGGGCGAATCAGGAACCCACCACCAAGCAAGTGTGCAGCAGCGCAGGAATAGCGGCTACAGCTCCAGGAATGAAGAAGGAAGTTAATGCACAGCAAGTGCGCCCAATGATGCAAATAAAGGGTGCATCAGAAGCACGCCGAAGTTATGCGGCTGCAGAGAGAGAGGCCGGAGAAGTGGTTGCGGAAATCACCAGAAAGAAAAAATTTCCACAAGGAAGAAGCCGACCAGCCAGACAGTCGCAAGGAGGAAAAAAAAAAGCCGACCAGCCAGATGGTCGTAAGGAGTAAGAAGCCGACCAGCCAAATGGTCGCAAGGAGGAAGAAGCCGACCTGCCAGTTTGGTCGCAAGGAGAAAGAAGCCGACCTGCCAGATGGTCGCAGGGAGGAAGAAGCCGACCAGCAAGATGGTCGCAAGGAGGAAGAAGCCGACCTGCCAGTTTGGTCGCAAGGAGGAAGAAGCCGACCTGCCAGTTTGGTCGCAACGAGGAAGAAGCCGACCTGCCAGATAGTTGGAAGGATGTTCCCGACTTACAAGAGGTCATAGAGAAGGAGGAGATCTGACAAAGACGTCCAACAAGAAGGATGGAGAAGACATTGTGAAGAGAATGACCAAGGAGATGTCCATGAAGAGGACCAAGGAGAGGTCCGCGAAGAGGACCAGGAAGAGACGGAAGAGAAGTCTAACGACATCAACTAGAAGTCAGAAGTAATCGAATGCAAAAAGGTCCAGTGGCGGTTCCTCCATGGGGGCCTTTGGGCGCCGCCCCCCCTGCTTTCTCACTGTGCGGGAAGGCAGAAACAAATGGTAGTTAATTATTGCCGTAATAATATAACTACCATTTGTTTCTGCCTTCTCGCACAGTAAAAAAGCAGAACTTCCTGTTTTTGGTTTACAGTGGGCAGTGTTACTCGAGGGGAGGGGCGAGTGGCTTTGGGGAGTGGCTTGCCCACTGTTGTTAATACTACCTGTTTGGGTAGCCTGAGGCCACCCAAATAGACAGTATTAACAACAGTGGAAAAGCCACTCCCCCAAGCCACTCCCCACTGCCCTTGAGTAACACCACCCACTCACTCTCCCTGTTCTCTCTGTATGGTGGAGGGGAGGGAGGCTGCCTGCCGCGCCGCCTTCCTGATGACGTGCTGCAGAACTTGAAACCAGGACGGCGGGACGGAGTCTCCGGACGGTAAGTTTATTTATGGTTTTTTTGGGGGGGTCATATAGCACACAGATGGCCTTTTTGGAGTGCCTGTTCGTTCCACGGTGTGCTGGTGTGTCTCGAGGGCTTCTCTGTCCTGTTCATACTCCCCCATGCTGCCGGATCCTTCTCCCCCCTATGTGAGGGTAATGCGTGTTGCGGTGTCGAGTGGTGGCTAACCCATATTGATTGCCTTCACTGTAGCTGGTGGCACTTATAGGCATGTATCTTACGTCTTCACAAGCACTTGTAAATGCTATGTAGCGTTCTTCAGGTTTTTCTTTCACTTTACTGACTGACTGTTCTCATTAATTCGAAGCCTCTGCATGTGAACGGCACTTGACCTGTCCCTCAATTACGTCATTGACTCGGTACAGCTGCCGGTTACTGAGACCTCTTTAAAGGTCTCTTTCCAGGTACAAAAGTTCACACAATCGCCCCTCCACTTTCAAATGTCACCAGCCGCGACTGAGAAGGTCGCAACTACAGGTCCAGTCACAGAGCAAAGTGAAGGCAGTGTCCTAGTGTTTGGACAAGACCAGGGCAAAACGTGTGGAGTGCACGCTACACGGAGAACCCTTGTTAGGGCAAGCAGGCAAAGGAAGAAAAGAAAAAGGAGAAGAGTAAAGAGGTGTGCGTGACAGGTCAACTCACACACCAGAAGGGACACACCTAAAGGGAAAAGTGCAAAGGTGCATGAACATCCAAACTCAGTACCTGGAGAACATCAGCATCACTGCGAGAAAACATCCATGTGTGAATCCTTATATCACTGGGTGACAACAGAGGCAAGCAGGCCGGTTCATTGGTAAAAACCACCTCTGGGATGGAACGGACACAGGGCCATGGATATCCAAGGGGCAGAGGCCTCTGGGACACCGGTGGCAGTGGGCCCCGACATGAGAGATGGGCTGTTGAAGCTCGCTCTGGAACTCCTGGGAGGACAAATGTAGCATGCGGAGGAGCAAACACCAAAAACACACTTTTCAGTTGGAGCTTGGGACACGGAGAGAGGACCTGTAGTGATTCCTCCAACATGGTTGGAGCGACAAGGCTGAAGTCCACCGGTCCAGTGGAAACCTGGCAACAAAGGGTCTCTGGGTCATCCAGTGAGAGGGGACACCCATGAGAGAGGGGCATCCATGAGAGGGATGTCCTGCAACTGCATATCCCGTTGGAGATAATGAACCACCAGATGGGAAAAATACGCCAACCAGGACTGCGTGGTGGAAAATAACACAGGCATGATCCACCAGCACTACACCAGTACCTTCACTGTATGTGGAACAGCAAGAGAGAGACTGTAAAGCAAATTTCCATGCTGTGATTCCAAAAAAAAGACTACATCCACAGGGCTCTCTGACATTGTGCCAAGAAGAACTAGTGGTCCTGGAGGCAAGGACACCATCGTCAGCGGTTGACCAGCATCAAAAGAGACTACGTGGAAGTCGTTATTATTGTGTTATGTTTTGTTTGCAAATTGTATTCTCTCCCACAGGTTCGGACTTCATTGTTTTAACCTTCCTCAAAGTTTGGGAGGGATGTAGTATCCAGCTGGATATGTTCTAGTGTTTTGCCCTGCTGTACCACACACTAAACACCCACCCACCACAGGCGTCACCAGTCAAGTGACCCTGACAATAAAAGGGGCCGAGCGCACGTGCTCTGGGCCAGTTATCCACCCTAAGTATCTGTGTTTGTGTGTTCCTTTAGCGAGTATGTGGGTCTAGCGCCCGCCACCACTACAATAAGTATCACAGTGGATAATGTTCTGCAAATATATTGGTGAAGTACACTTTTTCTGGTGTACAATGGGCTAAGGAATGTATTGGCATGTTGCTCATGGAGACAATTTAGAACTGATAGGACAGGGATATTTTTATGTAATTTGTAGAGGAACCAAATTTTACCTTTAACTGCGAAGCAAGCATAGGTACAGGTTAGTTGTGTGTGGATATTGAACTGCAATAGCGATATCTATGGTTAATTTCTCCTGCAGGCTAAAATTGACTATAATTGACCATTATTGAGTAAATTGCATAATCGCATTAAAAGAAAACATGCCATTGGAATAACAATTTGTATTGAAAGCATATGCCAATAAATACAAGTCGCTGCCTAAGTGTGGCAATCCTATGCTTATAATAAAAAGTTTTAATTTTAAAAACAAAACTAACCATTTCATATAGTTTTAATAGAATAGTGTGTGTGCTTTTTAGTGGACAGTTGTATTTAGGACAGGAGTTGAAAGTAAAACATTTTTTTGCTTTAAGGTGAATCAAAGAAAAAAATATTCTTACTGGTGAAAAGTAAAGATACTAATGGGTTTGAATTACGGTATTTTTAAGACTTAATTTAAATACACAGGGATTTGAAGCTGGACTGACTATTGAACCGTCCAGTGTGTGAATAAGGCTGAAGTAAAGCTGTCTATATGTTGTTATTAATTGTTTAGGTTAGAGAATGACCTATATAACGACAATAAGCAGTGAGCAATATGCATATGTGGCGGGAAAAACATTACCCCACCACATAATATATATCACCTGCTATCACAAGGACACGTGCAATGGGCATACACAAATGCCAAAAATGGTATTTGTTGAGGTATACTACTGAGTGTACACAATCCACTTAAACTCCCGACTTTGAAGTTCGAAAGAGCAGTCAACAAGCCCAGCAGACACATTGCCCAAAAACACGAAAATCTGGAAATATCGTTTTTAAAAAAATATATTTTATTTATTAAATTTGTTGCAAAACAGGACCATTTGACACAATGCAAAATTCCGTGCATAGTCACACTACATAGCACGAAGGTACAATCCAAGACAGGTTAAGAGTTACAATGAGGAGCTTTATGGCAACACAAGGACCCAGGAATGGTAAAACGGCAGCACCAAAATAACCACAGGGTCACGTCCACCCCAAAGGGCGGGCATAAAAGAACAATAACCAAAAGAGACAGATGCTCGCAGGAGCATCTACGAAAAACACAAGTGGGGCCTGGCACGGACCAGCGCCGGCGGCGGCCGCGGACCAAGGGCCGGTGGGGAGCGCGGGTGAGGTACCGCTGCCGGGGAGAGAGCCGGAAAGAAGGAATGGGCGACAAGGGGGCAATTAGACAACAGGGCGGGAATAGCACAATCTCAGCACTATGAACCCGAATCCAGTACCCGCCCCCCAAGAAGAGACATTAAAAAACAACAGCGGGGAGGCACATGAAACAGCAAAGGCACCGGGGGAGTATGGTAAGGGGGAGTGTCACTGACCAATATCGGCGCCCGCCGAGGGCACAGGGCCCACGGGGAGCATGGGAGAGGGTGCGCCGCCGGAGTGAGAGCAGGAGAGGAGAAAGGCGACCAAGGGAACCCAAATATTGACAGGGCGGGACCTGGCGGGCATCAAATCCTAAAACTCAGAAAGAAGCCTCTGACAGCGGGAGGCGTCCTCCAGCCAGCTCACAACCCTAGGAGCGGGCCACCGAACCCCACACATGGCCACTCTACGCCTGGCTAGGACCAAAAGCATCGCTATCAGACGGGTGGAGGCATCAGGGCAAAATTTAACAAAGCCGAGAACACACAGAGGGGGATCAGGGCACATAGCCGCGCCGGTGCTGTCAGAGATAGTTGAGCAAACCACCTGGCAGAACTCTTGAACCTGAGGACAAAGCCATTCCAAATGAGCAAAGTCCGCAGCTGGGGCGGCACAACGCATACAAGAGTCTTCTGGAATAAGCCCGAGCCGGAGATGCACAGGAGTGCGGTAAAACCTGTGCAAGAACTTGAAATTAATCAAGCGGAGCCGATAGTTCGGTGAGAGCTTTTTAGTTTGACTACAGCAATAAAGCCAGACGGCCTCTGAGATATCAGCACCCAGGTACGCACACCATGCCTCACCCAGCCCACACCAGCGAGATGACCAGAGAACGTAGCCTGCGGAGGAAATGGGAAGTCAGGGGGATAGGTATGTTTGAGAAGAGGTAAAGGAATTTGGAGAGGACCACCATCTTGGCTATAGCGATGGGACCCGCCAGGGACAGTGGTAGTCGGCTCCACACAGGGACCTTAGATTCGAACCAGTCCACCGCGGGCCCAAAGTTCGACCTCCAAATTTCATCTGAGTCTCTACTCAGCCAAATGCCCATGTAGCGCGTAGGACCGGATGCCCACTCAAACAGGAAATCAGGCGCAAAGGGGAGGGTGGCATCCGTCAAGGGGAAAAGAACGGACTTGCTCCAGTTTATCTGAATGCCCAAGAGCCCGCCAAATCAAATCACCTCCCGTACCAAAGGGACTGAAGTTTTCCTGGGGATGACAAACATAAAGAGTAATATCGTCAGCTTACATGGAAACTATGAGGGAGCGGGATGAGAAGCCAATGCCTCTGTGAGTGTGGTGCTGTCATAACCTAGCAGCCAGGGGTTTCATCGTGATGGCAAAAAGCATGGGCGATAGCGGACACCCCTGACAAGTGCCATGGGTAATGTGGATGGGGTCAGACACTTGACCATTGATGCGAAGCAGGATGGTGGGGCTGGTAGAAAGGAGTCGAATATTATGCAAACAGTGGGCGCTAAAGCCCACACGCGGCAGGACATAAAAAACGGCCACTTGAGGCGTCAAGCAGGGCAGCCACAGCTGGAAGATTAGGATTAATTTGATGTAAGATGGAAAAGATAGTGCGGAGGTTGTGGGAGGTGGCCCTGCCAGGAATAAAACCAGATTGATCAGAGAGGGCACTGGAGGGCATTAGTAAAAGGAGACGAGAAGCTATCAATTTGGCAAAGATTTTATTATCGGTATTAATAAGGGAGAGGGGGCGGTAGGAATCACAGCGGTCGGCAGGCTTGTCAGGTTTAAGGAGCAGGGTTAGTGAGGCCTCACGAAGGGACAGCGGGAAGATGCCCGTGTCAAAAGACTCATTGTACATAGCCGCCAAGTGTGGTTCTAAAATGGTGGCGAACCATTTGTGAAACGAGGCAGGCAGGCCGTTGAGGCCTGGTGCCTTGTCACTAGGAAGGCTGCTGATGGCTGGCAAAATTTCCTCCTTAAAGAAAAGCTCATCAAGGAATTTACGATGGTAGTCTTCGAGCCAGACAAGGGCAATAGACTCTAAATACTGATCAAACTCCTCTGGAGACAAAGGGGAGCTGGCAGAGTAGATCTGGGAGAAAAAGGCGAGAAAACAGGACTTAATCTCTTCCGGAGAGGTGGTGCGGTAAGGGCCGCCATCAAAGAGGGCTGTGATATATGAAGCTGCGTGTGAAGGGCGTAGAAGGTTGGCAAGGGTGCGTCCCGGGCGGTCCCCCTCTCCAAAGCAACAGGCCCGACCCTCCCTACCAAGGACGGACAGCTCATGGCTTGCCTCATCCGAAAAATCAGAGTGTTTTTGACGAAGTAGTGCCAACGTCTCGGGGGTGGGGCACACCGCCAGGGCGGCATTCAAGTCCCGGATCTCCTCCTCCAGTTTTGCCAGGGTGGAGCGAATAGAGCGGAGAATGCCCGTCTGTTTGGAAATACATTCTCCCCGGATGAAAGCCTTGAAACCCTCCCATAGGGTGGAAGCAGAATCGACAGAACCTACCTTAAGATCAAAATAGTTAGTGATTACGGTTTGGATTTCATCACAGAACACGGAGTCCCTAAGGGCATTAGGATGGAGAAGCCAGGTAAAGGCCCGACGCTGAGAATTAGGAGGCAGGAGAAGAAGTTGGTCCGGCGCGTTATCAGAAAGGGTGCATGCCATGTTTGTGACCTCAACCGTCCAGGACAAGACGTCCGGCAAGGTAAGGCAAAGATCAATTCTCGACTGACAACCCCTCGTACAATTGATGCAAGTGCCTTGCCGGGCGTCGGGACGTAAATGACGCCAGGCATCATAGAGAGAATTATCAGTTAGGATAGACGAAAGAGCAGTGACGGCGTGCCGGTGGGACATGTAAGAATCAGATCGATCCAAGGTCACAGAGAGAGTAACACTAAAATCCCCACCCCAGACGATAGCCGCGGGACCGCAGGAGGAGATAAGATGCCATATGTGATGAAAAAGCTCCGAATCATCCAACTTCGGGCCGTAAACCGCAGCGATGGTAACAGGACGCGCCATTGGTAAACCATGTAAAACAACATACCGACTCCCCGTGTCAACGATGGTTCGGGAGGTCTGCCACGGGAGACCACGACGTAACAGTATTAAGACACCCCTAGCATTGGATGAATAGGTTGAAAAGTGGGTTTCCCCCGAGTGGCTAGACTGAAGTCTGGAAACAGAACCTGGGAAGCAGGTGCATTTCCTGTAAAAGGCAAATTTCCACTCTGTGGCGATAGAGATGGGCATGAATCAGACGAGCCTTACGGTGATCATTCAGGCCGCGGACATTCCATGTCCATCAGGTTATTTCAGCCATAGGGAGCATGGCGAGAGGCAGCATTATGCAGAGCGAACAGCAGGCAGCGCAGCCTTACATAGCACATGTTGAGCGCAGGAAAGTCGAGGAACAGCTGGGAAAGCACACATAAGGGAGCAGCACAGGGGAGTAGAGATTGCCATTGGATGGATGACAGCGACAATGTGGCGTAAAAGGGCAGCATGAGCTACTAACGGGCCAGTGAGACTAGACAGACTTGACGCAAAAGAAAAGGACCTCAGCATCCCACAAGCTGGACAACGGGGGGACGTGACCCATGACACAACAGGAGCACCTATGAGGCATCGAGTGGAGCTGCAAAGCGTGACCAGGAGGCACCATCTAGAAAAGGCACAGAACACAGCTCTATGGGAAAGATGGTTCCATACCAAATACAGGATGAGGGTGCCCTGCAACGATGTTGCGCAAATAGCACAGTACAGCCACAAAGCAAACTGTGAGTGCAAATAAACAGTGGCAACGGAGAGGTACAGTGAGCTTTGCATCGTGTCAAAAACCAAAACAAAAGGAGCCCACCCACCAACCCTCCACCCCATGAAACCCCCAACAACCTAAGCAGGAAAAAAACCAACCACCCCACACCTACACTAACCCCCCAATCAGGCTGAGGATACCACCCACACCACCCAGGGAACCCACAACTTGGAGGGGACAACACATTGTGAACAAAGGGAATCATCCCGATGAGGGCATGGCAGGACTCAGCGAACACCCCCGCAAAATAGCGGGGTGGCCAAGCGGAAATGGAATGGTGACATCGAAAGCAGAGCACATAAGTGACATAAAGATAGCCAAACAATGTCCACACAATCAGTCATTATCACTCAATCGACCGGCTGCCTCATGTGGAGACTTCGGAGGAGAGGATCTGGATTCCTTATCAAGTCTCTTGGCAAAAGCCAGGGCCTCTCGTGGGTCGGGAAAAACCAGAGTCTTGGCGCCCTGTCGGACCCGCAGCTTCGCCAGATATGCCAGAGTATGAGACCTCAAGCTTCTGAAGGATGCGCTTGGCCGGCAGGAATTCTCTTCTAGTGGATTGGACAGACAGGGTGTAGTCCGGGTAGAAAGAGAGAGTATTAACCTGGTGCGTGATGGTGCCCTTGTCCCGAGCCGCGCGGAGAATGGCATCGCAGTCACGGAAATTCAGAATCTTTGCCACAATGGGGTGGGGAGGCAGGCCAGGGCCAGGGCGCGGGCCAAGGGAGCGGTGAGCACGTTCCACTATGAAGAAGGAGGAGAGGACATCCCCGAAGATTTCCCTGAGGAGTTGTTCAATAAAGTCTTCCATCTTGGAGATATTGGTGGATTCGGGAAGGCCCGTAATGCGGAGGTTACTCCGAAGGGAGCAGGCCTCCAAATCTTCATTATTTTCCTGGATGACAGCTAGGACTTTATCCATCTGGAGTAGCTTCTGCCTGTCCTGTGTGGCCGCGTCCTCTGCATCAGAGATCCGAGATTCCACATGGAGGAGCCTGTTGTCGTTGGCGTCCACTCGGACCTTCACGGAGTCAAGGCGGGCGGATAACTGCTCGAGCTGGGAGGCGATGCCAGTCACAGTCGACTTGAGCTCAAGCATGAACGCCATCAGATCATCGTCACGGCTCGGGAGGGCCTCCAGCATCACAACAGAGTTGGTACCGTCCGAGCCCGAGCCGTCCTGGCGTGAGGACCTCCGTAGCTCAAAGGCTATCTTAGGCTGTTTAGGATCTGACTTTCCCATGGCGGGGCACAGTTCTGGATGGGCACAAAGGCACACGGAGTGGGGGAAAAGGCCGGCAGGGCTGAGAGGTGAACAGACAGCATTAGGCTGGCAGACTTGTTGCACACTGGAAGGCGCGGACGTCGGGCGGGGACCCGGGACGGAGGAGAGGAGCCAGTAGAGCAGACCTTAGTCCGGGCGCCACAGGCAGAAGGGGGAGAACTGAAGCACACTGCAGCTTGGGGCCCCTCAGTCAGAAACAGCAAGCAGTGGGCTTTGGGAGTAGGGGCCAGGGCACCCCCCAGGTCCCAATGGGCAGTGCAAAGTTAGTGGATGCTCCCTGAGCGGGAGCGGCGGGCCGCGGGGAGCAATGCCCCTCCTAGACAGGTAAGATAAGGCACTTGGGCGGCCCCCGGTCAGCTGCCGTCGGAAGGTCCAGGACCTTGCCCACAGGCAGGACAGCTACGCACCAGATCACCAGGGAGAAGAGGGGCAGAGGCAGGGGGGGGCAGAGGCAGGTGAGGCAAAGGCCCAGGGACCACCTGCAAGGCACAACAACAAGCAGGAGAGGAGACACGGAGGAACCAGTCAACGATGCGGCCCATGCAGCCACCACGGCCCACCAGCACAACTGTGAGGCTCCAGAGTGCCACCAGGGAATCAAGCCCAGTCCCAATAGGTTAGATACAAGGCGGCGTGAGTGCAGGGCCGTCCGTGTGGAGGAGTGGCAGCAGGCCGCCTCCACTCACCAAGGCAATCCACCAGTCGGGCAGCAAAAAAAACGTTGGTAGGCTCCAAAAAGGCCCTGAGGGTGAGGCGCTGGGGGGGGGTCGGCCGCAGTAACAGTCAGGCCGTGAGGCGCCGAAGAGAGATGCGGGCGGCGTATAGCAGCTGACAGGAGGAGAAGCACCAGCGAGGGAATCACGGGGGCGCGCCGCTCGCTCAGCACAATCCAGGCGACACCGCAGCACTTCGGACCGGGGCAGAGCACTCGGCCACAACTAGGCCGCAACTTGATCAGACCGGGCCGCACAGCAGGCTGCCCTAAACCCCCCCAGCACCCCCCCCGCCAAGGACCGAATCAACGCTTCTGGCGGAGACCCGGGCAGCACCGCAGCAAGGCAATCCGGTGATGGGGGGGCAGCTTCGGCGAAGGCACCGGCGGCCTTCCGGAGGCAGAGCTCAGCGCAAGTCACGAGTGGCGGAACTCAGGTGGGAAGGCACACAGAGGCACCGGAGCTGGACAGGTGAGTGCGAGGCATGCTCCCCAGACAGCAGTCAGCAAGGCGGCGTGGTGATGGAGACGATGTCCGCAGGATTGTGTAGGATTATCACGCTTGGCAATCAGAGCCCACTCAGAGTGCTGCCATCTTGCAGCCGGCCAAGCCACGCCCCCCAACTGAAATATAGGTTAATGTGGTAAATCAAAAACATGCAAAATCAGGGTATTTTTAAAGTCTTTGGGCTAAAACCGGTCTCAGAAGGCTTGTTTCCGGTCCAGGGAAGACCTGGTTTGGCAGTTCAGGCTGAACTGTTCTCATTGGGAACAGGGTCAAGACTGATTTACATAAGGCTGAGACTGAACTGGGGTGGCTAAGTGAGCTAAAAAATGATGATGGATTCAACCCAAATCTTTGACTGGGGTGTGTGTCTGAAAAGTTTCACTGCTCCGTCCATCATCTCCTTGTGTAGTCTTTGGGCTGATACAGATCTCCCAAAATGTGTACTGAATCAAAATAATTTAATTTACACGAAAAGAAGCCATCCACGAGCTTGAGCGTGGTTGCAAGAACAATCCATGTATTCTTGTCTTTCCTACTCTATACATTTGTGACGATCCTCATTCTGTGCCTGTTGCCCAAGGAAGAGAAAGCTTGGAAGTTGGTAGGTTAGGGCCTACATCCATCATGCACGTCACAGTCACGCCACTATTTTACTGCTTTGCTTCTTGTAGTTTGTTAATCACATAGTGTTCTTGGTTTCCGATTGGGTTGTGGTACACATGATTTTTTGCTTTTTCAAGGTTTTTGCTTGTGTATGTTTGTGTGCCGGTACCTTGAAGCTTATAAACTTTAAATAAAGTGGTGTGTTTCCACAGCACAACGATGTGTTCTCTTAACATGACTGACATATTGAATTGCTCACTTATGAATAATTCTATTTCCGGTCAAACTTTAATTGAAGGCAGAGCAATAACGATAACGATCTGTGACTGTTAGAAATGGGGATCTCTATTTGGCAGTGGTATGTATCTTGTCCAAGTAGGGACTCTTCCTTCTAGTCAGGGTAAAGGGATTATTACATAGCTGACATAACCCCTGCTCATCTCCTTGGTAGTTTGGCACGAGCAGTCAGGTTTATCTCAAAGGCAATGTGTAAAGCATTTGTACCTAAACACACAGTAACGCATTAAAACACTACAAAATGGACACCACGCCAGTTTAGAAAAATAACAAATATTTATTTAATCAAAACAAGACCAAAACAACAACAATCCAACATATGCAAAGCAAGGTATCACTTTTAAGAGGTTAAAAACAGTTCAGTCCCTATACAAGAATGGATGTGTCCCTTTTTGTGCAAAGTACCTGTGATGTGTCAAAATCAAGGGGCGAAAAGAGGCGCAGGCGAGGTGAGGTAGGGGAAAGCAAATCGATGCATCGGTTCCTTACGTGCAGGGTAGGTGATGCACAGGGTTCTTGCTCCCAGGGTAGGTGATGTGCTGATTCCCTACTGCTACACAGGGGAGGCGATGTGGTGGTTCCTTACAGCGAGAGGAGGTGACGCATCAGTTTCTTACTGCATAGAGAGGTGACGCATCAATTCTCTTGACAAGCAACCTCAGTTCCTTACTGAAGCCCGTGTCGATGTTGACTTGATGCACAGGTGCAATGTGTGACAATCAGGACACACTGGAGGTCGATGCGGCAAACAGGCGATGCTTCTTTTTCTTCAGCCGCAGTCCAATGATGCGTCGGTCTTCCCAGCTGGACAGCAGAGCCTGCGTAGGAGACCATGTGGTGGTCTCAGACTTCAGAGACAGGTGCGCTGAACTCGGGCTGCAGCGGTTCTTTGGGCCGCGGGCAGGTGCTGCATTAATTTCTTTGGCCACAGGGCAGCATTGAGTAGAAATTTCTCCCACACAGTGGTGGTGCATCAGAAAAACAGACACTGAAAGGGCAAAGCATCGATTTTGCAGGTGTTTGCTGCTTTTTGTAGCAGGAAACGCCTGCAAGGGCCCAGAACTGGAATTGCACCACTTGGCAGGTCAGAGCTCCCAGAAGTACAGGGAAGCTGCAGATGAATCTTTGATGGTCCTGAGACTTCTTAACAGGAGGCAAGCACACACAAGTCCTTGGAGAATCTTAGCAAGAAGGATATACAGCAAAGTCCAATCATTTTCTCCCCAAAACAGAAGCTGCAACTGCAGGCCAAGCCAGCAAAGTAACACAAAGTAAAGTGGCATTACTCCTCCTCACAGCTTTTCAGCTCTTCTCCTTAGCAGAGGTTTCTCTTGATCCAGAAGTGTTCCTAAAGTCTGGAGTTTTAGGTCCTATACCTATACCCCTTTTAGCCTTTGAATTAGGCATTCTTCAAAGCATTTTCTTTCTAGTACACAAGTTCTTATCCTGCCTGGTCTTGACTCAGTGCTTGCAGTGTACCAGCGTCGATTCACTCGAGGACACGGCTGCTCTCCCCGGTGCCTTTTCGTGTGGCACCTTGCATCTTAATAATTGGATAAACACATGATCAACCTTAACAACAGTCTATCCCCGCGCTGCTGTGCTAGTACCCTTGAGGTCCCCCCATTACACCAGCGAGCTGAAGATATGATACCAGCAAGCTGAAGACATGCTGCCCCTCCCCTTTTTAGGAGGAGCTCTCATCTGTGAATACGACCTATTGGCTAAAGATATACCGAGCTGATTGGCCCTGAAGAGAATCCCGCGAATAATAGGGATTTGAAACGCGTAGGCCGTTGGGTCTGCTGGTTGCAACTTGGTGCCTATTTGGTTTTGCTCCTTGATTTGTGTTTATACACTTGATTTTGATGATCATGCTTAAAATCTTTTTAACTCAACTGAATTGTATATAGTGTATTTCTTAGAACTTTAGGGAATGCTCTTTATTTTGTAGCAGACCTTGTACTTCACCAACTGGTGTATTGACCCTCCAGATTGTGTGGGGTATTTAGTTTGAATGTTTGAATGCAAGATGTTTTGATTATGATATATCTGAAGAGTAGTGAGTGATGGTATGTATGCGGTTTCATTCCATTTTCTGTGTCCTGACTTTCATTATTGTTCATACAATATCGTTTGAACTGCAGCTTTGATCAAAAATTTGTATACCATTAAAATATGTTTAAATAAACAGCTATTTAATAGCATATACATGTATTGAACTGTGGTCTGTACATTGGTTACGAACTTTAGTTGCAAATTGAGTATCAGTATTGGCAGTTGTTTAATGGTCTTGACTCAAGACACGCTCCGGGTGGGTGGAGACAGCATTGTGAGAGGCCAGGCATAGCCCTATTTAGGTGCAGGTGACAGCTCTTCCCACCACTCTTGCTCAGGAAGGCCCAGCAGCCTGGTGATGGGCCATCAGGATGTGCAGGGCTTACCTCAAGTCCCTTTGTGTGACTGTCTAGAGAAAATGCTCCATCAGGCCCCCGTCACTCTAAACCAGATGTGAATTTCACAGGAGGGCAGAGGCACAGGATGGTTAGACAAAAAAAATGGCCACTTTCAAAAGCTGGCCTTTTAAAACAGACTATTTAAAAAACATCTTTACTTAAAGATGTATTATTGAATCCTGAGCTCAGGTAGCCCAAAACTCCAACTCTCTAGCTCTTCCCAATTGAAAGTTACACTTGTAAGAAGTTACAAGGCAGCTCCAATGATAATCTGTGAGAAGGCTAATCCTGGCAATAGTGAAAAACGAAATTGGCAGTATTTCACTATCAGGACATGTAAAACACATCAGTAGATGTCTTACCATTCGCCTAAACTGCAATCTATCCGGGGGCTTCCTTGGGCCTACTTTAGAGGTGTTGTATAAACAAAGAGATTCTATCAACGTGTAGTGGTTTTTATTTTTATTTTTATTTTTGTTTATTTCCGTGGTTTATGTGCTTTTTAAAATACCCCTCACACACTAAAAAAATCCAATAGTGTCATGCTTCATCATGGGGGTCTTCCCGTCGCTCTACGGGTCGGGGCATACTACGACCAGCGGACTACGCGGGAGCACCGAATTATGGTGACAAAGGCTATGTGTTGGTGCAGAAGTGTCAGTGAAGTGTAGGGACCTAACTAGTGAGAGTGAGAACAATGAAAAAGGTTAAAAGTTCCCTGGCTAGTAGAACAAATTATTTATTCGCTTCTCTAGCTGGGAATATTAAGAAGGGGGTTTTGTGGTAGAGCGATTAGTTGGCTATCTAGCCTTTGTCACCATAATTCAGTGCTCCCACATAGTCCGCTGGTCGTAGCACGCCCCGCCCCGTAGAGGGACGGGAAGACCCCCATGATGAAGCATGACACTATTGGATTTTTTTAGTGCGTGAGGGGTATTTTAAAAAGCACATAAATGCTCTCGTCTTTCCACTGTTTAAGAGAGAGCTGCACCACGGAAATAAACAAAAATAAAAATAAAAATAAAAATAAAAACCACTACACGTTGATAGAATCTCTTTGTTTATACAAGATTTTTTAGGAGGGTGATTCTATCACTGCCTCTACACTTCCCCTTTTGTTTTGGACCTACTTTAGAGGTGCCTTACGTGTAAGAAAAGGGAAGGTTTTGGCCTGCAAGTGGGTGCACTTGCAGGTCGACATGGCATTTTAATTACCTGCACTCACAGACACTGCAACAGCAGACCTGAGACACGTTTACCAGGCCACTCATGTGGGTGGAACAACCAGTGCTGAAGGCCCGCTAGTAGGATTTGGTTTACATGCCCTGGGCACACTTAGTGCATTTTACTAGAGACTTACCAGTAAATCAAATATGCCAATCCTACATAACTAATCAAAATCACAATTTACACAGGGAGCACTGGCACTTTCGCTCTGAGCAGTAGTGGCAAAGTGTGCAGAGTTCTAAAATCATTAAAACCGAAAAGCAGTAAAAAAAACACTGGAGGTCAGAAGCTAAAAGACAGTGGACAAACATGCCAAAGATGCCAGGTCTAACAAGTACATTGTACACTAACAGTGAAATGTCTGTCCTCAAAAAGTGCACTGCGAATGTCTGCAGCAGAGGGGTAGGATATTGATAATGAAAGGAGGATGAGATGAAGCAACAGGTAAAACAGAACGACAAGAAAAGCTCCATGCAAAGTTGTTTATTTAGAATGTGTTTCTAAAAGTAGAAGTCTCAAGGGGAAATTGTTATTCACAGCAGTGTAAGCTTCTGGGATAAAGCGTTGGAAGCTGCTTTAACAGGGAGTTGTGGGCTTAAAATGTGTTGCAGTGATGTCATTAAAATATCCCTTTGCCAAATTGCTTTGGCAAGAAGATGGGATTTTTTTTCTGCATTAATCAAATTACTTCCCACATGCTCCTCTAAAAACTGCACACGATGCAATAATTACATCTGGGACAAATAGGCATTAACTCTCGCTGTCATAATTCATATTCACTAGAAATTCTGGAGGTCTTGTGTATAGCTTGAATTGCTCTGCACATCCTTTTTATTTCTAGGAAGTTGCAGGGCAGTTTTATCCTCTCTAAAACCATGCAGGAAACATATGTGAACCAAACTGTCATTTTCCAACCTTAATGAGGCGTCACTCTAATGAGTAGAATTTGGAATCCTTGGCGGTATGTAAACAAGGGACAGCAGGACACTGCATTCTGCATGTTTTCACTTCCAGTAATTGAACCGGGCAGCTTTGTCCCAAGGGCCTCTAAGATAACATGCTAGTGAGAGCAACCGACTCTTTCAGATGGGTGCACTCGCTTAGCAGTTTATCTTTTACCATAAGTGAGAAACATTTGCACAAATGTAAATTACATTGAAATCATATTTTAAATTAATCAGTTTTCCTTAGGGATTTAGGTGAATCGAAATCCGGCTAAACTCAGACTTGTTTTAAAAACCTTGCAGCCTACTCTAGTAAAACGTTATTTTAACGTGCAGATTGGGGTCGACAGTGAGAAGCTGGAGAATGTCATTTCGGAACATTCGCGAACACAACTGTGTTTCACCCATGAATTAACACTGCCCTAGCCAAACAATGGAACATACATGTTTCTAGATGCAAGTCCTCTGTTGAAAAACTGTTGCAGAACCACACTCGGATTCACCTAACGAAAGACAAGGGCTAGATAGAGTCAGCACACATTTGGCGAGGGCAGGGAAAGCCTCCTTAAGACGCAAGATGAAAAGTGACTGTCATACACAAGAACAATCATGCCAAACGTGAGAAGTACATGCTTTAATCACACATCAAAAGCCGCGCTGACCGAAACAGGGTGAGGCTAGAATAAGTCAAGTTCACCATCAGGGCTGAAAACATAAAAACTAGATAAAGATATTGACACTGCAAACATTGTGAGAAAGAAGCGGAAGTTTTGGCAGCACAACTAAAAGAACAGGAATCACATTCTGCAATGCCAGCCCTCTTTGAAGATCAGGGAACTGCACAGACATGGTCCAAGGACATTGTGGTGTCCTAGTCAGGGCCTAGGAATTGATGGACACAGGACACGTGTAATGCTGTTGGTGGCGGTAACTAACCTGACCACGCCCAGAGCCCTGGGCCTTTTATTACCTGACTTGCGTGTCCACGCTTACGCCTGGACTGAACCAAAGGCCCCTTATGCTCTAGGGGTAAACTATGCAGGAACAGTGGGAGGGGGCGTGTGCTGCAGTGGTACACCCCACTGTCAGCAACACTACGGGGCATATTACCAACAACTAGCGATAATTTTTGTCTCTAACTTGTTTAGAGACAAAAATTATCGCCGCACATCGGCGATTTTTATCGCAGATAAACCTTGCTATTAGCAAGGTTTATCGCAAATGCGATAAAAAACGGCCGAAATGCATGAATATCGCTGAAAAGTCAGCGATATTCATGCATTACCGAGCTAATGCTCTTAGCCATGTTATCCACCTCCCATTGGATAACATGGCTAAGAACTGCTCAGGGCAGGTGTTAGCTTTTGGAGATATTCCCGCTTAGCGCGAATATCTCCAAAAGTTGATAATAGGAGATAGCGATGTTAGAGACTGTTTTCAGTCGCTAACATCTTGGCACGCCCACTTTGCATCTCATTAGTGATAAATATCACTGACATGCAAAGTGGGGCCCAAGATGGTCGCTATCTCCTACTAGCTGTCGCTAACTGGTGTTAGCGGCAGCTAGGTAATAGGGAGATAATTTTATCTCCGCCTTCTTGGCTTTTAAAGCCAAAAAAGCGGAGATAAACCCCCTTGATAATATGCCCCTACATTCCTCCTTTACCTAGGGGTAAAACAAACTGGAAAAATACAAGTGCACACAACTGTCTCTCTGGTCAGCGGAAGTGCTGTGACCTTTAAAGCTGCTATGTTCAACAAAGTTCACCAAACAGTCTCTGGTGCAGTCTCTGAATTTACTGACAAATCCATAACATATAGGATACAAAAACAGAACAGTCTTAATTTATTCTCGGCGGGGTCAGCCATCTCGATCAGTTCACCGCCAGCATTGGGCCACAAAGTCTCGGTACCTCTGGGAAGGTTTGGGGCAATGACGTAAGCTGTATCTTGCTTGGCTGCGACCTTCCGCCGCGACTGGGGGTGGTTCTTCTGCCTCTCTAGTCTCGTCGACGCTGGGGACTTCTGCTGGTCTCTCTGGCTCCTTGTTGCTCGGGGTGATGTCACCTGTTAGGTGTGTTGTGGTGCTTGTTCCGGTTGGTTCTGATGGTCTGCGCGGTGGGTTCAGGTACCAATCATCTGGTTCCGGGTCTTCTCCTCTCTCGGGGACTTGTTTAAAAAACGAAATGTTCCTTGTGACCACTTCCCCATTCCTGACAGCCGTGACCATTGTCCCGTTTACCTCTGTTACCCTCCAGGGGTCCAGCTCGAATGGCAGGCGGAACTTCCCGCCGGGATGGCGGTCTTTTACAAGAACCGCGTCCCCGACTTGAATGGGGCTGTCTGCTGCCCTCCGTCTTCGGGATGCTTCCTGGTTGTTCTTGGTGCGCTGTTCCATGGACCGGTTTCTGGGGTTAGGGGCTAGCTCCCACATGGGGTGGCGTGGGATGGTGTCAGCAATAGCCCGGTTGAAGGAGAGTCGGCTTGGGGAGACTCCTGTAGTGCAATGTGGGGTCTGGCGATATTCTCGGAGGAATTGGTAGATGGCTAGCTCCAGACAGTGACCATCGGCAACTGCAATTTGGATTGTTTTGTTCAAAGTTCTCATTAGCCTTTTGACCTCTCCGTTGGCCTGCGGCCATCTTGGTGTTCTCCGTTTGTGTTTGATGCTATGGCTCTGCAGGTACTCTGTAAACTCGCTGCCATTGAACGGGGGTCCATTGTCTGTGCAGACTTCCCTCATGATCCCGTGGGTGGCGATGATCTTTTCGAACTTTGGGATCACTTCAGATGCCGCTGTCGATGTCACAATTTCTACTTCGGGGTAGCGAGAGAAGTCATCCACCACGATGAGCATGTACTTGCCTCCGGGAAGGCTGCCGAAGTCTGCACTCACTCGTACCCACGGGGATGTTGGCCCTTCTTCGGTGATCACAGGTGCTGGAGGGTTTGGTAGGCTCGTCGCTAGGCACACCGGACAACTATGAACCACTTCTTCGACTGCTCTGTCGAGGCCAGGGAACCACAACTTGCTTCGTAGTCTGTTTTTAGACTTGACGATCCCTTGGTGTGATCCGTGTGCCTGCAAGGCAGCTTGTTGGGTGAGGCTGCTGGGCAGTACAAGGCGCGGGCCTCTCAGGAGACATCCTTCGGCTGAAATGGATAGTTCGTGTCTGACTTTATACAGGGCCTTCAGGACAGCTTGGGCGTCTGGAGTGCGAAAAGATGCCAGGCTCTGCAGCGCCTTCCAGTCCCCGGATTCTATGGCATGGATGGCGATCTGGAGGCAGTCATCGTCCTTAGTGGCTCTCGCTACCTCCTCCAGGGACATCGGACGTGGTCTTGACCGTTCGACAATTAGCCGGACGTACTCCTCTGTGGCTGCTGCTTCAGCTGCTTCAGCGTCTGTAACTGGACGGGTGTGTCTTGACAGATAATCCGCGGGGTTCCGCGTGCCGGGCCGGTATTCCACTGTGAATTGGAACTCCTGCAATTGCAGCACCCATTTTTCGATTCTCGGAGGTGGGCGAGAAGAAGAGCCTTGGAAGAGTGGTATGAGGGGCTTATGATCGGTGATCACTGAGAAGGGATGTCCATAGAGGTAGATATGGAAATGGCGGCACCCCCATAGAATGGCGATGGCCTCACGTTCAATTTGCGAGTAGCGTTGTTCGGTAGGCGTCAGCGTGCGGCTGGCGTACGCTATGGGGGCCCACTCTCCGCATGCTTGTCGCTGCGATAGGACCGCTCCCAGGCCAGTGGGGCTGGCATCAACTAGCAGTTGTGATTCGTGTTGCGGGTTGAAATAGGCCAGGGTCGTGTCAGCCGACAGGGCTGCTTTGGTGTTCGTGAATGGTTCCGGGCCCCACATCCAGGCGGCATTTGACTTCGTGAGGTCACGGAGGGGTCCTGTCAGATCCGACAGATCCTTGATGAAACGCCCGCAGTATGTCACCATACCCAGGAAGCTGCGGACGGCCGTCACAGACGTGGGGGCTGGCGTGTTGTGGATGTCTTTGACCTTTTCAGGGTCGGGGCCCACTCCTTGGTCGGAGAACTTGTATCCAAAGAAACTGATGTCTTTGCGTAGAAACTCACATTTGTCCTTGTGGAGAGTTAGTCCTCTCTCCTTTAGCCGGTTGAACACTGCTTGGAGGCGTCTGATGTGTTCTTCCAAGGTCGGGGCATGTACCAGGATATCATCGCTCACATTGAGCACTCCGTCGAGGCCTTGGAGGACATTGTGAATGATGTTTTGAAACACCTCCGCTGCGCTTGATATGCCGAAGTTTAGCCTCGGATATCTCCACAGGCCTGCGTGGGTGGAGAAGGTTGTGATTGGGCGCGAGTCTGGGTGGAGAGGGATCTGATGGTACCCCGACCGCATGTCCATCTTGGAGAACCACTTGGACCCTGCGAGCTCCCCGATGATATCGTCAATGGTCGGCGTCAAGTGACGTTCTCTCTTAATTGCTAGGTTGGGGAGGCGCATGTCCACGCATATCCTTACTGCTTCGGGTTGCTTCGGCTTTTTGGCCACTACAATGGGGGATACCCACGGTGTGGCTCCAGTCACTCGTTCGATGATGCCAGCTTGTTCAAGCATCCTTAGCTCAGCTTCAACTTTGGGCCGGAGGTGAAAAGCGATCCGTCTGTTCCGGAGGGCTACTGGGGCTACGGACTGGTCAATGTGGAGTCGGACGGGGGGCCTCGTAGGCATCCGATGCCCTCGAATAGCGAGGAGTGCTCTGCAACCAGATGGTCCAATCCTTGGGCTTGCACTGTTAGGGCAAAGTGTATGAGCCCGAGCTCCCGTGCCGTCTTGCAACCAAGAAGGAACCCTGATCCTTCGTGGGATACGTAGATCTTTGTCTGTAGCTGCGTTGAGTCGTGGGACACAGCCGTCCGGAATACTCCGCACAGGCGCAACGGGCGCCGGGTTCCGTAGGCAAACACTTGCACTCTTGTGGGGTGAAGCGTGGGGACGTCTTCGAGGCATTGGTACACGCTGGCGGCCATGAGGTTTATCGTGGCGCCGGTGTCGATGAGGGCTCTGACTGCTTGGCCATGCACTTGGACGGTGCACATTGGTTCGGTCGAAGACGCGGCTGCTAGGGTATTGAGCATGCGCACCACGTGGACTGATGCGGCGTCTTCTTCGTCGTCGTCCATGTCGCTGCTGTTCGACGTGTTCTCTAGTGGTGCCATCTGTCGCACCCTCCTGGGTGGGCCACTCTGCTTCTTCCTTTGAGACGATAAGCAGACACTAGCAAAATGATTTGCTTTTCCACACGCGCTGCAGATTTTGCCATGGGCTGGGCAGGCGCCTTTGTGGGGAGTGGCGCCTCCGCACCACATGCAGGCTTGATCGTGGGTGGACTGGCCCTGTTTCGGCCGCCCTTTCATGGGAGGTCCCATCCGGTTGTCTGTAGGTTGTGACTTGATGGCACACACGGGTTCTGTCTTGATTGTTACCGCTGGTTTCGGCTCCATGTGGGCAGCACGGGCCTTGGAAAGTTCTTTAGACCGCCCCAGGGCTAGGATGTCACGCATAGACATGGCGTCCGTTTCTAGCACCCTCTCTCGCAGCTTTAGGGAGGCGCATCCCTGTATGAATTGGGCGCGAATTTCATCCGCCGCATCCGGGAGAGTGCACGTGCTGGCTAACTTTTTGAGCCGAGCGTAGAACACATCTACGGATTCCTCTGGGAGTTGGCGTGCCTGGCGGAGTAGGAAGCGTTCGTAATCCGCGCTAGCAAACGGCTCAAAATACCTCGTGATGGCGTCCCGTAGGGTGTTGTATGTGTGGGGCGGGTCACCCTCCGTGATGTCTTTGGAGATGTCGTGGATGGCTTCACCCCCTAGGTGTAATAGCATTGCGCGTCGTCGCTTCGCTGCAATGTCTGCTGCGATGAAATAGTTTTCGAGCCGCTCCACCCACTTCCTCCACCGGGCAGCCTGGGAAGGGGGGGTACCAGTAACTGCGAAAGGCTCCAGGGGTGGTACGTTGGCCATGACAGCTGGTACTCGCCAGGAGAGGTCGGCAGGGGGGCCTTAGGCAGGTGTGGTGGGCCCCAGCAGTCACCAGACGAGGAACAAACACAGTGGGAGGCTCTCAGGTGCAGAGGAGCGCTTGCAGGCCCTGTTCCGCGGGAAGCGTGAGGAATAGAAGGGCCGGTGACAAGCAAAATGCGTGAGGATCGGCAGGGAGGCCGCGCAGCGCGTTGACCACGTGGCGCGGGGCGTACACAGCGCATGTGCGGGCTTTACGAGGGAGCTGCCGGGGCCGGGCCCGGGAACGAGATGTGGCCTGGGTGCCGGAGGCCGCGGGCAGCAAAGCAGAGAGCATGAGGTACCTGGCTGTGGCGCCCGGGGCCACGCTGCAGCGGAAGTCCGCGGTCTGCGGGGAGAGTTGGCGGAAAGCGCTTCGGGGCACCAGCAGGCACCGTAGAAGGCAGCAGGTAGGCAGGCGGCGACACCGGGGTAGGCCACGCCGGGCCGTCGGCGACACAGGAGGGGCGCCGGGGAGAGCGCCACGCAGGCTGGAGGTTGGCAGCAAAGGGTAGCGTGAGTGGAGGCGGCAGGGCACGCAGTGGGCCGGACTAATAGCCACCTCGTCGCCAGTGTGGTGTCCTAGTCAGGGCCTAGGAATTGATGGACACAGGACACGTGTAATGCTGTTGGTGGCGGTAACTAACCTGACCACGCCCAGAGCCCTATGCCTTTTATTACCTGACTTGCGTGTCCACGCTTACGCCTGGACTGAACCAAAGGCCCCTTACGCTCTAGGGGTAAACTATGCAGGAACAGTGGGAGGGGGCGTGTGCTGCAGTGGTACACCCCACTGTCAGCAACACTACAGACATAGAGGAAACATTTACAACGTTCTACAAGAATCTATACTGCTCCAAAGGAGAGAATACAATGTCCAAAGAGGCTACATTTGTCTTCTTGCTGTAGCTACTGACCCTTACAGACAACAAAAGTACCTCTTCTAATTACAGAAATCTCTGAACAGGAAATTGCAGTTACCATAAAAGACCTACCATGCAACAAATCTCCAAGAGAGAAGGCTTTCCTTGGGACTTCTAGACACTTACTATACTGTTGGCACATGCCCTCTTTGAAGCATTCAAGGAGACAGTGAACAATGGCTCAATATCCTTCACACTCAATAAAGCATGAACGGCAGTTCTATAAAAAAAATGGGAAGGACCTCCAATGCATCGGCTACTGCACAGTAGCTCTCTTAGAGCAGGTCTTACCTAAAAGACTCAACCTATCTATACATTGTCTTGTTCACCTGTCCTAAATTGAGTTTCATTCCTGCCAGATCATCTCAAAATCACTTGCACTTACCAGCCTACCTATTAAAGCACACCAGTGGCACATTTGGGGGAAACTATCATCCTCTCCTTGGATACTGAAAAGTCTTTTGATAGAGAAGAGAGGGCATTTCTCTTTCGAACATTAGAAAGGGGGGGATTGCATCCTGACTACATTCCACATTCAAGGCTCACAGATACATGAGGAAGATCAGTTCCCAGTCCCTTCTTCTGTGCCTGTTAGCGTTGTAACCACTAACTGCAGCTGTAAAGCAGTCTTAAATAGATTCCTGCCCTCCATTATTTCCACAATCCCTACATTTTTAGCATTTTCATCCTAAAGCAAGTGCGAGGTCTCCTGTTTCTAAAACTGTCACTAGGGACTCCATTTCAGTGAAACACTAGGAAAGTGGTGTACCTGGGAAACAGCATAAATAAAGGCATCAATCACATGATCAAAGTCAACCTGTAAATGTCCCAAGGCTATACTATATGGTCACATCTACAACTCTCACTTTGGAGGCGGCAAAGGTAGTAGTATTATCACATTTTAATTACCTGTTTAGTATATTTCATATATTTCATCTTACTGTCACAAAGAAAATGTCATCCCAAAAAGATGGAGACATGCTATCATTCACCGGGTTCAACAAGCCACAAATGAAGGCCTATAAACTCCAGGTAGACTTGTTCAGGCAGTCTCTGCTAAATGCATGTGACATCCTACAAGTGAGAAACCAATTTTCCCAACTTGCTCAATTTCTACCCCAGTCTCACCCTATTTTATGTGGGCTTGACATTGAAAGAGGCCTACTAGAAGGATCCCTATGTTTAGCTTAAATCTTCTTCATTGTTCACCCCATGATATAACTGGCAGCCCTTCATAGAATCAACGACTAATGCATGGATATCTTCCTATGGAAAGCTAAAAGTTGACCCCAATATGCAAAGTGGAGCACCCCTCTGGCAGAATGCTGCAGTTCAGATAAACAAGGGCAGTGTTAAGTGGGACAAATGGAAAGGCAGGGCATAACCACTTTAGAACATGTGATCAGGCTTGACACTTTCAAACTGCTCGATGTTCTGCAGGAGAAATTCCATATCAGCAACACACGAGCCTATTTATGAAATTGTTTGAACCATAAGCTCTGCATTATCCATCGATGTTATCATCATCCCGATTTCCGATTATTCACTTCTATTGGGAAATCATAAAGTAGTAGTATAAGGCCTCTCTAGAAGTATTATTAGTACTCTTTCTCTAAGCCATTGGAAAAAAACGATATGGCATTAGACATGGCAGACTATACCCAAAATGATTACAATGGGAGCAGAAGGGAGAGTCCTTCTTGAAACTCACGTAATCATGTCTGCAAGAGGCCAGGTTGAAATTTAGGACCCTATTTAAAGTTTGTTGGATGGAATACTCTGTGAAAACGTGACGGACATCCATCTGCTGTATTACAATTATCATTGGCTATAATGCACTTATAATACATGGGATTCTGTAATCCCTGTAGAAACAGCAGTCATTAATTTATTTTGTTATGCTAAATCACTAGCTGATGAAAGGCATAAACTATATACACTTCTCAGACAAAGGTAGGTTAGGTATGGTTCGATAGAAATTATCAGTATGTATGGTAAGTTAGATATGGTCATTAATGCAGAAGTGGTGAATAGAGGGTATAGTAGTTTAGTACAGTAGGTTAGATGGGGTAGGTTAGCCATGGTAGGTTAGGTGTGGTAGGTTAGGTATTGTAGGTGTTTGTGGTAGGCAAGTAGTAGGTTAGGCACTATATGCAGCTATGACAGGGTAGGTTGAAATGTATGGTAGATAGGTATACTGGTTGGTTTGGTTCTTGTGGTAGGTAGATATGGTAGGAAAGAATAGTAAGTATAATAGTGGTGACACGTGGCAGCTAGGTTAAATACGTAGGTGTGGTAGCTGAGGGGTGGAATTAACTATGTTAGATAGGTATGATAGGTAGGTATGTAGGAGCATGCATGTTATTTTAGGTACAGTAGGCAGGTTACCTAGGCAAGGTATGCTAGGTAGATTTGGAAGATAGGTATGGAGGGTATGGTAGATAGTTATGGTTTGTAGGTAAGGAAGGTATGGCAATATGGCAGGTTTGACAGGTATAGATGGTAAGCAGGCTAGGTATGATATGTCAATATAGTAGTTTAAATATGGTAAACAGTTATGGTAGATGGGTAGGCATGGTATTGGAACAACAAGAAAACTTAGGGGTCTCTACAGGAAAATATCTTGGAAATTCCTTATTAACTAACCTGACGTCTAGCATAGTACATCAAGATAGCGTCAAGACTGAGTAGTTCTGACAGAAGACAAGAAATATTAAGCAAAGGGCCACCTGTGATTGTAGATCAAAACTCTTGTAGGATTCCCATCAAAGACTTGTAATGATCAATATTATCATTTGGTCATCCTTAGGGTCGTGTGTCTCTGGATCATTGAGACATAGATCGTACCCTATGGTAGATTAGGGTTTCGACCCACAATCACTGTTGGACCATGTGGTATTGATCTGATGGAATCAGGTGCAGTGCAAAAATTAATAAAGGTGGTGAATTAAAATAGGATAGAGGACCAAAAATAGGAATTTTTATTAGAGATGGCCTCTTCCTGTTAAAACCAAGAACAGTGCAATATCATAGCAGTTTAACCAAATATCTGCATGGGGGCCAACATGTTTCAGCCTAATGGGGAAAAGGGACCCAGGCTTTCTTCAGGGCCTCTGTTCTCATTAATAATGCTACTGCATATAATGCAAACAATGTGCCAAAGCAAAATATAATTGTGAATATAAATCGATAACAGCAAAGGATATATTTTCCGTCGTCTGTTAAATCTCCTCGGTGACACCTGGTGTGTTTGTTACATCTGCAATAGAAAAATCACACGGTGACCCCACTGTAAAAACTAATTGTCTAAGATAACATGTCAAAAGTATTACAATGTAAGGGACAGTATTTACTCACCCAGTATGCCCGGGGATCAGACCTCACCTCTCCTGGACCTGGCTCAGGAACTGTGAGACCCCGCTCTGTAGAAGTAAGACAACCTGACCTTAAATACAGCAGAGAGAATATAAGCCTGTCCTGCTCTGTCATGTATATGCCTAGCCCAGGTTATCACGCAGCTTACTCCCAGAGCAAACTTCCTATCATAGTCCTGTCTTCATAGATCTGTCCACCAAGACACAGCACTCAACCCCTCCAGTGTAGCAGGTTGTAACTATCTTCTACAGGCCATTGCTAGATCCTGAGCGAATAGCCCTTTTCACTAGGAGTCTGACAGAGAACACACTAAGACAACCCCTAGAGAAATATACCTGCTGTGGAGCATTTTGCCAACAGGGTCTATTAAAAACCACACATAGTGGGAAACAAATGAATTGCTTGCCTGTCCGTCGTTGCCTCTGGCCGGTACTGAGTCAGGGGGAGGCAACGAACAGGACAGGTACAGCCTTTAAGAATGCTCAGAAGCATTCATAATCAGCCAATCAGCGTGGGTTGCATGTCAAAGAAACCCTTCGTTTTACGATGATACAAAGGAAGGTATTATAAAGTGAGCAAACCCTACCTGATGTTTAATATAATATGCCCACGTGCCTGGAGAGTATCTCAAATGATACAAAAGAAACCAAACAAACAAACAGAGCCGGTAACTCAGGCCCTCGAACACGCGCGTCCTCTCGCGATGCTGCTAGAACTACAGAATGACGTCATATCCTAGACGTCTGTAGTTCTGTCAATCGCGGGGGCGCCTGTCCACAATGCACAGCATTTTCGTTTGTTCCAATGCTTAAAATCTCCACAGTATTTCAAAGCTATTAGCATAAGGCGAGTGATCCCCGCATCTAAAACAAAATATTGGCTCTCACTTCGCGTCTACATAAAACTACAGAATGAGGTCACGTATGAAGTTGTTGTAGTCTAAAACTACGGCAGTGATAAATGCCGACAATAAATCAAAGGAAACACGCTCTGTAGAAAGTAGGGCTTAATAAAAGAGAAAGGCACTAGTCGTGCCCAGTAACAGTGCGGTCCCACAGTAAATAAACATATCAGTATGAGGTAGACTCACCAGTTGGGACGAACTAGAGAAATTACAACACAGTTTAGTCATTTATTATACAAGCCGTCCGTGAAGAAAACAGGGGCATGCTAGTTCTGTACACAGCATCTATCAGAAAGTTCTGGAGACCAATCAAACAGCGGTAACGCTCAGCTGACAGTCAGTGTATGCAAACTGTATTGATATAATGGCCAGATACTATTAACAAAACCCAACCTCTATATGCAGCCAGGGTAACTAGATATCTCTGTGCATGGTAAGTGAAAACAGACAGATATCATCGAAAGTGTTTTCTTGTCAAAATAGAATTACTGGAGGCTAAACCAAGGTATCTCATCATTCAGCCCTCGAATTTCTGTATGTAATTTATAAACCCATTTTTGTTCCTTGATGAACAGAAATCTCGATATATCACTTATATCGGTGGGAATGAAAGGTTTTTCAAGGACCGTCCAAGTGAAGTCTGATTCGTCATGGTTTTGCTGTATGAAATGTTTGGTCAATTTAGAAACACTTTTTTTACATCGAAAGGTGATTTTGTGTTCCAGCATCCAGGTGCGGACCTTCCTAGTGGTCATTCCGATGTACCTTTCATTACATGGGCAAGTCAGTTGGTAGATAAGATTGTTACTGTTGCAATTAGTGAAGTGTTTTAACTCCCATGGCCGGGTGGTACCAATATCAATACTGGTTGTCTTGCATGTCTGTGGACAAACCGAGCAGGCCCCACAAGGGTGATGTCCAGTCACTGCTGGAAGGTCCCATAATGTCCCAATCTCTCTTCTAGATGACTCTTTAGGGCGCGTATGTACTAGTTGATCTCGTAAATTACTTGAACGTTTAAAAGCGAATAGTGGATATTCGGTTTTATCGTTGGTACAGTTCAAGGTACGCCAATGTCTTCTGATAGTGTTTTGGACACAGTTGGGCCTGCCATGTTGGCAGGGAACTAGAAAGGAAGGGTGTATGCCTCAATGAGAAAAATCATAGGACTGGACTAAATCAAGAAAGGGCAAATGAACTAACTCCTATTTGTAATTAGTGAAAGACCGACTATATTGATGATGCGCTGGTGGTGTGGAGAGGTGACCTAGACTCAGTCCTCCGCTTACATAAGTGGCTGAATTCTCTGAATAGATTTCTGCGCTTCACCATAGAGACCAGTAAAGAGAAGATTTCATTCTTGGATCTTTCCATTTATGTCACCCCAACTGGTTTGGAAAGTGAACTTTTTCGTAAGCCGATGGCAAGGAACTCGCTTCTCCTGTACGAGAGCCAGCACCCTAAATCTTTGCGTGACAACTTACCGTTTGGCCAGTTCCTCCGTCTCCGGCGGAACTGTTCCACTCTGGAGACTTTTACACAACACGCAGCTAACCTGTCAGATCAACTGGTAGACAGACACTACCCTAAGAAACTTATCAAGCGCTCTCTCAAAAGAGCTACAAACAATAACCGGGAAGCACTCCTTGAGCACCGGATTGCAAAACCTCCTCAGGACCGCCTTACATTTGTAAGCACATTCAACAGCAGGTCCAACTGTGTCCAAAACACTATCAGAAGACATTTGCGTATCTTGAACTGTACCAACGATAAAATTGAATATCCACTATTCGCTTTTAAACGTTGAAGTAATTTACGAGATCAACTAGTACATACATGCCCTAAAGAGTAATCTAGAAGAGAGATTGGGACATTATGGGAACTTCCAGCAGTGACTGGACATCACCCTTGTGGAGCCTGCTCGGTTTGTCCACAGACATGCAAGACAACCAGTATTGATATTGGTACCACCCGGCCATGGGAGTTAAAACACTTCACTAATTGCAACAGTACCAATCTTATCTACCAACTGACTTGCCCATGTAACGAAAGGTTCATCGGAATGACCACTAGGAAGGTCCGCACCCGGATGGTGGAACACAAAAGCACCTTTCGATGTAAAAAAAGTGTTTCCAAATTGACCAAACATTTCATACAGCAAAACCATGACGAATCAGACTTCACTTGGACGGTCCTTGAAAAACCTTTCATTCCCACCCATATAAGTGATATATTGAGATTTCTGTTCATCAAGGAACAAAAATGGGTTTATAAATTACATACAGACGTTCGAGGGCTGAATGATGAGATACCTTGGTTTAGCCTCCAGTAATTCTATTTTGGCAAGAAAACACTTTCGATGATATCTGTCTGTTTTCACTTACCATGCACAGAGATATGTAATTACCCTGGCTGCATATAGAGGCTGGGTTTTCTTAATAGTATCTGGCCATTATATCAATACAGTTTGCATACACTGCCCCTAGCTGAGCGTTACCGCTGTTTGATTGGTCTCCAGAACTTTCTGATAGATGCTGTGTACAGAACTAGTATGCCCCTGTTTTCTTCACGGACGGCTTGTATAATAAATGACTAAACTGTGTTGTCATTTCTCTAGTTGGTCCCAACTGGTGAGTCTACCTCATCCTGATATGTTTATTTACTGAGGGACCGCACTGTTACTGGGCATGACTAGTGCCTTTCTCTTTTATTAAGCCCTACTTTCTACAGAGCGTGTTTCCTTTGATTTATTGTCGGCATTTATCACCGCCGTAGTTTTAGACTACAACAACTTCATACGTGACGTCATTCTGTAGTTTTATGTCGACGCGAAGTGAGAGCCAATACTTTGTTTTAGATGCGGGGATCACTCGCCTTATGCTAATAGCTTTGAAATACTGTGGAGATTTTAAGCATTGGAACAAACGAAAATGCTGTGCATTGTGGACAGGCGCCCCCGCGATTGACAGAACTACAGACGTCTAGGATATGACATCATTCTGTAGTTCTAGCAGCATCGGGAGAGGACGCGCTTGTTCGAGGGCCTGAGTTACCGGCTCTGTTTGTTTGTTTGGTTTCTTTCGTATCATTTGAGATACTCTCCAGGCACGTGGGCATATTATATTAAACATCAGGTAGGGTTTGCTCACTTTATAATACCTTCCTTTGTATCATCGTAAAACGAAGGGTTTCTTCGACATGCAACCCACGCTGATTGGCTGATTATGAATGCTTCTGACCATTCTTAAAGGCTGTACCTGTCCTGTTCGTTGCCTCCCCCTGACTCAGTACCGGCCAGAGGCAATGATCGACAGGCAAGCAATTAATTTTCTTTCCCACTATGTGTGGTTTTTATTAGACCCTGTTGTCTTAGTGTGTTCTCTATCAGACTCCTAGTGAAAAGGGCTATTCGCTCAGGATCTAGCAATGGCCTGTAGAAGATAGTTACAACCTGCTACACTGGAGGGGTTGAGTGCTGTGTCTTGTTGGACAGATCTATGAAGACAGGACTATAATAGGAAGTTGGCTCTGGGAGTAAGCTGTGTGATAACCTGAGCTAGGCATATACATGACAGAGCAGGACAGGCTTATATTCTCTCTGCTGTATTTAAGGTCAGGTTGTCTTACTTCTACAGAGCGGGGTCTCACAGTTCCTGAGCCAGGTCCAGGAGAGGTGAGGTCGGATCCCCGGGCATACTGGGTGAGTAGATACTGTCCCTTACATTGTAATACTTTGGACATGTTATCTTAGACAATTAGTTTTTATAGTGGGGTCACTGTGTGATTTTTCTATTGTAGATGTAACAAACACACCAGGTGTCACCGAGGAGATTTAACAGACAACGGAAAATGTATCCTTTGCTGTTATAGATTTATATTCACGATTATATTTTGCGTTGGCACATTGATTGCACTATATGCAGTAACATTATTAATGAGAACAGAGGCCCTGAAGAATGCCTGGGTCCCTTTTTCCCATTAGGGTGAAACATGTTGGCCCCCATGCAGATATTTTGTTAAACTGCTATGATATTGCACTGTTCTTGGTTTTAACAGGAAGAGGCCATCTCTAATAAAAATTCCTATTTTTGGTCCTCTATCCTATTTTAATTCACCACTTTTATTATTTTTTGCACTGCACCTGATTCCATCAGATCAATACCACATGGTCCAAAAGTGATTGTGGGTCGGAACCCTAATATACCATAGGGTACGATCTATGTCTCAATGATCCAGAGACACACAACCCTGAGGATGACCAAATGATAATATTGATAATCACAAGTCTTTGATGGGAATCCTACAAGAGTTTTGATCTACAATCACAGTTGGCCCTTTGCTTAATATTTCTTGTCTTCAGTCAGAACTACTTAGTCTTGACGCTATCTTGATGTACTATGCTAGACCTCAGGTTAGTTAATAAGGAATTTCCAAGATATTTTCCTGTAGAGGCCCCTAGGTTTCCTTGTTGTTCATTTAGCTCTGAAGAGGGGTACAACCTAGGCTGGTCTATAAATATCCCTCAGGCCCTCCACTAATGTATTGTTATTTGTAGGCATAGTATTTACCACAAGAGAGAGAAAGGCAGAAAAGGTATACGGAAGAGAAATAATGAAAAACAGTGACTAAGGGAGTTGAGTTGAGTTGAGGGAGAATTTGTATAGCGCTACTTTACCCATAGGCGTCAAGGCGCTAAAGATGAAAAAGGAAAGCTGTGTGAGGGAAAAGCGGTGAGGAAGGTCAATGGTAGGCCTCCCTGAAAAGCCAGGTCTTCAAAGCCTTTCGGAAGAGAGGGTGAGAGGTGAGTTCCTTAATCTCAGCCGGAAGAGTATTCCAAATTTTAGGAGCACGTGAGCTGAAGGCTCTGTCGCCCCATCTGACTTTGTTGGTTTTAGGAACAGACAAAAGATGTTTATTGGCTGAGCGAAGTGCCCTGCGGCGGACTTAAGGGGTCACCAAGGGTTTGAGGTCTTCAGAGCCAAGCCCATGCAATGCACGATGGGTGAGACACAGAACCTTGAAATCTATTCTGGCCTGGATAGGAAGCCAATGAAGGTCCTTCCTAATAGAGGTGGCTGAGGCAAACTTCGGGGCATCAGCAACAAACCGAGCTGCTGCGTTTTGTACTGTTTGTAAGCGCTGTATCTGGGATTTATTAATTCCAAGGTACAACGAGTTACAGTAATCTAGCCTTGAGGAAATTAGGGCCACTGTAACCAGTTTACGGGCATCGGTGGAAAGATAGTGTACTAATTTCCTCAAGGTTCTAAGAACACCACAGCAGGTGGAGGTCGTCCTGCTGACCTGTTTTTGGAAGGAGAGCTTGGTATAAAAAATAACACCTAAATTCCGAGCAGACTGGGAGGGCGATGGACAGTCTCCAAGGGAGGGAGGCCACCAGTTCATTGACCAGATCTCCTCCTTGCCTCCGAAGATCAGCACCTCCCTTTTTTCCCCATTCAATTTAAGGGAATTCCTTCACCATCCAATTTGCAACCGCTTCCATGCAGTTCTTAAAGTTTCGGGCTGTAATATCAGCAGTTTGAGAAAGAGAGACCATAATCTGAGTGTCATCAGCATAGGAGAGAACTTCCAGCCCAATGGATCTTACAAGCCTGGCCAGAGGTATAACATAAATGTTAAAGAGCGTGGGGCTCAGGGACGAGTCCAGAGGTACCCCGCACTGCACAGGTTTAGCTGGGGAAAGGAAGTCACCCAGCTTGACCCTCTGTGCACGGCCATCCAGGAAAGATTTCAAAAGACTAAGTGCCGGTCCGTCCACTCCTATCTCCTTGAGCAGTTCGACTAAGATGGAGGGGGATAGGGTGTCGAAGGCGGCAGTAAGGTTGAGCAGGACCAGAAGAGTAGTCTGGCCACTGTCGACCTTAGCACGGATGTTATTGGTGACGACTGTCAGGACGGACTCGGTACTGTGAGACCTGCGAAAGCCGTGCTGGGAGGGATCAAGAAGGCTGGAGTTCTCCAAGAAGGCACTGAGATGGTGATTTAAGTGGGCCTCTAGCATTTTTGCGGGTGCTGGGAGTAATGAGATAGGCCAAATTTTTTTTAGGATCCTAGGATCCAACGAGGCCTTTTTAAGAAGGTGCTTAACTATGGCCATTTTCCAGGGGGTCGGAAAAGCACCTTGTTGGATGGCCAGATTAATGACTTCCAGGAACACAGGCAGTAGAACATCTCTGCACTCTTTGAAGACCTTCAGAGGACATGGATCGAGGGGAGAACCTGATTTAAGCCTATCTAAATGCACATTAAGTTGCTCTAGAGTGATCAGTGGGAAAGTAAAATTGCTATCCTGTGGTGACTCTGTAGGGTCTTCTGTGACAAGATATGGCAGTGGGGCAGGGGGGATCCCAATTCTTGGTTAAGAGCTTCTAAGCTAGAGTGAATGTCGCTATCTTTGTGTGGAAAAAGGTAGATATCTGGTCACAAAGCTCCTGGGTTTCTGTTACCGGATTAGGGGATTGCAGAGCCGACAGAGAGTCAACAATTTTGAACAGTTCCCTAGAGGAGCTGAGGGAGGCAGTCAGTTTAGAAAAATGTAGTTTCTTTTCTGCGAGAACCACAGTTTTGTAGTCTTTGAGTAGGAGTTTGTGTTTATTCTTTTCATCTGGATCTAGATTAACTCTCCAGAGCCTCTCTTGTCTCCTACATCCCTGCCTCAGTGACCTGAGAGTATCAGAGTACCAAGGGGCCGAGGGGCGCTTCCTAGCAGAATAAGTCTGTTTGACCGGGGCCAGTTTATCCACCGCTTTTAGAATAGCATTATGCAGATCAGAAGCTGCAGAGTCAATATCATTTGCTGGGGATTGGCGTTGGCTGGGCAAAAGGGGAGCTAATAGATAACTATTTATCCCTCTGAAGTTTCTTTTGGGTTCCCACTTACAGGGGTCTGCTAAGGAGGTAGGGAGGCTGGAGTATGTAAAGTCCAGAGGGATGGCCATGTGGTCTGACCAGGACAGAGGAAGGGGGATCCCAGTCTCTACCCTGGGGTCATTGGTAAAGATATAACACACAACAGAGCAGACCAGGTCCAAGGATGGTGTGTGGCTATACAGGCGACTGTGCAGCAGTGGAGTGCAAGTGTAGGTAAATGCTGTTGAGTCACAAAAGGCTAGAACCAATCCCATCAGCCCACCCTCGTGGTGGAATTTCATCATGTGGCAGTTGATGATCATTCTAAACCTTACCCGACCTGATAGTGCCGGAAATGAATGTCAGAACTCTAGCCATACTGTTCCTCAAAGAATTAATTAAGTGCAGTGCTCAAGTGATTGTGATAGATAAAATTGACTACTAAGACTCTGGAAACGTTCAGAGAGAAGTCTAGGTGCCAAAATTTAAAAACACGCTGAGTAGTTAGATACTTATACTACCCTTTGGCGCTTGTGCAGAACGTTCAAATCGGAGGGGGACCCCACATACTAACATACCCTTTACATTCGTACAAAAAACATTCACAAATTATTCTTGTTTTATTGTGCCTTGAACCCACGCAAGTATGTTTTCTAAAATATATGTTTTTAATATGTTTCTCCATACAGAATTTCTGTACATGTGTGGTTCCTCCTTCTCTACCCCACTTTGCCCTGATGAAGGTGTTGCCCCGGACGGGGCTACACACCGAAACGCGCGTTGGCGTCTGTTCCTATTTAGGAACCCACTGAACCAACCCGGACATTTGATCATCGGTCCCCCTGTCATCTAAAATCATCTCTGCCTAGTGTTGTAGGATGTATGATGTGTGAATGTTTTTTGTACGAATGTAAAGGGTATGTTAGTATGAAGCCAGAACCACCATTTAATTGTTGTCAAGATGCTTATTTATTTTGATGCCAAACTATTTATATCTATATACAATGACAATGAATTCATAGAAATAAAAAATAAATTTTGACAAAATCAAACTTGCTATATGATTTGCTTGGGTTCAGGACAATTTTTATAATACAAAGGACCTCTCCAAGGCCATTGATTAAAATTATTGCGGGCAGGTCCCCTCCCAGTGTTTGACTGCTTGTGCAGAACGGTCGACATGTTTCAGCCTATAGGGGATCTACCCCGGCTTTCTTCAGGACCTTTAATATGGAATTGCTACTGCAGCTAACAGTGATTAGTGATATGAAGAACAACATAAAATGTACTTTAGCAGAGTTACATATCTACCAGGAACCTTGCTCTTCAATGTTCACTGGAGGAAGAGAAATGTAACTTCTTCCCAGCTTTGTGTGGGTGAAGACCTCACCTCGCCCGGCAACCGCTCGGGAGAATGAGGCCCCGCTCTGTCCGTCGGTGCTCCTAATTCAAACCGGCGCGTCCGCTGCGTGGAGGCATGCCCGCCCCCTTATATGCGCGACTAGAGCACGTCACAGCACTCCAGCACTCCAGGGAGAAAGACGGGATGAAAACGATCTTGCAAGAGTAAGATAAAGAGGCGGATAGTGTGGATGGATCGATTAAACAGTCATGAGGTGGAACCAAGACTGGACTGTCTTGATATTGAGGAACCCTAACAGTCGTCAACAATGGCAAGTGGCTTCTAAACAAACATTAGTCCTTGCAATTATTGTACAAATTAAGCAGTCAGAGATGCTATGGCATAATTTTACCCAATAGATAGAAATCAACTATAATGTGACATAATTATGCATTTAAATGTTAACAAAGTTAGGAGGACATTCTCAAACTTCAATAAGAGAACCTAAAATGCAATTAGTCACTGCAACAAGTTCAGGCATGCATTCAGTGATGCGTGGTTCAAGGATCGTATTCAAAATTACTTTTAATGCGGTTCCAGCATCTGAGTTCACATGAGTGGTAAGGCGACAACTACTGGCCAACTGACATAGCACATCTCCATAGCCCGGCGCCAATATTTATAAACCATAACACCATCTTTTGCCCATACAGGATTTATTTTTGCAGGCCAAGAAATTATGTGTGATATTTATAACATTAATTACTACATGTTTATGGCTACTTATTAGGATAAGATTTATATTTACCTTTCTGCTTTGCGCAGAAATTTGTAATGGCTCCGATGGTGCTTGCAATAGGCCTGGAGTGGGTAGCACAATCATAGTAAATAATCACAAATAAACTAATGTGGACAATATGAGCCACTCTACCTATTATAGCCACTTCGGACTGTGCCAGGTCAGGTGGATAAGAGTATCCGTGAGGTGGAAGTCCACATAAAGCAATACATTATAAAAAGACTGCAAAGCAGTTATGAGGATGTGTTCCAAGTTATAAATAAATGGTTCTTGATCACATTTTCTGCATACAGCGTAGTTGAATTTGCAATGTTGCTTTTACACAGTTCTTTTGTAGCAGAATGATTCATGGGCCCTATCATAAATTATTTTCCAGCATTGAGCCAGTGTAGAAAGGTATCTGTGCTTCCCTTTTCGGTGTCTTTGGTGCATACATCAACTAAAGGCTTTAAGTTGGCCAAATTCCTGCATGGGCTGAGCACTTGCAGTTTAATAAAGGGGCCATTGAAATGGGTCCCTGTTGGGCTCTGTCTTTATGCCCTGGCAAAAAAAATGAATCTGACCTTGTATAATGTAACTCGGACTCAGTAATATTCTCCAATACCTTCGGGTGGAGACAGTGCTATGTAAAACTGTAAAACTAAATAGGTAGTCACTCTGGTGCGAGCATGCACACCAGTGTGAAAAAGATGTGAGCAGGATCACTTCTCGCTCATGTCTCACTACTCGAGAAGTTACGTCGCAAGGTCACTCAAGATGAGAGTTGTAGCAGGAAGGGAAATCATTTAGAGACATTTTAGCGCTGGATTCCCCTTCTGTTTCTGCAACTCACCAATAAAGTTATGGTGCCAGCCACTGGGGACAACAGATTCAGGTTCACTGAGCCAGTATTGTAATAACCCGTTAACCCCTAACCTAGAGGGACTATGCCCTGGAAACACATCATGTACATCCTCTGGCCATGCTATAATAAATGAGTAGAGACCGCTCGTGGTCTTTTTCCGGCCCGTACCAGTAGCCAAGGGTGTCACTGGTCTTTATTGTGCGTCTCCTACCTTGCCTGCAGGTTTCATCCTTGGGGCAGCCCTTGGCACACTGGCGATGAGGGTCCACCATGCGTGTCCTCCCTCCGCAATCCTGCACACCGGGCACTGGGAGTGCTCCTCGCCAACGCACAGCTAGCACCTGCTGCCCTCCCTTGCCTGTCTCACAAAACAGCCACGCCTACATGCTTGTGACGTGCTGCACCTCCAGCTGCTCTTGACTGCCCTGCCCCGCTACTGGAGATTCACGGACAACAGACCATGCCCCACCCATGCTTCAACTCTACAGGCAGCCCTCACCCGTGTGTGAACCAGCGAGCTACCACCGACTTCCTTCTGCAGGCCCTTATTTATGAGGCCTTGCGTCAGTTTTGCGCCGCCGGTGCGTCACTTTTTGTGACGCACCAGCGGCGTAAAAAATGCGCCTTGTTGCTCCATATTTAAAAAGTGACGCATCTAGGTAGATGCGTCTCTTTTTAAACCCCTGCGCCACATTATACTTGCGTCAGGTATAATGTATGCAGAGGGGGCGTTCCCCCGCAAAAAGCCTCGTAATAGTGACGCAGTGAAATCTATGAGATTTCACTGCGTCACTTTTAGGATGCTGTTGCGTCAAAATCTTGCGCCTGCCTCACAGCAGGCGTAAGACTGACGCAAGCCCTTTCACATGGGGCTTTCCCCATGTGAAAGGACGCATTGCTGGAGTTGCGTCACTTTTGTGACACACTCCAGCAATGCGTCACTTTTGCGCTTACAGATACGTCAGAAATACTGACGTATATGTAAGTCCTTGCGACATGATGCGTCATACATTAAATATGACGCATCATTGGTGTCGCAAGGAGTGCGCAGTGAAAAGTGACGCATCGCTGTTTACACGCAGCGATGCGTCACTTTTCATAAAAGAGGCCCGCAGTTTTTAGATACTCGGCTGGGCCTCAATTTTCTCCAGAGGGTAGGGCATGTCTGCCACAACCAGCCTCACAGCACTGAAATCAGTAAAATAAGAAAATGCTAATTTACGAAACACACAAAAAGCAAAAAAAGGGCACAAATCATCCAAGTATGCAGAAATAAGACCCCCAGAGGCCTCATCCTTCGGCAGCCCGAAATTATCCTCGATAACATCCTCATCATGGGCATGTCCCATAATCTGCTCACGGCAAGAGTAGCTGAGATGGACGACACCATTTTGCAACAACCCGAAAAGGCCCCCACAGTGAAAAGTGAGCATGACGATGCCATCCGTACAAAAGGAAGACTAAACAAGCCCAAGACCCACACTTCTTCCCAACAAGGACCCCAATGCGGATACTGTGGACAAGAGAAACTCCCCCTCGAGGACTGACAGGCACAATGCAGCTGAGCTCAAACTGTTTGTGAATGTATGCAGAGGAGGGCCCCGAGGAGGGGCACAAGCAGCAGAGGGCACCCACCAGAGCCCTACAGCTGCTGACACTAGATGAGCCTGAGTCACAAAAAGCCAGCAAGTCACCGCAAAGACACATACAGCAACTGGGAGGAGGAAGCATTCCTCATCTCTTTCACCAATCGTATCGTATCGTATCGTAGGGGGAGCTTATAAAGCGCGCTGACACCATGGGTTTCCTGGCGCTGGTAGAGAGTACAGAAGACAGAGAGACTAGACAGATTGGGGGAAGAGCCAGGTTTTTAAAGACTTACGAAAGAGGGTTAAGGAGTTGGAGATTTTGAGGGGGAGAGGGAAAGAGTTCCAAAGCTTGGGGGCCAGGTAAGCAAATCTCCGGCCTCCAGATCTACAGAGCTTGAAGGAAGGGACAGTCAGAAGATGAAGGTGAGAAGATCTCAGGGTACGGGATGGACAGTAGGGACAGATGAGGGATTTGACAAAAGCAGGGCAGGGGCCGAGTAGTGACTTAAAAACAAGGCAGCCGATCTTGAAGGCTGCCCTGGAGACGACAGGGAGCCAGTGGAGCTTGACAAGGAGGGGCCTGGCAGATTGCCACTTCGGAATCCCTAAAGCTAGTCTCGCCGCCTGGTTTTGGACCACTTGTAGTCTAGCCATCGATGTTTTGGACAGGCCGTGGTAGATCGAATTGGAAAAATCTAGGCGGGAGAGGACGAGGGCCATGATGACGTGCAGGAGGGCGTCAGGTGTGAAGAGGTATGCCACTTTCCTGATCCTGCGCAGTTGGTAGATGCAGGACGAGACCACGGTCCCTACCTGCAGCCCTAGGGATAAGGCGGAGTCAATGGTGACCCCCAGACTCTTCACCGAAGCTGCAGGGGTGGGAGGGGGGCCCATATCCACCGGCCAGAATTGAGGCCCCCAGAAGGAGGCACTCTTGCCGGGGAGAAGAAGCTCCGTCTTTCCGGGGTTCAGTTTTAATTGATTGTGGCCCATCCACTGGAGAATGTGGGACATAACTGCTTGAAAGTTGGGGATAGCAGAAGGGGAGTTAAGAGAAAAGATGAGTTGCAGGTCGTCCGCGTAGTTAAACACGGTAACGTCCCACTGCCTCAAAGAAAAAAGAAGGGGGCGAAGATAGAGATTGAAAAGAAGAGGGGACAGAGAAGAGCCCTGGGGAACCCCGCAGAGCGAATGCTCTCTGGGAGCTCTAAAGGAGCCCAGGCTGAGGGTCTGGGACCTGCCTGTCAGAAAGGATCTGACCCAGGCCAGCGCCAGGCCCTGGATGCCAGCCTGTTCGACACGGTGGAGAAGGATGTTATGGTCCACCGTGTCGAAGGCGGCTGACAGGTCTAATAATACCAGGGCCTGGGGAGCAGCCTTGTCCACCCCGTCTCTCAGGGCATCCAGCACGGCCAAGATCACTGTCTCCGTAGAGTGGCCGGGTCTGAAGCCTGCCTGGTTGGTCTCGAGGAAGTTGGATTTCTCGATGAACAGGGAGAGGCAGGAGGTGACGTGGGCTTCCAGGATCTTAGAAAAGAAAGGTAAGAGGGAGATAGGGCGGTAGTTTGCCGGGACAGCGGGGTCAGCCCCCGGTTTCTTCAGGAGGGGCACCAGCACAGCCTCCTTGAAGGAACCCGGCACCATACCAGAAGAAAGAGAAGAGTTTAACAGAGGGAGGATGCAGTCGGGTAAAGAATGGCAGATGTCCCGGAGTATGGAGGGAGGGCAGCAGTCGTCTGGACTGGAATGAATTGAAACGTCACAGATGACCACAGCCTACATGCATGGTCCAAATTGCCCTTTCTGACATCAAGACCCTCATCAACACCGGCGCATCAGTAAATGTGATGGGAGTTCAACAATACCGACACCTCCAGCCTAGACCACCTCTGTCTACAACAAGTACCAAAATCTTCATCTACAGGAGCCAGTCCCCACTGCCTCTAAAAGGGCGAATGAAAGTCCAGGTATGTTCAGAAGGCCAAGAAATCACAACCACATTCTACATGGTCAATAAGGAAGCCGACACCCTGATTGGAAGCCACACGGGGGAGGGTCTAGGATTAGGTTCTTTCGCACAAAGTGTGACAGTCTGCCAAGTTGACAAACTCTTGAATCAATTCCCAGGGCTCTTCAAAGGATTAGGATGCTTAAAAGCCCCACTCATCAAACTACACATTGACAAGTCCATGAAGCCAGTCGCACTTCACCACCAATGGGTACCATTCCATCTGCGGTCACTCATCGAGAAAGAACTAGACAAGCTGGAGAACCAAGGCTTTATTGAAAAAGTGTTCTGGCCAACACCATGGGTCTCCCCTGTGGTAATCACAGAAAAACTAAGGTAGGCGGGAAGGATACACCTCTGCATTGGCTTGCGCATTCCCAGACAAGCCATAAGGTGGGAAAGACACATAACGCCCACAATGGATAATATAATCGCTGACCTTAATGGATCAAGGTGGTTCTCCAAATTAGACATCAATGCAGGATACCATCAAGGATACCATCAATTTCTTCCCTCCAAAGAAAGCAGGTATATCACCATATTTTCAACACACCTGTGGCTGAGCCAGTATAAATGACTGAACTTTGGCATTTCCTCAGCAACAGAGGTTTTCGAAGGTGCCATCCGGGGACACACTTTCCGGCCTCCAGGGAGCCATGAATGTGATTGATGACATCCTAATATAATATTAATAATATATTTCACCACAACAAAAGAACGCCACTGGCACTTGTGAGCCACACTACGATGCCTATCAGAGCATGGCGTCACCTTACACCTGACAAACTTTCCTTTTTCCGAAACTCCACTGAGTTCTTCTGCTATGTCTTCAACCAGGATCGGGTGCAAATCGATCCCCGAAATTCTCAGGCCATACAAAAGCCCTTGCCCCGAAAACCATCTCTGAAGTCCGATGTTTTCTAGGGATGGCCACCTACATTGGTAGATTAATCCCCAATCTGGCCACCATTCCTGAACCCCTGAAAGCACTCAACAAGGTCAACGTCCCCTGAAAGTGGGGCACCATTGAAAAGAGTGTGTTCCAAGCAGTGAAGACAGGCCTGCTAAGCAAGACCACCATGGCCTACTTTGACACAAAGAAACTGATTGAACTACTGGTCGACCCCCGGTTGGATTAGGTGCTGTTCTCACCCAGGAAGTATGCCAGGGAGGTGGGCTTGTTAGCTTTTGCCAGCAAACCACTAACACGTACTGCAATCGAGAGAGAGGCCATAGCAATTAATTGGGCCTGTGGACACTTCCACGTGTACCTCTGTGGGAGGCCGCTCAGATATGGCACTGACCACCAACCTCTTGTACTTTTTTCCGTGCTCTGCTCCTCACCCACTGCCATGGATTGAATGCTGAGCCATCCAACAGCAGCATTACCACATGGAAGTCACCTACCATCAAGGGTCCAAGAACCTGGTGGACTTCCTCCCATGCCATCCACCCTCACTGGCCAGTGAACTTGATGAAAACACAGACGCCATCTAAGACTATATGAATATGGTTTCCAAAATGGCTTGCTCCTAAGCACTCAGTCTACTGAAAATCTGAGATGCCACCATGGCAGACCCGGTGCTAGAGAGAGTGCTGAATGTTCTGCAAAATGGCTCATGGCACTCCTTCCTATGTGACGCCAATGGGTGGCAAAGCCTGGAAAGCGAACGACTCACAAAAATGTGGTTAGTGTGGATTGAGTTGAGCTCCACAACCGATAGTCTTATCCTGTGAGGGCAGCACCTAGTAATACCAGAGAGACTGCAGCACCAAATTACAGAACTGGCTCAATGAGGACATCAGGGGATAGCAAAAATGAAGTCCAGCATAAGAAAGAAAGTGTGGTTTCAGGGGCTCGAGGCTTCCGTCAATGAAGTGGTAAGATAGTGCCTCTTGAGCAAGCTTACCAGTTCTCAAGAAGTGCCTGCCTCCATCATAACCGAAAAACCAGGTCCTGCACCATGGCTCAAAGTGAGCCTTTAACCAGGGAGATTCAAGGATGGGAGAACAACTGTAGACATCATCGTCAGTTACTCCAAGTATCCCCTGTCGAAGTTGTTGACTCTACAGCTTCAGTAACGTAGTGCCAACGCTTGAAAAAGCTTTCACACTCTTTGGCGTACCAGAAGAGATAAAGACGGACAAAGGACGGCCTTTCAAAGGCTTTGAATTCCAGGACCTACTTTAACGCTTAAGGATTTGGCATTGATTAATCACTCCCAGTGGGCGCAGGTGAATGGAGAAGCACAACGGTTCATGAGGACACTGAATAAGACTCTCAGAATAACTCTCGCAAAGGCGGGTTTTTGTTAGCCAATGCAGGGGAAAACATGGCGGCCGCCAGTTAGAGCGGCGCGCACGTCCGGACAAACACTCCCGACCCGGTGCCCCTAATGCGGTGAAACGCTACCTGGTCGGTCCGTGAACCAGAGGTGGTGAGGTGCCGTAGCCACTGGAGTTCTGTGGTGCTTTCCAGTGTTCCCCGTTTTTTTTGGTTGAGACTCAGCTGAGTCGGCGTTCTGTGATCCCCGGAAAGGCGGCGCACCACTGCCGGTGCAGCTCATGTGTCCGGCACTGGTTCCGCCCTCTGTGCCTTTCCGGTGGCTGGAGGCAGCCGTGGAGCTGCGGAGGAGCCGTAGGGCGGCGGTCCACGGTCTACTCAGAGGCGGAGGCGGAGGAGCATTCAAGGGGTGCGGTAAGGAGGCTGCACGGGGGGGCGGTAATTCCGGTAATTCCAGGTCCTCGTGGGCTGGACATCAGTAATGACAGTGATACAGAGCCCGATACTGCTGTAAGCTCTGCTCAGGTCACATTAATTAAATCCAGTTCCTGTACTGATTTTGCTCCAAAGCTGAGAGAAATTAGGGGCAAGATACTCTCAATCAATAATACTGTGCTAGCTCAGAGGAGCGGGAAGGTTCCAAGGAAGGGGGAACCCTGAGGAAAAAGAGAGGTCTCCAACGGAACTCTGGGGAAGCGAAGGGGTAAGAACAGGAAGCAGGTGAAAAGCCTGTTGACAGATTAAGACTCTATTAGAGACTCTGAATCAGAGTACAAGCCAGGGGGAGAGCCCCAGACTGAGCCTGAGCCTGAGCCTGAGCCTGAGCCTGGGCTGGTTTCAGTGCTGTTACCAGGGGGCGATACCTTGAGTGAGGTAGGGGGAGCAATAAATCCTGTATCTCAGGCTGCTAACATAAGAGTTGAAGGGTCAGGGCATAGCACTACTACAAATGATCTGCTGCCAAAGCAGTCTTTAAAAAAAGTCAAACCTAGAAATACAGGTAAAAAGGCTGCCCTAATAACCCCCTTTCTAAATTTCTTATTTTAAGGCCCTGCCTCAGGTCCTGAATATAGCTCAAGAATTACAGGGTCCAGTGGCCGAACAAAATGTACATAACAAGAGTATAAACACCCCTACCACCGCCCCATCGCCCTTCGCAGCAGTTATATCCGGGCAACAGGAGAATTATTGGGGCAGGCAGACATGACGGCTGCAGGAGCACTTGAACAAACAACAATTACAGCGGCGTTAATGGACTCTGCTTCGGTTGATTTGGTGGGGCCTGACTCTGCAAACAATACCAGCGCGCCAGAGTTTCTCTCTGGGGTAGCAGTGAGGGTTCCCTCAGGATATGCTAATCGCTATGAGGAGTGAAATTAAAAGTGGCTTTGCGGAATCGAAAAAGAGCTTTGCAGAGTCAAGACAAAACCAATCTGAGATCCAGGCAATGTGTGAAACTCTAGAGACGAAAGTGGATGGCCTCTTCGAGAGGACAGGGAGCCTGGAAGGCACAGTAGGAGAGCTCATGGCTAAATTAGAGCATGCAGAAGTAAAAATCCAGTCATTACGGAGAGAAGGGGGAGTAGTAAAAGACAGGGTTGAGTCCTTGGAAAATATTTCTAGGAGAAACAACCATAGGCTTTTAAAGATCCCAGAAGGGAAGGAGGGGAGTGAAATCAAACAATATGTTGTTTCTCTTCTTAGAGATGCCCTCAACTTAGATGAGTCAGCAGCAGAGTTAGAACTGGATATACAAAGGATACACCGGGACCCTTTCCATTTAAATCCAGGGAGGACAAAGCCCAGGAAAATCCTTGTGAACTTCCTAACCTACGCAACAAAGGAGAAGATTCTGAATCTTGCACTCAAAGCTAAGACATTGAAGGCCCCAAACTTCTCCTTTGAAGTTAGATCAGATCTGTCAAAAACCACATTAGAAAGGCAGTGGGAGCTCGGGCAGAGAATGGAGAAGTTCAGGGCCTTGGGGGCCACAGTGCAGATGAGGTTCCCCGCCTTTCCGAAGATAAGGTTTAACAATAAAATGTATAACGTCAAGACCTCTCTAGAAGCAGATGAACTGCTAGTTTCTATCAGTAAGTTTGAACAAAAGGGTTCCTAGCATCTCTCCTCTCCCAGGGGATGATTTTTGACTCTACACTGACGCTTGGTCACTTTTCCACCTCCCCATTGGTCGTCTCCTTAGACTTATATATTAGTTCATAAGATAGTCTATATGACAGACAGTAGGTCTAAGGGGGTACGAGTGCAGGGTTTGTACTGGATATATTGAATAAGATGCTCAAACAAGCTTAATAAAGAGCACTAAAAAAAATAAAAATAAAAAAAACAGGGGGAACAGGGTTATCAAAAAAAGTGGAAGCACTAATAGAATAAAAAAAAAAGGGGTAAAAAAATACAAATAGGGGGAAGGAGAGGAATCAAAGGGTAAAAGTGTGGAATGGTACCAGTAAGAAAGAGAAGAGAATAGTATGATCCTACTTCGCAACTAAAGAGGATATTAAATATTAAAAGTATTCTACAAGAACAATCTTTCTGCGTAACTGTATAACCAGATTTTTGGCCTTTTCCACTCTTTTTCCACTATTTTCTTCCTCTCCATATTTTTTGGCTTCTTCTGCACACCACCTATACACACCACCTATATAACTTTGATTCCTATTCAACAGCTGGCCAACATCGTCCTTCTAAGATGAATAGGGGCAGGGTTGGGGGTATGTCGGAGATGGCAAACTGGCAAGACATCTAGCCAGAGTAAGTTGGGGAGGGGGGTTTCCAGGGGTAGGGGGGGGGCGAGGGGGGGAGGGAGAAAGCATTAAAAAGTCCTCAAAAGCAGTTTTTGTTTTTTTTGCACTATGCAGATTCCAAGCACTATTCTAGCCACCAATTTGATCATTTAACCAGATTAGATAGGAAACTGTAGGGAGAAGTACAGGGCCCCCAGGGGCAGGCAGGCCGGGAGATGGAAGGATGGTCGATAAAGATAAATGAGGGAGATTACGTTTTTATCCTGGAATGTTAATGGCCTGCGCGTGAAGGGAAGGAGACATAATCTTATGCAATATATCAGGGACTCCCCCGCACAGGTCATAATAATCCAGGAGACACACTTACTAAAACAAGAGGTCATTGATATAATGAAGAAATTGAAATGGGTGGACAAATTTCTCAGCACGGACAACAATGCCAACGTTCGCGGGATAGTTATTATTTTTAAAATGGAAGCCAAAGCTCAGATTGCAGATTACAGGGTGGATCCGAGCGGTAGATGGTTGATAGCCAACATCCAGATTGATGGGAGGGGGTTCACTCTGGTTGGGTACTACGGCCCCAACCAGGATGATCCTTCCCACCTTGATACAATACAGAACCACTTGATCACGACTCAGAATTCCGTAATATGGATGGGGGACTTCAATCTGGTTCTAGACCCGAAATTGGATAAATCCCTTAGCTCTAGAGCAGTACCACACAACAAAGCGAGGGCTACTCTCTTGACCTGTATGTTGAATTAGGACTGGTGGATTTTTGGCGGGAGAGAGCAGGCAATATCTTGGGGGTTTCGTTCCATAATTACAAATATAAGCATAAATCTCGCATTGATTATGCCTTATTCAGCTTCACCCTCAAAGACTCTATAAAGAGCTTGGCCTACCTTCCCCCTCATCTGTCGGACCACTCGGCTATTCTCTTTTCATTAACATTAGGCCAGAATGTCACTCACACCTCATGGTCATTCGATCACACCATTCTACTGGAAGAAGAGGAGAGGGAATTTCTTATATCTGAGTCCGCTGCCTTTCTGGAGTGCAATTTAAACTCTGCCCCGCTGGTCTCTGTGTGGGAGACCTGGAAGGCCTATCTAAGGGGATGTATCACTAACCGCGCCTCCTACAGAAAAAAGAAATACAGATTGGAGCTATCAAATATAGAGAGAGACCTGGCGCTCATAGATCCGGAAGACCCCATGTCCCCGGCGAATTCGGAAAGAAGGTCTGTGCTAAAAAACAAATTAGATGCTATATTGCAGGAGAGAGTGAATAAAAGGTGGCAGGCTAGCAAGCTTTCCCACTTCGAATATGGTGAGTCTGCAGGCAAGTTGCTTGCCTGGAAAATCAAAGCAGACCAAGCCAGAAACGATATTAAAGAAGTGAGGGTAGAGAGTGCGAAACCAATAACAGGAAATCAGACTTGGAATTAGGGGAAGCCTTTCGGGCCTTCTTTCAGAATATATATATACGGGAGGAATCATAGTTAATGCTGAGGAGAGAGATACTTGGTTCTTATCTTATCTTATCTTATCTTAAGGGGGACTTATATAGCGCTCTGTCACCATAAGTTTCCTGGTGCTGGGTGGTACTGAGAGATGTAGAGGAGGGGAGCTAGCCAGACTAAGTGAAGAGGTTGGTTTTAAGACGTTTTCTGAATTCCAGCAGAGACAAGGAAGATTTGAGCAGAAACGGCAACTGGTTCCAAAGTTTGGGAGCTAGATGAGCAAATCTACAGCCACCATATTTTTTGAGTTTAATTGGGACTGCAGTCAGGAGTTGATGATGGGAGGACCGTAAGTTACGGGCTGGACGGTAAGGGGTCACCAAGGATCTTAGAAAGACGGGAGACGTACCATTCACAGCTTTGTAGGTCAGGCAGCCGATCTTGAATGTCGCTCTCTGTTCAACCAGCAGCCAGTGGAGTTTGCGAAGCAGTGGTTTCGCAGACTGCCACTTCGGGGTCTTATAGGCTAGTCGGGCCGCCTGGTTCTGCACGACTTGCAGCCTATGAAGTAGATATTTCGGTAGGCCATGATACAAAGAGTTGGAGAAATCCGGGCGGGAGAGCACTAGGGCGATCAGGACTTGTATCAGGGCTTCAGGCGATAGGAGGTGGGAAACTTTCCTTATTCTTCTGAGCTGAAACATACAGGAGGATACAACTGTGCCAACCTGAGGCTTGAGGGAGAGCTCTGGGTCTATGATAACCCCTAGGCTCTTTGCCGACTTGGGCGGGGGCCCAACTCTGCAGGCCAGAACTGTGGGCCCCAATGGGTGGAGCTACTGCCCGGGAGAATTAGTTCTGTCTTCCCTGGGTTCAGCTTGAGCTGATTGAGGTTCATCCATTGCTGGATATGTAACATGATCGCCTGACAATCGAGAGCTGCGTTAGAAGTATTAAGAGGAAAAATGATTTGCAGGTCGTCTGCGTAATTGAAGACGGTAATGTCCCAGCTCTTCAGGGAATGGATGAGCGGGCGAAAATAAAGATTAAAAAGCAGGGGAGACAGAGAGGAACCCTTAGGCACTCCACAGAAGGGTGGTTCCCTAGTAGCCGTGAAAGGAACCAGGTGAACAGCCTGGGTTCTGCCTGTCAAGAAGGATTTAATCCAGGCCAGGGCTGAACCCCTGATGCCGGCTTGCTCGACACGGTGGAGAAGGATGTTATGGTCCACCGTGTCGAACGCTGCCGACAGGTCCAGGAGGATCAAAGCCTGAGGGGACCCTTTATCGGCATTGCTCATGAGAGAGTCCATAACCGCCAGGATCACAGCCTCAGTGGAGTGGGCCGGTCTGAAGCCGCCTTGGTTAGGCTCGAGGTGGCCGGAGGACTCGATGAACTGAGAGAGGCAGCTGGTGACATGTGCCTCCAAGATCTTAGAAAGATAAGGCAGGAGAGAAATAGGCCGATAGTTGGCGAGGTCCTCTGGATCAGTTCCGGGTTTTTTCAGCAAGGGTTGGAGAAGGTGAGCCTCCCAAAATTAATTAAGCGGCAGAGTGAACAGCTAGACAAGGAAATAGCAGAGGCAGAAGTCACAAGAGCTATCAAACAACTGAAGCTGGGGAAGGCCGCAGGGCCGGATGGCATACCCAGCGAACTGTTTTGGGTGCTAGACTCAACTATCATCCCAGTCTTGACGGGCTTGTTTAACAACATATTAATTAATGGTGAGGCACCGCCTAGGTCATGGGGTGAGGCAAATATTGCCCTAGTTCCAAAATCAGGAAAGGATCCGGCTGAGTGTGGATCTTATCGTCTGATCTCGCTCCTAAATAATGATTATAAGATCTTTGTAGCAATTTTGGCGGCACGTTTGGGGAGTGAGATCGGTACTATCATCCACCAGGACCAAAAAGGCTTCATTCGGGGTCGCCAGTTGGCCGATTTGACCTACGATTTGGTCGGGGCAATAGATATCGCTTCAACTTTTGCCCTGCCTCTTGCGATCAAGACACTTGACGCAACGAAGGCATTCGATAGGGTCGATTGGCCCTATCTAGATGCAGTAATGAAGAAATTCGAATTTGGTCGCAAATTCTGTCGAGTAATCAGCCTGCTATATATGGATCCGAGGGCTAGCCTCTTGAATAATGGCACCCGCACAGAACCTTTTCAAATTCGTAGGGTGACAAGACAGGGGTGTCCGCTTTCCCCCCTCCTGTTCAATCTTTATGTTGAACCCTTTGTTCAGACCCTTAGGGATGATAACAACATTCCGCCCATCTCCTTTTTTGGCTGGGAGAAAAAAGTTGGGTTATATGCGGATGATATTCTCATATATACAACCGATCCCAACCAGGCTTTTCCCAGGGTTATAAAAAGGGCTGAGGAATTTGGGAAGTTCTCGGGTTATGAAGTCAATGCTGGGAAAACTGATCTCATGGCTTGAAATATCGCAAACCTTCATCTCCCGGTGACACCTTCAATCCGTTATCTGGGAGTTAGAATTACAAACGACATAGGTATTTTGGCCCAGATTAATTTAGATTGGATTTCCCGTGAATGTAAGGCACTGATGAAAGCATGGTCCTTTCTCCCTCTTACTATTTATGGGAGAACGAGTTTAGTGAAAATGACCATCCTTCCTAAATATAAATTTATCTTTAACACCATCCTGTTGGCATTTGATTCTAAGCAACTTTTTAAATGCCAACAAAACATTAACTCTTTCATCTGGGGTTTTAGATCTACCAGGTTGGCATGGAAAAAGTTAAGAAGAAGGAGGGAGAAGGGGGGCCTTGCACTGCCAGACCTGGAATATTATGCTTGGGCTTTTCATCTGTCCGACTCTAGGATGTTATTAAAGACCCCAGAAGACAATTCAAATGGCTGCATGTTTAAGGCAATGTTATCTAGCTCTAATCTCCCGCTTGACGGATTTTTGTTTAAATTCGGGCACCAGAGATATTTCAAGAGAGTGAGGCTAAAGACCCTATATTTGCTTGTAAAAGAATGGATCCAAATTAAAGCCAGGGTTGGGCTGGCATACTTTTCTAATTTCGCTCCTATTTGGTATCTTCCGGGGCTCTCTCCGCACCTTGTCGACAGCTTTACATCTGTGCTATTGGAGGCAGGGATATCAAGATGGGGAGAACTGGTGGCAGGAGGGATCTTAGTAGAATGGGATGCTTTCTCTGAGAGGGTCGGCTCACCTCTATCTTGGTTTATATATATACAATTGTCAAGCTGGTTTCGAGAACAGATAAAGAAAAAAGTTAAACTTGGGGGATACAGTTCCTTAGAAAAAAAAATTGTAGAGAAAGTAAGAGGTGGTAAGGAAGTTGCTTTTTTGTATTGGAACATTATGGAGGAAGCAAATGGAGACTTCAGCCTCCCGGCAGAGCTGTGGGGAGGGAATGGAGAAGTTCAGGCGGAAGAATTATGGACAAGATCTTTTAGTCTCCTGTATAAAGTCATCAAACCTGCCTGGCTGAGGCGCAATCTTCTATTTACTTTGCATCGCGCATACTTCTCTCCCCAAAGACTGTCTAAGTTCCAATCAGGGAAGTGCTGCAATAAATGTCTCCTCCCAGCAGCCTCAGATGTTAACATGTTCTGGGAATGTCCCAACATCAGTAGCTTCTGGCAGGAAGTTAAGACTTCCCTAGAATCAATCCTTAAAACCTCGATTCCTATTTCTTGGTCTTTAGTTATTTTTGGACTAAGTGATAACATTGGGGGGTTAGAGAGGTCATTTTTGTTCTACGCTATTTTGCTAGCAAGAAGACAAATTTGTAAAAATTGGGTCAATGTCAATCCGCTGACTCATGCAGAGTGGTTGACATCACTTTATGACATATCTAAAGTAGACATCGCAAGGTCTTGTGGTCCCCGTAGTTTGGGCTTTTGGAATTTGCTACTTAAGTGGAGATAAAACTATCAGAGAACCTGGGTTTTTTTTTTTCCCCCGGGTCCGATGATTAGGCCTAGTGCTCCAGGTCCAACGGGAGGCTCCCCACATGCCACGAAGAAAGTGGGCCGATAGCCTGTCTTAGGCTTTGATGGAGTAAGATCGTCCAGAGAGTACCTCCCGCCAAGATATCTGGTCTGTTCCTGGGAAGAATGGAGCTATTTTCCAGACACCTACCTTTCAAGGACTTTTTTTGGTGGTTGGTTACTTCTTGGAACGATAAAGTGGCTAACGAGAAAAAGAAAAAAGACTCTCAGAATAACTGTGGTAGTAGGGGCAAACCCTGAAATCACACTCTAGAAGTTCCTGAGGGAATACAGCGGAACTCCACATTGTACCACCCAGCACTCCCCGTGGTCGCTAATGCTCAACGGCCACCGCCGGGACACGATCCCAGTATACCTGGAGTGGTCTCCCCTACGATATAACCCGATGAACACCCAAGCCCAATGCACTCAGACCAAAGTGCGTGCAAGCCTCAAATGGGGTGCAGCTTAGCAAGTGCCTCGCCAGGTGACAAAGTGCTGTTCAAAGACCACAGACTAGGATGGAAGTTCTGAACACCCTTTGACCGTCATCCTAGTTAACGGAACCATGATCATCACCTGTAAAGAAAACTAACTGGTCACGAGGAACATCTCACGGTTCCAGGTAGTGAACTTCACCTGGTCACCTGAAGCAGGGGAGGGAGAGAATGATAAAATATGGGAGAGCTCTCCAAGACTGGAAAGCTGGGTAGAAGAAGAAGTTAGCTCTGGCAAAGAAACCCTCAGCCAGGCCCGGGAAGAGCTCAATGCTGAGGACGACTCCCAAAGCAACCAGAGACTGGAAGAAACAAGAAGACATTCTCAGCAACACCGATATAGCCCCAGTCCCACCCCGCTACCGATTCAGAGACTTTGTATGTTGGGTTCACTGCCAAGTTGGGAAGAGATGTAATAAACCGCTAACCCCTCCTCCTCAGGGACTATGCCTCCTACCTTGCATGCAGGTTTATTCAGGTGGGCCACCCCCTCCCCCCCCTCCCCTCCCCCGGGGCAGCCTGGCACACACATGACCCTACTCTACCCACTGGTCAGAGTTCACAAAGGAATAAAGGGGCTTGGAGTGAACCCAGCCTGGTTGAGCCTTCCCCAGCTCTACCAGCACCAGCAAGCCAGTACCCAGCCTCTGCCAAGTCTGGCATCAGGAACAACAGCCACACAAGACTTGCCCTTCCAACCTGCAAGGGTCAGCACAAGACTCACGTTCCAGCAAGTAATGTGAGCATTTAAATGCCTGAAATCGTAAAAAGTTGATTGTAGCAATATGCAAAACTGTTAACTGCAGTTAAACACTGAGAACAAATAAAATACGTCTGATTGAAAAAGTGCTACGAGTACATTGAAGGAGTTGCTGCTGTCTCCTTATAAACAGAACAAGCAGCTGTTTTATGGACTGAGTGAAGTTCCTGGGAATGAGCTACTCTGAACTGGGCTCTGCTCGGTAGCTGGCTATATTAGACACATATCTGTTTATTGTTTCAAAGAATGTAGTGCTGGTATCTAGACATGTAAACGCAAACTTGTGCCATCCATATTTGAAAGTTTCATGCTCTGAGTGAGCATGCGTAATAAATTAAGAATATTTCCTCCGGCAATAACATCATATTCTTTCACTGTCCTGCACCATGTATTATAGTGTGCATAGAAATTTGGAATGCCTGCCTCTGCATAACATACAATAAGATCATGATGACCGTCCACCGTGGATGGGATTTTATCATTTTACACTTTCGCAAAGATTGTCATTATTCACAAATATTGTCATTATTCTGTGACATTCAAAACCAAAAAAGAATGAATCACATCTCCTATTTTTGCCAGGGTCTATTGATCTCATGCTTTGGAGACCCTCATTCAAATATGCGAACGAGGGTCTCCAAAGCATGAGATCAATAGACCCTGACAAAAACAGAACATGTGATTAATTATTTTTTGATTTTTAATATACCAAACAGAAGCCGAATGAATCTCTGATTCTTCGTCCCTCCTTCTGGTTTAAAAATTATTCTGTGACATCCAAGAACTAAACACATTTTTCAATGGGGTCTAATTAGGGGTGTAGTTAAAGTTATTATTCTAAATGAAAGCAGCATCCTCACTGCACATATGATTGCATTAAAGCATTCTTATGCCTTGGCTATTTCCCTGTAGGAGTGATGTAAACCATCGAATGTCAAATTGAACACTCACAATACCATCTTACACAAATTTTACAGAGGCGGAAGATTAAACAGGCCATTTGATGCAAAGCTGTGTGTAAAGAGTTGGCTGACAAAAGGTAGGTCTGGTGATGAAAAATATTGTGGGGAACCCCAGAAACATATCTTTAAACGTTGTGGGAAATCCTGCCTGCAGATTTCTAAGTAATGGAAATCATTTGTTTATATTTTTTCAAAGTATTTGTTGTTTTTATTGATTATGATAAGTAAATATACCTTTTGGCTATTTTATTATCCTTTGCTGAACGCTACTTTATAATTTTGCTAAGCACACAATTCTAGTTTTCATGATTTAGACCATGCCCCTAATTGTGTTGCTCACGCCCCATTAACTGGTTTGCCATGCCCGTTTTAGAGACCTGCCAGTTTTTTTCAGCCCAATGAAAGCTCTGCATTACCTTAAAATATCTGCATGGTATTCCTCATTTCAAGTTCAGGGATGAATTTCGATCTCTGAGCAGACACTTCCTTGCAAAGGGACTGGAATTACCTGTTCTTTGATAATTATCACACCCTTGTAGTGTTCCCATGTTAGATGGGACAGGTCAAACCTGCCGAAATGTATTGGGAGAAAATACAGGATCACAGAATTTGGAGCCAGCTCCCCAGTTGCAATTTCGGCAGCTCTGGCTGTTGGCCACATCTACCTCTGCCCTGAAACCAGGCGAGTGAATTAATAATAATGATTGTCCAAATAGAACATTACAATTGATGGCATTAAACTTGGATTATTGTTGTCAGTCCTTAAGTATTAAAATGCACAAATATAATCATGACAAACGAGTGAGACTACACCAAAGCAGCTGCATGTGGAAAGGCAGGATGTGTTCCAACAAGGTAATGCATTCTAGATTTCATCATTTGAACTTCCAATCAACTGAAATGCAGAAAATTGTTACTGGACTCTCTCAACGGGGCAGTACACGAAGATGAAATAACAGAAAAGACACAGAACTAGCATTTGCTTTTTGCAGACGAAAGTTAAAAATACTCGGTTCCAGTTCAAAAACGCTGAGCGAAAATTATCTCTCGTGGGTATGTGTCATTGGAAAGAGCAGCCTGTGACTGACGGCCAGGTAAATTGATTCTTTCTTGCCAAAAGCATTGTTCCACCCGCCTGTTCCTGTCCGCCGCTCCTGTCAGTAGCAATGCCACCTCAGTGAGGGCACTGCTTTGGATTTTGAAACACCATTCTTAGCTTTACATTTGACCATATGATCCCCTCTGGGTGTGATTATATAGGAACTTTGACCTTACGCCATCTTGTAAGATTTGGGTTAACACCCTCATGTAATAAGGATATTATTAAAGCCACATATCACCGGGGACCTCATGTACAATGATTCAAAGTACAAAATTGCAAATCGCGACTAATAACGATTTACAATTAGTGAGTTCTTATTTGGAATGTACTAAAATGGATTTGGTAAAAGTGGTTGCAATTTCCACCCCGACTTCTACCGAATGCATTGCTGTTTTGTGAACCAACATATGAAGTAATAGGTCAGTTCTCAAATTACTAAATAGTACAGGGTCGCAAGTTGACCCACTATGACTGGACACAATCACAAGTAAGGTGGCCAGATGGGGTCAGCAGACCACCCTGTCAGCGAATGCTTTAAATAAAGCAATCTTTTTTTAAAAAAATGCAGCCTGTTTTTCAAAAATAAAAATGTGATGCATTAAAAAAAAAATACACAAACCTTTTTTAGGAGTAATCGGTGGTCCCATGGACCAGTACCTATGCCTAAAAACTGTTTTAGGCAACATACACAAAGGAGAAGGGGTCCCCTGTTAGTGAATGGCTTACCTCCACCTTTGAACTGACAGTAAAATAGTATTGTTTTGCAACCGGATTTCGGGTGCCAAACATTCATACCAAAGTGATTTATTATTCAACTAAGGATGAGTGACAAACATCACCAGATTACTGTACAAAATCTCTCACTAAGATAGACTTACTTTACAATTTGTTTCTTAGAGTTGGGGATTCATTATCTATCTGGTATGTAGAATAGGGAACAGTTTGTGTTCAGTGGTAACATATTCATGGTTCTTATTCACAAATTTAACAATTCACTCATAATGTTGCAAGCATTACGTCCTTGCATAATCATACATCTTTAATTTGTCCATATTCACAAAAAGTATACATCTGATATGATGTACATGGAAACATATGATGACCTTCTTTTACATATGTAAATGAGGGTTGATAAGTGCATACCTAATTTATTTATTTTTAAATCCAGTTATCCAACTTGAAAAGCTGCATGCATAAATCCTGTGGCTGCACACATTACTGCACCTAAATCGTGTGCTTGAAGTATTGCTCTGTGTAAACATAGGGGGAACAATACTACAAATAGCGAGAATAGGGGAACAGTTACACCTGACAAGAATCGCACAATTACACTTTTAAATAGATAAATAGCACCACATCCCAAAGCCTTTCTTTCTTCCACATCTCATGCACATCACCACTCAGCCACAGTGACAAGGAGCAACCAGTACTCACGAAGAGGGTGACAAAATGTCACTAAGTATACAGACATTGTGGTAAAAAATAAACAAATATTAACTTTTCTGCACCCCCCTAACTCATCATCACGTTCTTTTAATTTATCATATTTAATAATTGCTTAGTGTGCTGATGCTGCAAAGTGATGCATATGAGGAATACCACACATAGAGTGACACTGCAATAGCCCAAGGGAAAAATGCAAATTATTTTTATCCTGTTTACTTCCCCAATTCAATTACATTTAATTGCTTCTTCTTTAAGATTATTTAATCAAGTTTAATTCATCAGATGACTTCATAAAATAAAACTCGATTTTATCCTTTCATAATTGCTCCTAACATATCCACAGGTAATTTGTTTACATTCTAATGCCGTTGGATCTAAATTCACCATTCAGCAAAGAATGCCCTGATCACTTCATTACCAAGTTAAACTTGTAGAAAAGTTAGCAACAGAGGACACATTTTTCAACAAGAGTTCATTCCCTCAAACATTTAAACCATCGTCATGAATAAAACCAATTCCATAGTGTATGTGTCCTTTAGGCACTACATTGGTGGCTCAAAGTTTCTTCAAACAGTTGCAAATTAAGTTACGAAAAGAGAATGAAAGGCTATTTTATAACATCTTGCCTATTCTTTTTACAAAAAATAAACTCTTTCATGATGTTTAGTGAGTGTAACAATATCCTACAAGTATTTAAGATCATTCACACTCCTTTCACCTTCAACTTTCCACCCAGGTACATTGTAGTACACAGAAAGGAAACTATAATTCCTGTGTTACTTCATAATTTCTTACCATTAATGTTCGCTATCATTGCCCACATATTTTAATGGTTTCTTCAAAGTAAATATTTGAAACAGAAATCAATTCACCCTACACGTATGTAGTTTATATGAGTGAAAACATTTTTTGCTTTGTTAAATAATATATATCTATTCACTTAACCCATGTGGGACCAGAATATATAGTCTGCTTTCCAATAATGTTTCTTTTGCAATAACAATGCACTTTGGTAGCCTTGTGCCAATAGTAGAAGGACACTATCCACTATTTAAAAGCTGATCTGTGATGCATGATGGTTGCACTTCTGAATTTGTCTTGCCACTGGGGACTAAGGGTCTGATTTATATCGTGTGTAAGGATTCTCCATTGGAAACAAATGTCTGAAATGTACGTCAGGCTGACGGACATTTTTAAATTTGGCAGGCGATTACTTCATCGGGGCGATAGAGTCATTTACTATGTCATCCTGATGAAGTAAAGACTTTCCATAAAAATATTTCAGTTCATAAATGTTTTGTATTCTGAATTGACGCTTGTGTTCTTTCCACCGAAGTCTCACTCTGCAAGTTGTTTGTCCCAAGTAGTAAAGCATACATGGGCCTTCAATTTATGGGTTACAATTAAAATAACCATTGTTTTCAGTTGCTCTTCGACTATGTGGATAAAAGATCACAACAACCTTTGCTATATTGCTCAAGTCGCCATGGGATAAGCCTGGAAATATTCTGTTCTTATCATTGCTTGCAACATGCGGAAATACACTGATTGCCAGCTTCTCATTTATCCATTATAACATGAACAGGAGACTAATTCCCTCACAGTACCAGTAAAAGAGGAAGATGACCCATAAAATAATTCAATTAGTGGTGGTTGCTATTCTAAACTGGAAGATAATCTCATTGTCCCGAAGAAGACTAGCTCAGTGAGCCAACCCAGGCAAAAGGACAAACTGATTGAGCCACTGTAACATACACATTTATGAGAGCACAGCAACCAACCTGGTCTCATTCACCATCCAAGGTCTATGTCATATTTGCAGAGCACATTCTCTAACATCTGGAATTTTTTAGGTTTGCTACTCCACAGGTTGTTGAACATATGTTATAGGTTCTTGTCCTTTCTATGCAGGACACACCTGGTGATCCTACCCTTCACCAGGAACCATAGATGCTTCTCCTACCTCACACACAGTCTAGTGTTTAGTCTTGCATGACTCCCTAGGACAGCTATGGACCTTACCTGGATTCGTTCCTCAAGTCACATACAACTGTTTTTTCACCTTCATCCTCTATCCCAATGACAGTGAGGGAGCAGCACCCACACATGCACCGGGGATCAGCTCAGATCACTATTATACTGAGGGAGGATGTCATCTTTTAACACCATCAGACAATGCAGCATGGGCTTGTGACTATGAGTGGGTAGCTCTATTCTTCATAGATGCATGTTCATTAAGAACCAACTCTCGATGGAATGCAAAATAGAACACAGCATAATGGAGTTGTGCCCAGTGCATTGAAAAAGGTGAGGAAAAACAGCGGATTGCATGAGGTCTTTTGTCTATTTCAGATCATGACCTATATGACTTTGACCCTGTCATGTGCGAGCAGTATCAGGAGCAACAATTCATCAATATTTGGCCCTCCACAGCCGAGAGGTGAGGAACTAGGCCCCAACACCAACTCTGGTAATACCAACAAAGTAAACCCCTGCTGCCTGACAACTATTATTAAAGTGCTAATCGTCTTTGATATATCAACACATGCACAAGAACCCACCCCCACGGAACAGAACACAGGAGTGTCAAATCTATAACATCAAATGTATTATATTGAATCAAAAAAACATGAATATATGAAGATTAAAAAATAAAAACGAATACTCAAATTGCACAGGCGCAACAGACATACTATAACACACCCATTCAGTCAGACCAATGCATGCTCATACATTCACATATATTCACATATATCCTAAAAAGAATATAAATACAAATCCATCAACCCTGGACAGTTCTTGTTTGGCTAAGGTCATATGTGATACTCTACAGATGCAAACACCCCACTAGGAGCATAGCTCTAATTTCCTTTGTAAACCATACACAAACCATACACAAAAGTACAACTCATTGTCTTCAACACACAGTGAGTCTAATATGCTATTGTCCGGTTCGTCAGTACCTATTACCCCCACTGAATATGCAATAAACAATATTACCACTACAAACTGTATTGTCTAACGTGCTTTGTCCTGTTTGAGCTAAGGAACAAGCTAAATGTGTGACATGTATATTTGAAGTAGTGAAAAATGGAATCCTGTGTTGTGATACTCATGCCTGATCACAAAATGCGCTATTCTCAATGGAAAAGTACAATTGTGAGTAATTTGCATGTGTAAACGTACTCTTTTCAGTACCTTTACTACTTTTGACTATTCACAAAATCGGAGTGTAAAGTTATTCAAATGTTTAGACTTACATGTCCAGCCCCTAGAAAAAGGGGGTGTAGCTTAACATACAAGTGTAAGTTACTACTAAAAAAATGAGGAAATCTAGCACAACAAATGACCATTCTCTGGTACTGGAACTCCCTCCCATACAATATAATGGAGGCAGGGAAATAAATATAAATTCCATAGGAAATAATGTTAAAGTTTAATTAAATTGAATTTACTCAACAACTCATTGTCTTCAACACACAGTGAGTCTAATATGCTATTGTCCGGTTCGTCAGTACCTATTACCCCCACTGAATATGCAATAAACAATATTACCACTACAAACTGTATTGTCTAACGTGCTTTGTCCTGTTTGAGCTAAGGAACAAGCTAAATGTGTGACATGTATATTTGAAGTAGTGAAAAATGGAATCCTGTGTTGTGATACTCATGCCTGATCACAAAATGCGCTATTCTCAATGGAAAAGTACAATTGTGAGTAATTTGCATGTGTAAACGTACTCTTTTCAGTACCTTTACTACTTTTGACTATTCACAAAATCGGAGTGTAAAGTTATTCAAATGTTTAGACTTACATGTCCAGCCCCTAGAAAAAGGGGGTGTAGCTTAACATACAAGTGTAAGTTACTACTAAAAAAATGAGGAAATCTAGCACAACAAATGACCATTCTCTGGTACTGGAACTCCCTCCCATACAATATAATGGAGGCAGGGAAATAAATATAAATTCCATAGGAAATAATGTTAAAGTTTAATTAAATTGAATTAATGTAAAACATAAACATATAGTACATATTTTACATTTAATTATCAAACATTTTATTAACCTTTTGCATTGAAATTAATACAACAGAAAATGCATTTCATTAAATATAGTTAAATGACTTTTAATTAATTTGATACGTCACTTTTATTAATTATTAATGCATAATACAATTTTTTACTTTAAGTAGGAATTTATTTTTTACTTTAACCTCAATTAAATTAATTTTATTGTAATTTAATTCATTTGAAATAATATAGATTTTAATTCAAAGTTTTACATTTTTTGCTTTTGCACTACATTACAAATCAAATATATAAAACCATTTGCATTTCTATTTAACATGAAAATATTTTACCAAAAAGTTTTCGATGTTGAATTCACATTTTACATTTTTGGTATACTTTACTATGCAGAGATCTCCACTACTGGGGTGGAAATCTCAAAACGGAGACCCAAATCACAACTGATTGAAGATCCCCAGTCAGTGTCAAACCAGTCTTGAGTTGCTTGTGTTCCGATTCAGGAAGGAACTGGCTTGGCAATTCAGGCTGGAATGCTTTTATGTGAACAGGGTCAATACTGATTTGCACATGGCTGATTCCATTCTGAAGTCGCATGGTGTGCAAAATAACCAAGGGTTGGGCTCCAGCAGGAGTAATTACCAATGGCTGAGATTAACTCAAGCACTACACTGATCAATGCATTTCAGTGTGAAGGCCAAAGTGTGACGGGCATGCCAAGACATGGGTCTCGTGCTCACTAGAACCAAGATACACCTGACCCGCCTTTAACTGGCTTAAATATGATAAATATGATTTCTATGAAGCAATTCTATGTATATTTATATATAAAAATTTCCCCGTAATTTTAATGTCGAAAGCCAGGTTTTAACATACATTTGAAATACATTTTGTGTGATTCTAGACTGTTTAAATATTTCTATAATGACTTTTTAAACTGTATCAATTATAAAATGTATGGATTGTTGATTGTACTAAAAATAATAATAAATAACAAAAAAACAAGATACACCTGACAGAAGTCCTAATCAGGTAAAAAATTATCTTGCTTTGTTTGTGTCCTGATTTTGTGAGGACCTGCCAGGGCAGTTTGCGCTGGATGGCTCCTATTTGAGCAGGGTCAAGATTGATTTGCATATGGCTGGGTCCAAATTGTGGTGACATGGTGTGCAAAATAACAATGGACTGGGAAGTGATTCAAGTAATTACCAGTAGCTGTTATTAATTCAAGAACTTCATCCCTCACTTTTCTTTGTATATTTCAGTGCTAAGCCCTAGGTGCAACAGGTATGCCCAAGTGTAGGCCCTGTGCTCACTGCGCAACAAGAACCAAGCAATCCCCGACTAAAGACAACCAATCAGAGAGAATCTGGTCTTGGGTTGCTTGTGTTCTGATTCAGGGAGGGCCTAGGCTGGGCAGTTTGGGTTGACCTGTTCCTAATGTAAATTGATACTTGTATAGCGCACTACTCACCCACAAGGGTCTCAAGGCGCTTGTACAAATACCGCTGTGGAACCCAGCCTGGCTTTCCCTGTGAGGCGTCCACTCCTGGGCACCCCCAAGGTGGAGGCCAGGCATCCTTAGCGTTGTGGGGGCCGTTGTGGAGATTAAGCAAGCTATTGCCCAGAATTGCAGAGTGGGACTCCATGATTGGAATAGGCACCGAGGCGAGAATTATCAGGTCTGTGGAATTTTGAGCCCAAGACCCGCCGAGGCGGGGAATTGAACCCTGGTCCCGGGCTAGACCTCTGCATCAGGGTCTGCCGCTCTAATCATTGAGCCACACCTCTCCACTAATGGAGCAGGGTCCAGACTAATTTGCATATGGCTGGATCAAACAGAGTTTGCATAGCGTGCCCAATAACAATGGACTGGAATGTGCCTCAGAGTAATTAACAATTGCTGAGATTAATTCAAGCACTCCACCCATCACTTTTTGTATATTTCAATGCGAAGCTCTAACTTCGACAAGTATGTCTAGATGTGAGTGTGTGCTCATTATGCCACTTGAACCAAGCTACAGCCAACTGAAGAGCCCAAATCAAGGGAAACCAGTTTTGGCTCAATGTGCTCTGAATCAGGGAGGACCTTGCCTTCCAATTCAGGCTGGACTGCTCCTACTGGAGCAGGGTCAGAACAGATTTGCACATGGCTGGGCCTAAACTGAGGTGGCATGGTGTGTAAATTAATGATGGACTGGTGTGGCCAGAATATTTACCAGTAGCTAAATTTCATTGCACTACACCCATCACTTTTTTGTATATTTCATTGTGAAACTCCAAGTGCACTGGGTATGCACACATGTGGGTCCTTTGGTCACTGAGCTACTAGTTCAAAGCTACACGCAACTGAAGAGCTCTAATCAGGGCAAACCCAATCTTGTGTTGCTGTGTTCCAATTCAGGGAGGATCTGGCATGGCAGATCAGGTTGGTCAGTTCTTTTTGGAGAAGGGGGAGGACTAATTTGTATATGTCTGTATCCAAACTGTGGTGGCATTTGGTGCAAAATAATGATGCTGGACTGGGGGTGACCCGGAGTAATTTCCAATGGCTGACATAAATTCTAACATACACCCATATTTCACAACACAGAGTGTACAGGAAAGGGTTTCTACTTTCAGTTTCATTATCATTATAGCTGAAGATGTGGCATCATTATGAGTTATTCCTTCTAGGGTAGACGGAGGCAACACTCAGAATGTCACTATTACCAAACACTTCTTCCACAAAAGCCAGATGTATAGACTGTGCCAGTGTTTATTGTATTTTTAGCTCCATTGTGCCAGAAGGTTTATATTAAGGATGTGTGCACAATTTGCATAATTTGACACAAAATTGTTGAACGTTAGGTGAGATTACACATAGTTAGGTGAAAGGTAAATCTGTCATTTAGTGCTATATTTTAGTGTGAAATGCTTTTTACATCAATTTGTGATGTGAGGATGCATTTCACACTAACAAAACTTCACCAAAACGCAGTTGCCATAAGCAGTCAGTCAGTTCTGGTTGTGTTCTTCACTGTATCTGTGTAATGGAGGGTAAATTAATTAATGGTGCTCAACAATCACCTGGCTGGTGCATGCAAACATTACTTCTTATACTGTACTAGAATTTATGATATTTCCTTTGCACACATCTGTTAGAAATGGGATTTCTGGTTGGCTGAGGCTTGCGCCAAAGCCAGGCAGAAACCACCACTCTAGTCAGGGCAAGAGAGTTACACGCCAAAGATAACCCCTGCTTACCCCTTTGGTAGCTTGGCACGGGCAGTCAGGCTTATCCCAGGGGCCATGTGTAAAGCATTTGCGCTTGGACACAGCAACAACATCCCAGGCACACTACAAAAGGAACTCCACACAAGGTTATATATAAATAGCCTTTGTATTCTTATAGCACATCAGATAGTAATCACACTATATACACTGTGCCAACTGGCACGGGCAATATTCACAAGGGATTATTTACACAGGACAGGGCCATGTGGGCCACTGTCAGGATCAGCACTTAGCAAAAATTGGTACGAGTAAAAATAGATCATAAACATACAACCAGTAACCACTGGTAATCACTGTACTCCACCTTAACCTGTAACATAAGCTACATTATGCACAGTCACATCAGGCGCGAATTACATATTGCGCCAACCTCACCAGCATAAACACATTATGCAATCTCCTCATTAGTCTAAACACATTAGACCCTACCTCCTAAGTATGACTCACATTAGGGGCTTAACTCACACAGTGAAACATAATCTCACTAGCATAACCACATGGAATGCAAAACAACCTCATACCCATAAACCACAGTTTAGAGGTATCAAAACACAGGTTGCGCAAAACATACTAAATGCATTACATTTCCTAGCATCACATTACTTTAGCGCATAATCACATTAGGGCCATGCGCCCTATACATCTACCAGTCCCCCTGGCCAACTGACCATCTCCAAAGGGGCTCAAATGCCCAGTGTCCAGAATGTCAGGGCGCACTGCCAAGGCAGCACCAGTCAGGGGTGCGCAATCCGCGCAAACCTAAACATTGCAGCTGGTCACTACTTGCTGGGCAGCTGAGAACCACAACGTGGGCCTAAATGTAGCAACTGGCACTAAGTGCTGCGCAGCTGGGGAAGGCCTGGCACCACTGTGCCACCTCTGACCCTCTCCAGGACTCTCTCAGGAATGGCACCTAAACGGTGTGCCCACTACTTGCAGCCGTAAATGATGAGAAATGCAGCATGGGCTCTCAGTGGCTCTTTAAACAACTTGCGCCAAACATCGGAGCCTTCTAGGCTCTGGAAAGAAGCATGGGGAGTGTTGGAGCCACCTGGCTCTGAAATCAACTGTGCCTAGGAGGACACGTGTTCCTTAAATATTCAAATATAGCCCCCAACGTTGGAGCCACGTAGGCTCTGTAAATAACCATGCCCATCATTGGAGCCCGCAGGCTCTAAAAATATCTTGCCCCCTGGGAGCGCACTGGCTCCCGAAACAAAACATGCCCACTGTTGTTGGGGCCCCCGCTGGAGCCCTTTTAGGCCACCATCTCAACGGTGGAGCAGGCCGCTGCACACCCGGGGCCGCTCTGACTATTCACTCTGAGCCCCACTCACCTGGGCTCTCCTCTCGCCTGTGCCGTCTCCTCTCGGGGGACAGTGGTGGTACTCTGCCTCCAGGGCTCCCCTCACTCCTGGGAACCCTGTTAGTCACACACGGGTGCATCTTCACCCGGTCCCCCTTCGTCGGGACCGGGACTTGGATCAGAGCCGGCGGGGCTCTGCGCGGCTTCTCCCCGGCTGGTGGGAGAAGCAGAAGTGGAGCCCACGAGGCTCGGCCGGCGTCCTCGGCCCCGCCCACCTCCTCTACTTCCGGTTCACGTTAGGCAGTGGCCCGGGGAAAAGTTTTCTCGCGGCTCGGGCCGCAGCGGTAAAGTCGCGGGGTGGGCACCCGTGCATCCAAGCCCACAAATATAGACACCGGGCCAAAGTCGTGGGGTGGGCACCCGTGCACCCATTAAGATCGCATGTCTCGATGCAGGGTGGGCACCTGCTTAACCAACAGACAAATTAGCGGAGTGGCACCTGCAAGGGAATTCCCTATGAGCGCCCATCATGCAGGGTGGGCACCTGCAATCAGTAGCGGTAGGGAGGGGGATCCCCACGTCGGGATTCCCTCCCACAAGTTGCAGCCCACGCTGCTATGGCCGGCAGACGCACTCCTTCCTCCTGAGGGAGAGCAAAGCATACCGTGCTACCAGAGCACAATAAAGGCTGTAAAGGTCCTGGAACAAAGGAATGGAGCAACCTGCTCCTCAGCAAGGAAAAAGTCCTCCAGGAATCCAGGGGCAGGGCAGGGCCCAGGTAGGCAAGCCTTCCCCTGGCCCCCAGCAGCAGCATGCCCCTGGTAGTTTCAAGTAAAAAAAAAAACAAGAACACTTTACATGGGGTCACAGCCCCTTTTTATACACACTTTCCCTTTGTTTAACAGGGTGCAGGCAATGGGAGAAACAGCTACAACTTGTTCAGGGGAACTCCTGAGCACTTTGTTTTGCTCAGCCCCTCTCCCCCTTTCACTGGCCAGGCTAGGGACATCAGATGCACCACAGGGGGTGGAGCCAGCATTGTGGAGGGAAGGCACAGCCCTATTCAGGTGTCTGGTGCTACTCCTCCCTTCCATCAACATGCAGATCTCCCTATTCACCACCGGGCAGACTCATCCTGGCTCCTGGAGCCAAGCACACCAGCCAGCCCCTGTCACTCACAAGCCAGACAGTCAATTCACATTCACTGCACACAGAAATGTCCACTTCTAAAAGTGGCACTTCTACACTAGACATATTAAATCTGCGCACACCGTTGCGCAGCATTTAATCTCACGAGTTCGCACATACCAAACTTGCCCCTGCACTCCCCACACATCAAGAACCACAATGGACACGCACCTTACACTGGACCACAGTGAAAAAGTGCGGAGAGGCCTAAAATCACCAACACCAGGTTACAGAAACAGGCTAGGAAAATGCAAAAAGTTTCGGGGTGAACCTGCCAAAAGGGCCAAGTCCAACAACATTAAAAAAAGGAGAGGCGGCAACTCATATGAGCTACCATTAGGTTCACTGATGTTAGTTACTCAGTATTTCAGGCTTCTCATCATTGGTGTGCTCATATGACTGACTGTAGGTAGGTTGTGAGACAGTGTGTGTGTGGGTGAAGGGTCCAAAAAGACTTCTTGCCACTGTTGTTGAGTATGGCCTGTACATTCTATGTCCCACTTTGTTCCTATCTTATCAGAATACTACATCCTAGCCTATTGTGTAGTATGTGACTAAACCTATAGTACACACAATTAAGTGTTTAGTGTATCATATATGATATCATATATCATATGGAATCAAATGTATATCTTACCAATGTACACGAGTGCAATGGGACACAGGTCAATGAGCAATTCACAAAAGGAGACGTCTTTCATAAAGTTCTACTGCTTCATTCAAATATATTTTTATCAGGGAGGAGAGAAGGGTAGGGAAGGGAAGAAGGTGAACTCTTTACATGGTGCAACTGAACATATTACCACATCAAATGTTGCTTTTCGGCCTATATGGTTTACAGTACTCCTCATAATGATAAACAGGAGCTTCCAACTGTAGATTAAGAGCAGGAAGAGATATAATTAGGAATATGTGTGCTCAGGTGATAGTTAATAAAGTTGCAACTATATATTTTGTATCAAATATTTTAACTATTTTAAATAACGCTTTTTAATTATCTGTATACTTTTATGGACACAAAATTGTATCCGAATAAAGTTTTAATTGAATTGAATTGAAGTTGCAACTCCAAGTTGATTTTGTGAGGAAGTGAATTAAGGTGCCTCATGTTGTGAAACATCCCCTCTTGTGGGTGAAAGATAGGTGATATATAGAAACTGTTCTTTTTAATGTATTATATATTTTGTTCAAATAACTGTATATTTATTTTTCAACAAGTCTAAACTCAAGGGACTGCACCCATCCCCCATAATGCATCAAGGAGTTTTAATAAGCATTGATCAGGGGTGTTTTTTTCAAATTATACTAACTTAGACAATTATTTGGATAACTATTACAACATACAAGACACAATTATGACCTGGCAGAAAGTTTCATTCCACATGGGTAATTGCCGGAATTTGGCGACTCCACATTACTTTTGTAGCGCAGAGTTCAGACCAAATTCTGCCAATTGCTGTGTGGCAGAATATTTTCCCGCACAAGGGTCTACTGGTGAGCACAAGCAAGATTTGGAAACTGATGGCTAGATTTCAGGTTATTAGGAAGAATTCCAGCAAGATTTTGTAATGTGGGTGGTCAGAGGGCTGCTTTGTTAGTAGATTTTCTACTCGGGCAACAGCAAAATCATCTTGAATTGCTGCGTACTCTTGTGCACAGCCTGTTGCCGTTCACACTGATTTATCAGTGAGGAATGTGCTACCAGCGCTAAATCACAGCGCAAAAGAGCGAAGTGCATATCTCCGCCTGTTGGTAGAATTCCACAGAGTAAAATTCTGTGAGTTCTGCCCTCCCCTGGAAATACCAACCCCAAGAAATAATTTCATGATTTCATACTTACCTTTGGATGTAGTGAAAGGAATCCTGAAACTAGCTTAGCCCAAAAACCTCACCATTATGAAGTAAATATTCTACATTGAGCATCACCAGCTTCCTCTCATTTAATTGCAGCTTCCTTTTGCAGCCCTCAGCTTCCTTTTCAGTCTCCTCTCTGTAAATCATGTTACAAAGTTATTCAAAAAGCTTCAAATATGTAAGCAGAATACTCGTCTCACACGGCCTGCCTTCCTCTCTGATTCTGAGTACTCTTGAGAGCATGTGTGAAAGCACTCCCTCTTTGAATTGCAGCATACAGTGACTTTCAAAATGTGTGATTTCTAAATACAATTCGCAATATTTAGATTTGGTATTAGAGAATTGCTAAATTGTGAAGGCACATTATACCAATTCACGCATTGAGGAATATTTACTATGTTGCCTTTACAATACCAATTTCCAAATTGTGATTCAGTAAAATTTGCAATAGCACCCTTGGTGTTAAAAAAGACCAGTCTACTTCACAGTCTATGTGCAGTGTGCTGATTGCTAGAGGGGACTAATAATCACTCAAGGGAATGTAGACAGAGGCACTTATGTTTCTTGTAGTGTAGTTCCTATTTTCCCAATAGGCTCTGCGCATTGGAATAACATAAACGATAGTTTAGACGTAGGACTGAGGTCGACTAGGTCTCTATTGAATATGTTAGACTTAATTTAGGTTTGCCAGCTAGCTCAGAGGTCACTAGAAACTTTCTCGAAGGAACAGGGAGGAGTGAACTTCCCTGATTAGACAAGAAGGGATTCAGCTTCTGACACCCGCATAAACAGGACAACTTTGTTCCCCCAAAATAAGGAGTATATCTCCAGAGTCGTGTGAAAACAATAGATAGCTATTTCACTCAGTCAGTTGTGCATACTTAGTTTCACCAGAGTGCAGAGAAATAGAGAGACGGGCGTTTTCAATAAAAAGGTGTTATTTATTGAATAGTCTTCTTTCTTATGCAAGAGAAATGAATTGCTATGATTGCAATACTTGTTATAAAGTAAAGTGCGTACAGTAAAAGGAGTATTACGAAATAATACTGTAAAAGCATTGATATGGTTTCTGAGCTATATGATACTTAAAAAGTATAAAATATATCCGGTTACATACAAAGATAAAAGCTTGACTAAACATACTCAACTGGTACTTCTAAATAAGCCTACCCCGGTGTACCTAACCTAAGCCTAGCACATGGGAAGGAGTAGATGGGCTGCAGTTTAAGTTAAGTTAGTTTTTGCCAAGTATCGGACCCAAGAATTCTCTAAGGATCTAATCAGCTCCGTACCTTGGTTTTTAGAATGGAGGAGGTCTTGTATCTCGCTCTCAGGACTCGATCTCCCAGTAACCCGCGAGGGTGACTGGAAACACCAAAGCTGGATTTTCTCGGCAGGAGAAGAAGACAGCATCTTTCTCAGTGCGTCAAATGGGAGGGACGGCTTCCTTCGGCAATCGCATCAGCTAGGCTTCAGATAAGTAGATAGCCGCTCTTCTCCACACCACCGTGTGTTGCTTAAGGCAAACGCTGGTATATTGATACCCGGAAGGTGCCGTGTTTGACGTAAGGTTGGACATAAGACGTCAATTAAAGATGCCACTAAGAACTGACCGTTCTTTCAGTGCTTGCAGGAGTTCTAAGACAAATCAAAACAAATGCACGGGGAATTCCCAGGTTGCTGGAGGTTTGGTATGTTGTAAGAACTCGTTGTGCTTTCTAGGAATCTAAGGAAGTAGCCTTGCCGCATTTGGTTTGCATTGGCTATTACTAAATATGAAATTTTTAATTAGGGTCCTAGATAAAGCACAACACCCACTCCACGTATAATGTCCATCATTACTAAATACTAAGCAATATATAAACATATAGGTATGCATGTGTTTTTCCATCCCACCCCAAAATACGGTAAATGCATTTGAAACGGTATAGATACACGAATATGAGTATTATACTGTACGCATTCAAGCAGTGGTATCATTCAGATAATTCAAACATAAATATCAGCTGAATGAATTGTGAACATTACATTTATGAAATGGCTCTTAATACAGAAGAGAAGGCCGAGACCATTTCATCACATATTCGTACAAGATTATAAGTGTGCTAGAGGCTGATTCAAAATATTGTCTCTAGAGTCTCTAGAAATAGAAGCTCTGTTCTCTAAGAATAGTTCTACTCTAAGCAGAGTACCTTGTGCAAAAAAAAGGAAATATTTTGGAAGTTCTTAGAGAGGAAAAAATAATTTTCTTTTCAGGTTAAGAAAAATAGTTCCAAGTCTTTTCAGCAGTGATGTTTTTAAAAGTTGAAGGCCGAATTCAGAGTTCAGAGAACGCTGTGTGCTCGCTATTTCAATTGTTATTCTCGTTGTTAGGGGAGAACATTATCTCAGCTAGACCAGCAAAAAATGTGTCTACAACAGTAGGTGAAAGTTGTGCCAATGCTGAAAAATCAGAAATAGTGCATATATGCGATGCATTGCCATCATCGGTGTTCAGATCAGCAATGTTCACAAAAGGTTATACCTGTGTGCTGCGGCTTTCATCTCGTACTTCACCGCCACCTACTCGTAGTGGTGAAATCTCAATGAATGCCGTCATCAGAATCGGTAGCCGCTGGGGTCAACACGTTGCATGAGTCTTACTGGACAAAGCAAAGCGTCGATATCCATTGGTACTATTGATGGTAGTGTAAGAAAAACGTCCAACACGCATTCTTCTCCGCATAGCAGACATCGAAGCACAGGTAAGATGCAATTTTGCCAGATCGGTCTGAATGAAAGAAACCAGGTTGTATTCAGATCTCTTAGCCGGGCCAATCCGAGGACCTTAGTGATACGGTCTCTGTATCGTATTGCTAGGATTGTTTCTTCCATCGAAGCCTGAGTTTTGTTTGTGACTTGGCTTGCCATATCGGAGCAGAAGGAGCAAAAATAAAATTCCTGCTACGAGTCCTAAAATAAGTGGCAGGCCACCGAAAAGAGAGTGCACAAAATTCGGGAAGATGCCCAGGACTGTCTCAAAGGGTGTTTACAGTCCCGAAAAAATTGTCTTAAATACATGTGTGATGCCACTGGTATCTGACATGTTTAAAATTTGGCTTAACATTTCTACGAAATGCACGGGCAGTTTGTTGATAATAGGGTATGTATCTCTGCCGCTGTCCTTGCAGCTTGCAGGTCATACGTCTCTTTGGACGAGGTTAAAGGCACAGCTGTCTGTAAAAGAATAGACTTCATTCTGCTTAAAGTATCAATTCGAATACAAGAGATATTCACAGAGGGCCAAATTTCCGCCTCCATGTCTGGATTGCTTTTTGGATACAATACTTGCATACAACAAATGACCCTGGAAGTGACTCTCTCGAGATAGGGTTTTCCTGGCACCATGCCACAACAGCTGCGGTCACTTAATATAACGTAGCTACCGTTGGAAAGATGTCTGAAAAATGGCTCTATCTGTGTAGCCGGGGTTCCGTGCAGGTGACATGAAAGGTTATTTGATGAACCCTTGCAAGGTCCAAGCAGGTTTATACCTTTGCATAGGAGTCTACCGCTCAATGATGTTTTGCAGTTACTGCCACTAAGAAATACCTCTCTCTTTCCCCCACTCCAACACCTGTGTGTAAATGGTAAATTCCAGGTTGATTTGATGTATCCTTTACCCAACCTTTCATACAGGCCTGCTGGTATATACTCTTGGCAGTATTGTAACTGAAAAGTCGTTATCAGGATTGTAATGGTGCCATGTATTATCCATTCAATGACAGGTCTTTCTGACATTGCCAATGGTAATCTTTCAAGTTTTTCAATGCTTAGCACTGTATAGTCTGCTCCTTTCTGTGCCAAAGAGATTGTCTATCAGTAAGGTTAAAGATAGAAAATAATGATGTTATGTTGATTAGACGCCATGGCACGTGATCTGAACGCAAATTTTGTAACGTCCAGCCTAGCTGTACAATAGAACGCAGTTGGGCCTGACCATGTTGTAACATTATCATATCCTGTTCTATTATATCAATAGCAGATGATACAATGCTATCCAGTGAATAGATTCTGGAGGACAGATTCGTTAACCCATTGTCCACTACAGAAAACTCTTTTTCCAAATTAATACAATCAATTTCTCGTATTTTTTCAGCAGTTTCAATTTGATTTAATTTCCAAGCTTCATTGTATGCTGCGTATATACCGGCATATATGAAACGTTTTTGACGCTGTTTGCGAGGTCCCATTATGAAATCTCGCAAGTCAGCACCTTCTTTAAGTTAAGTGTTGCTTAATTTCTGGAAGTGTGGATTTCTGTAGCCATTCGAGGCATAGCTTTCCCACACTGTATGTTGTAATTATCCCTGGATGTTGTCTTTGGGAATATCTTGGGTCTGGCCTGTTTTGTTTGAACCCGTGTATTTTATTCAGGAATCTATCATGACAGTTATTAGTGTCTGTGGGCCAGATTAACCATTTTTTCCAATCAGGAAGTGTCCTGTTTTGTATTAAAATATAGGCCACGTCTAACCCCTCATCTGCAGTGGTGTTTCCATCAGGTATTGGCTTTGGTATAGAGGGGTTGTTTAAATCTTTTACCTTGGCTAAACCATGACAGGTTGTTTGCTGAACTGTGTCATTCGGGAACCTTATTTGTTCTGGGATCATGCAGGCTCTGAACAATGCTTCTACACCTTGTACCTGCCATACATTTGTTCCCAAAATGGTTTTTGTCTCAATGTTATTTTTCCAATATTCAAAACCAAATGTAGACATTTTTTCATAAAATTGTTCTGAATAAATCAGTTTAGAATTTGTCAACATATTTTTCACCCCTGTCTTACTTAACATTTTATAATAGAATATTTCCGGATCAGTGACATTAAACAATGAGAAAGTATGGGAATTTTTCAGAAAATGTCTTTAAGCTGCCTTTTGGCGGGGTTGCACAATGTTCCCATTGATTATAAACAAAAGTATTTCTAGGATTTGCGGATTTATGCAGATAATGATGCCCGTAATGGTTATAACAGTACATTTCCTCATAATTCGATGAACCCTGTAAATAATCATGTGCAGTAAATTTTGCTGACATTTCTAAATCTGACATCATATTATTAATATTTTTAAGGTCCCAATCATCAGAGAATCTACTAGGTGAAACAAAGTCACTCAACGAAATCTTAAATTGGTGTGGCAATTTCAAGAGCTCAACCGGGCCATAAATTTCATAGTCAGTTTTGTCCCATGCTATACCACCAGGTATGGGGATGGCTGTGATGTTCACTCATGACAGTTCTCTTTTTTCGATGTGTGATGATCTGTGTGGTTTCAGGACCAAGTTGATGTTCTGACTTGCTGTGTCCATTGTACTATATTTTCCATCAATAAATCTACCCAAACTTAAAAACAAAATGAGCCACAGGAAGAGGAAAAGTACGCCTAACACAATCCACAATTTAATCCATTGAGGAGTTAGATATATTTCTTTGAGTTGATGAAAGAGTAATTTTACTTTTTCTTTGAATGTTTTCGTTGCTGGCTTGTCTCCATGTTCACTTGGATCATCGGAAAAATCATCAAAGTTCATAAAATAGCCAGATGCAGTTCTGTCAATTGGTGGGATTGCTTCCGGATTTCCATTGATCTTTGCATTTTCTTTTGTTACATTTGTGTAGTCCGAAGCTACATCGTTGTAGACTGGTGTTTCTTGTTGAACTGGAGCAAATTGGGTCTCATGAGGCACAAGTTCCATGGCTTTGTTACATAGTCCTTTCTTAATCACCGTAGGATTATCAAATGTGATTAATCTCTCAGTTTGAACCTCTTGGATTGAAGCAAGATTTGGTCTTCTGCTATTTCTTGGGAGTCCTCTGGGCCTACTACTTATTATTGGCCACATGGTTGTGGTTTCACCAGGTCGATTGATACAACTCGGTTCTCCTTTTTACCAGCAAGAGGCGGTAGAACTACTGATCTTGTTCTGCTGACAGCTAAGACAGGTACTGCTTTTCTGTAAGAAGGCCCAAATTCCTTCTTCACCGCGATCTTTTCTCTGACCAGATCCTCAATCTTTGGAATCCAGACAGGTCTTGCTGGGACAGGTGGTTTTTCTTCAGTGGTAGTTGGCTTTAATTTTTCAGTACTCAGACTTTTTCTTGTTTCATTTAAGTCCTGTAAAACAGCCAAACGATCTTTGATATCAAAAGCTTTTTGTTGCACCACTGAAGTTTGAGGATCTAAGTCCTGAATAAGCATTCTAGTACCAAATAAAAGTTCATACGGGCTGACACCTCCTAGAGAATTTCTTGGCATATTATTAAGACTACGTTGGACACTTGTTAGATGTTTGACCCACCCATCACCCAAACCTAATACCCTCGCTGTTATAGATTGCTTTATGTCCCGGTTTTTTCTTTCCACAACCGCATTTCCCTCAGGATGGAAGGGAGAAGAGTACCGCAATGCAATGCCCATGATGGCCATGGCCTCCTTGTAAGCCCGAGAGCTAAAAGCAGGACCCTGGTCAGAATGTAGCATGCCAATTGCGTATGTGCCGATATAGACTCGCAAATCTTTTATAACAGTTCTGGCGTCAGCCGAGCGCTGGGGCCACATCCAAATGAATCCTGTCTTAATTTTTATGGGACCGCATTTGTCCGTCCGGACGTCTGCGCATAGATAGCCTGATGCTTTCTAATAGTGGTGTCTGGGCTGGTGTCTGGTCCGGTTCACAACTGCGATCTCTGTTGCAGTCCTCACAATTCATTGCAAATTTATAAAGTTCTACGCTCATCCCCGGCCACCAGTACTGAGATTGTAGATCTATTGTAGTGTAGTTCCATTAGAGATTTCATGATCTCTTCGTGTCTCAGACCCAATCCCATATGTGCTTCTTGTACCAAGAAGACTCTCTGGTACGTGTTTGGATTTACTCTATCCCCCACTCCAGGGATTTGAGCAAACGGAACGGAGTTTGCATCAATTATGTATGTATTACTGAGTGGATAGTTTAGACGTAACGCCGCATAATTGCCTTCCATTGAGGCTTTTACTGCAATTAGCGTTTCGCCATCTATTTGTGTTTTCGTACGCTTTTTTATAACTACGGAAGCCGAGTGATCAGCCGCCGCTGTGGCTTTGCCAGCCAATGAATTCCCTGCAACGTGAACGCCATCACGTTGAAGACTCGGCGCATGTATCACGTGAGTCTTTTGTAGTTCTTTCTGCAAAAGAACTACTCGTTCCCATAGTTTTTTATGTTTTATTGTGGCACCTGTCTCATCTTTGTAACCGTTTTTTATCCAGGTCTGCATGGAATTATTGTAAGATCGGATGCAGTAATGCAAATCGCACACTATTAGTGTCGGGAATTCACGATCGGCATTTTCCAGGGCCATTTTTAGGGATCTTATTTCAGCTCGCTGAGCTCAACAGTTTCTGAGTGATTCAGTTTTAGTGACAATCGGTCTGAATTTACCTAAGCGCCAGCGACCTTTAACAATCGCACATGCTGCATTGTAAATCTGTTTTTCCACAACGTAGTGTTGTACAAGTCTGTCCGTGTAGATAACACAGGTGTATTGTTCCAGAGGCAGAATTACTATCGGCAGAGGACATTCATGTTCGTATTCTAGATTTTCTAGTTTTTTCTTTTTCGGATCAAAATAGTGTTTAACGCCTTCTGCAGTAAGAGAATTTTCCCATTGTATCCATTCTGGATCTAATGCCACAGCATTTAGATTGTGTGGGCTTGTTAATGCTTCCATGTCTGATTCTGCTGTTAACACAGATATTCTTTTGCCGTGCGCTAGGGCTCTTTCTTTTGCTGCAGAAGTTTGAACCACTGTCAGAATGTTTTCTGTTGAACTGAATTTCATTTCAGCTTGTGTGTACAAATGTGATTTGTAAGCTATTAGTACCGTTTCTCCCTCATTAGAGGTCAGGTATGTGAATCCGCATTTTCCTGGCATGATTCGGATTACAAGGTTGCGTTCATTCGCGCGTGTTTGCAGTTTTGTTTTAATTAACATATCTGTCTGCAGTGATCTTTAAATTTCTGTGTGTTTTTGAGTCGAATTAATTGGTTTAAAATCTGGTTTTATTAGTTCGTAGAGAGGTTTAACCCTCTCTGCATAATTTATTATGTATGTTCTTCTGAATTTCAGGAAACCTAGTATTGATTGCAGGTTTTTCAGCGTTTTTGGAGCTTGAAGTACAGCACACTTCTCTAAGAAGTTGTCTACCAGGCTTTTGCCTTCACTTGATAATTTATATCCTAAAAATAGGACAGTTAAATGGGCAATTCTAGATTTTTTTAAATTACATTTGTACCCTTCAGAAGTGAACCCAAGTATTATTGAGAAAGCGGTCAAATACCTGCTTTCAGGTGCAATGTTTTGACAGAACAATCCATTAGAGATATCTAATGTTGTTTTATATTTTTTGTGCACGATGTTATTCATTAGTGCTGCACTGTGTGAGTTTTGGACTGCAAAAGTTTTACAGCAGGTGTTTAGATGTCTGTAGTCCAAAACTAGACGATATGAATCGTCTGGCTTGGAGACAGGAAACAAAGGATTGTTCCTTTGTGAGGTGCATGTTTCAATCACCCCCTGATATTTAAGTTGATCTAAAATTTCTTTTACTTGTTTTTTAGCTTCTTGCTTAACCGGATACTGCCTCTGTGCAGTAGGTTAATTTTTTTAACTGGATTTTATGATGAGGAGAGTCCTCATCCCATCCTACATGATTTTTATATAATGCTGGGGCTTCGGCCACTGCCCATTTTCTAGCAAGTGTGTATTTTTTTATGTTTTGGAATGTGATTTGAGAAGGCAGGCATAATCATTTCTTCGCCATGTAGGCACTCCCTGACAAACTCTGGTGGCCAGTCTTTTTCTGCTAGAAGGATGTCATAGCCTTTCGATAGATTCTCCCAAAAGAGACTTTTTATTTTCCTAGTTTTATCTCCCTCTAAACGCAATGTTATTTCGTACAGTTTATGGGGGACGTTCACTCGGGTGTCTGCAGTTTCCACTTGAATGTATTCATTCGTGTCCACTGTCTCCAGAAGATTCATCAGGATCTTGCGAGTTATGCTCACTTCTGTTGCGCTGTCTAGCATTGTCTGGGCCCACTCTCCGTTTTTCAGTTGTGTCCTCAGGATTCTCGGCATGTTTTATTTTAATACTTGCAGCCTTCTTTCTGGGAAATTGTGATCTTTTATTTTGATGAGCAGGTTCTTTGTCTTTGGACTTGACGTGCTCTTCCTTGTGTTCTGACCGTCCTCTTCTTTCCGATTTCTTTGAGGAAGTCTGAAAAGATCGAGAGGAACGTGTATCAACATCTTGATATCTGTCAGGTTTTCTCAGATTGTCCCTATTTCTAAGGTTATATCTTTTCTCAGAGGGCTCCCTTTGGGGAGACTTGCCCCCCCTCTCTGGAGATCTATTTCTCCGTTGGGGAGACCTTCCCCTGGATTGAAATTGTTTTTCATTGGGAATGGTTTGTTTGTTACCCTCCCAGTTCTTCTTTTGAGAATTGAGATTATTTTTAATAAAGGTTTTTTCAGGATTTTCAATTAGTTGGGATTTTACTGGTTTACCACCCAAACTATCTCTGCCTAATTCTTCATATGATTTTTCAATTATTTTTGCGAGCTCAAAAAGTTGGTCTGTTATATCTGTCTACATTAATCAAGAGAGAAAGGATCACTTGTCCTGTACAACCTTTAGGTCTGCAGGAGTTTGTTGGTTTGGCGTCCCAAAGTAAAAGACCCTCATGCACGTGATGGGTATGGTGGTGTTCAAGCGGTATATCTTGGTTCTCCGCTGTATACGTCACGTGTGTGCATAATCATAAGGTCATCGAGTTATGCAGCCTCCACCTGGAGGATCTTACCCAAGGTTGTGCCAGTAGTGAGCCAGTGATAGGGAGTCTTAAAAAGGCCCGGAAAACCAGATGAAGGTATTTATTAGGTCTGGGTTCGGGTCTGAAAAACTCTATAGGTGTGCACCTTTAGATATGTTATGAGTCGTAGATGCACTCAGAGTTATGGATTAAAAATATTGTGAGGGGGGAGTAAGGAATGGTCAACATGTTTCTGCCCTCTCTGCCTTGATTAGGGCTTACAGGCATTCGTCAGGACCGTTACGTGAATAAAGTGAGGGAAAAAATTAATAAAGTGCTCTCAAAAAAGTGATCAGAAAATAGGATTAATTAACCTGTTTTCTTTGAGTAAAGGTCTCAATGTACCTGGAATAGAAATAACACAGATGCTTTTAAACGTACATGGGGAAGGGAAACATTTACAAAGGGACACATATTAAGCAGGTATCTGCTTAGTGAGTCTAACATTTTCTTAGACTACATTCACAACAAAAAAATGGCAATACTTCATAAACCAACAGTACATCATGGCAATGTCAACTCTCTCATCTCACACTCCACGCTAGTGCAGTGGGCTACAGCATGCTCAGAGATGGTGTGTCATGCATGTTTCCTCAAATTCACTCATGTTCAAATTAGGCGAGAAATTACCTAGGGGGTGATTGTGTCGGTGGTGCCCACCTGGTAATAGATCGTACATATATCCCACAAATATAGGTCTCACGTTGCTAAGTGGGAGTGTCAGGCTTTAGGGTTTGTTTTAGTGCCGATAGCCGCGTGGTTAGCTGTTCGTGTTACCAAACGTGATAGAGATCATTCGTTACCTTGCGCGTCTATTGTGTTCGCTCCTATCGGGTGCAGGGCTCGGGATAGACTAGTATAGAAAAATGGAGTATCGGATTATTTCCAAGTTTGCATAGGGATACTTGCGGTTAAGTGGTATCGCGCCGATTCTCCTCGATACCTATTGTGTCCGCTCCTCGCGTCTACACTGAAGACGCTGCTCGCTGTCACCCGGAAACAGTGATTCTGTTTCCGGGTTGATCTTATGGGCGTTTTTTGGGGGCGTGATTTAGGCGCAAAGGTTATGCTCGGTTTCTATGGTAACCTTGGTGATCTTAATTCGCCGAGCAGTCGCCGTGATAGTTCTCATTTGTATCGGCAGTATTCTTTTCTGTTCACGCACTGGTTTAAAAGTAAAGAGGCTATTGTGGTATTCTAATACCATAATGTGTCAACCATTGGTAGTGTTAGTATAAGAGGTGGAATACTTAATGGCACAAACTCTTAAGCTTATAATAGGATCCTGATACGATGATGTATCTCCCATCGATATTATACTTATGTAGGAGATGGAGTACTTTTTGGTACTAACACCTGAAATCATAGTGCAGTTTATTTTGTGTACCACTAAGTACATGGATAATTATCAATAGTATCTAATTGGGCGCCCATTATTTCCTATATTGTCTACAGGAAACATTAGAGATGGTGTCTATGTGTTGGCTTTTAACAAAAGTAAATGGGTTCTCTCATCTTTTGGATGGACTGAGCCACTGAATGCTGTCGTTCAGTCCTTCGTGGTCAGTTCCCAGTCTGTGCACCCATTTTTGCTCCTTTTCGAAAAGAATTTTCTCAGCATTTTTGTCCTTCCTCGGTAGGGTCTCTAGGATAACCCAATTCAGGTCTTGTATTGTGTGGCCCTTTTCTAAAAAATGGGTGGCCATCTTAGTGGTGCTCTTTTTGCACTTCACATTGCTTCTGTGTTCGCAAAGTCTTTGCTTAGCTCTTCTGCAGGTCATGCCCACGTACCTGAGATGACATGGGCACGTGATCATGTAAATTACATGACTAGTATTGCAATTAGTATGGCTCCGTAGAGTCCATTTGAAATTTGGCAATAGTTGGAGTTCTTTCGTAGGCTTTGTTAGACTGCACACGGAGCAAGAGCCACATGGGTAATGTCCTGTCACTTGGGGGGTTCCCCACGGATTTGTAGGTTCTCTGGCTATTTTTGGAGCGGGTCTTGTGTGGACCAGAATGTCTTTAAGGTTCCGACTCCTTTTGTTTGCAAAGCGAGGTTTAGGCCACATGAGGTTTCCTGATGTTACAATGGACCAGTTCTTATTTATTATTTTCTTTACGTTATTCATCACAGCATTGTATGTAGTGACACATGTAAGGATGTCTTCTGGTGGAGGTTTTGGTACTGTTTCAAGGAGAGATTCTCTATTCTGATTTCTTGCCCGTTTTTGGCATTTGTTGATGACTCTCGTCGGGTAATCGCGAGCCACCAATTTTTTATGCAAGTCATTGGCTTGTGTTTTGTATTCATTGATATCACTGCAATTCCGCCTCAATCTAAGGAATTGACTGTATGGTAAGTTTTCCCTCAGTGGGCGGGGGTGGTAACTGTTGTACGAGAGGAAACTGTTTTTTGCAGTGGTTTTAAAGAAAGTTCGAGTTTTTAAGGTGTTGTTTTCAGCGTAAATGGTTATATCCAGGAAGTCAATGCTCCTCTGATCTGAGCAGTAGGTGAACGTCAGGCATTCATCTCTTTGATTCAGCCATATGTGGAATTGAGATAGGCTGTTTTTATCTCCTTTCCAGATGACCAAAATGTCATCTATATACCGTTTCCAGAACAGTATATGATGATGATAAGGGTTATGGGTCTCCATCAATTTTTGGTGGATCCCCACACATGCTGCTTCCCCTTTAATGTTCGGCTAATAATATAGCCGAGACCTGCTTATAGTCTTTTAGTAATTTCATACCCAGAGTTAAAGCAGGTTCTGGACCATATTCATTTTGAATCTGTCTTAGTACATCTGGTATAACCGCCATAGACGGAACACCATGTGTTTTTGTGTAGATAGAAGCAAAGACTGTGCCTCAAGTGTCACAGTCCTCCACATGTGGTGCGAACCCCATTGAGAGGCAGATAGTCAGAATTCTGTGTTTATCGTGAGGGGTAGTATCAGGAAATACCGCCTCTATCTGAGTGATTTTTTGAGCTAACCAGAATGGAATTTGTTCCCATTTTGCGGGTGTTTTACCAAGACATGATTGTATATTCTGTGGTGTAATTTTATTGGTGTTCCCATGATGAGGAGTGTTTTGTGGAAGTTTAATTGCGGGTTGGACTATTGAAGTCTGCATGACATATTGGACCAATTGTCTATGTATTTTAATTAGTTGTTTTAACTGAACTAAAAATTCTCTGGCTGGCGTTGTTTCAATGTCAGGATGTGGTGTGTAGCTGGCTAGAACCGGCCATGTGGCTCCTGGTCTACCTAATGGACCTAGCCTGGTAATGTGATTTTGATGATTTAGGGCGCCATTAAACAAGAGCAGGTACTCTTGGAATGTTAGTGGAATTTCAACTTCCTCAAAAGGAGAGTATTCCTCTGGAGATTCTGCTACTTTGTAGAAGTGGAACTCATGTGTTACAGCATTTGCTGCTGGAAAAGTTATCCAGGAATAGAATACCTCTGTCTGCCGAAACTCATGTGTCTCTACCACAAATACGACCGTACCACCTCTTGATGTTACTCCATTTTCTATAAGTTTTATAGTTATGGTTTTTCTTATGTTGGCCGGGATGATTACTGCATCACGGTTGTCTTCATTCAACCCTGTAAGGTCTGCACCCGGTTAATTCGCATTTACTGCGGCTCCACCGGTTTCGTTGCTGTCGCCGTTAAGGGACATTATTTAATGAAAAGTGTTTTGCAGAACAAGTTTTTTTGAGGAAACAAAAGATTAGGTGCACAATATTTCGGAACACTGTATCCTTCAACGTTGATTATACCATAAACTAATACATAGGATTCTCATCCTACTAAGTTCCGGCGGATATTAACCTTTCACCCACTCCAGACGTCTATTTGAGTTTTTACAGGAAAAAGGAGTCTGTGTGAAAAAGCACGACTGAGTTACTCTAGTATCTTGCGTTAGATTATCGCCTTACCAAACGTTGGGCGCCATGTAGTGTAGTTCCTATTTTCCCAATAGGCTCTGCGCATTGGAATAACATAAACGATAGTTTAGACGTATGACTGAGGTCGACTAGGTCTCTATTGAATATGTCAGACTTAATTTAGGTTTGCCAGCTAGCTCCGAGGTCACTAGAAACTTTCTCGAATGAACAGGGAGGAGTGATCTTCCCTGATTAGACAAGAAGGGATTCAGCTTCTGACAACCGCATAAACATGACAACTTTGCTCCCCCAGAATAAGGAGTATATCTCCCGAGTCGTGTGAAAACAATAGGTAGCTATTTCACTCAGTCAGTTGTGCATACTTAGTTTCACAAGAGTGCAGAGAAATAGAGAGAAGGGCGTTTTCAATAAAAAGGTGTTATTTATTGAACAGTCTCCTTTCTCATGCAAGAGAAATGAATTGCTCTGATTGCAATACCTGTTATAAAGTAAAGTGCTTACAGTAAAAGGAGTATTACGAAATAATACTGTAAAAGCATTGATATGGTTTCTGAGCCATATGATACTTAAAAGGTATAAAATATACCAGTTACATACAAAGATAAAAGCTTGACTAAATGTGCTTCTAAATACGCCTACCCCGGTGTACCTAACCTAAGCCTAGTACGTGGGAAGGAGTAGATGGGCTGCAGTTTAAGTTAAGTTCGTTTTTGCCAAGTATTGGACCCAAGAATTCTCTAAGGATCAAATCAGCTCCGTACCTTGGTTTTTAGAATGGAGGAAGTCTTGTATCTCGCTCTCAGGACTCGATCTCCCAGTAACCCGCGAGGGTGACTGGAAACACCGGAGCTGGATTTTCTCGGCAGGAGAAAAAGACAGCGTTTTTCTCAGTGCGTCAAATGGGAGGGACGGCTTCCTTCTGCACTCGCATCAGCTGGGCTTCGGATAAGTAGATAGCCGCTCTGCTCCACACCACCGTGTGTTGCTTAAGGCAAACGCTGGTATATTTATACCTGGAAGGTGCTGTGTTTGACGTAAGGTTGGACATAAGACGTCAATTAAAGATGTCACTAAGAACTGACCATTCTTTCAGTGCTTGCAGGAGTTCTAAGACAAATCAAAACAAAAGCACGGGGAATTCCCAGGTCGCTGGAGGTTTGGTATGTTGTAAGAACTCGTTGTGCTTTCTAGGAGTCTAAAGAAGTAGCCTTGCCGCATTTGGTTTGCATTGGCTATTACTAAATATGAAATATTTAATTAGGGTCCTAGATAAAACACAACATTCTACTTCCATTGAAAGTATAACTGATTGTTCACAGAACATGTAGTCCAATATTTATTAAAATGCACGTCAACTACACAATTCAATTAAAAGTGTATTTGCAATCACTGGTTAGGATGATTAATGTTTTGGTGGACAGTGGCCCATTTAGTATCTCTCTAGACTTCTTCTTGTTTAGTAGCTGGAGAAAATTACTCTGTACTGCCTTTTTCAGTCTTAAAAAAATCTGTTTCTGAAACAAGATAATAATCTAACAGGCGTGGCACATGATGCAACTATAAGGTCATTTTGTCAAAAAGATGTGTGATTGCGCCCAAAAATCAGAAAGAACGGGTGCTAAATCAATCACCCCAAATGTACAGCTTTGACCCTTGAAATCCTAGGCACTTGACAGGTTGAATGGATCTTGGATGCCGTTTTCTAAGTGGAGCTGAAACAGAACATACAGGATCGTGTATATCATCAACTGTCAAATTCTTTATTTTCAGTCAATCACAAGAGGTTCCAGAAGTTTTAAAAGATTTCATTTTTTTTAAAAAATTTAGGTTTTTCTGATTCTTTATTTGTTAGTCAAATATCAATCAGGTTACAAAATTGATAAAAGAAAAATATAGTTAGTGCAGATCATATTATAATATGCATACAGCTCGTTCCATAAAAAAATAATTCATAGTCTTAGAAATTAGGCGCAAATAATGTCAGTCAGAACCCATGAAGATTTCAAAAATAAAGGCAAGCATGAGATTAGTATGAAGCTAAAAATCAATATTCAAAAATTGAAGAATTTCCCATAAAGAGAAATAAAGGATTGAGCAAATCAGCCTTGGTAAAGCCAGTTAGTCAAAGCATAAACCTTGGGTTTTAATGAATGTCAAAAGAACACAGTCTGTCATTTCTGCACTGAATCTCAGCTGATCTGCTCCCATCTCCTCATGCACTAAATCTCTCCAGCTCCATCTGATCTGCCATTGTCCCAGCTGATCTGCATCTCTTCTACTAAACTCTGCACTCCTGTCATCTTTTCTCCTGCACCTGAATCTGTCTCTCCAAATCTCTGCTCTCCAAATCTGAAGCTCTTAAACAAGAAACGCATTTTTAAAGCATTAATTTAAAATTGCAAAAAGTGTGTTCTGTTTTTGTCTTTATCCAATGAAAATCTTAGCATTCTCTCACGTCATCCATCATGCGAGCTGGCTATTTTCCTTGTGGCAATGAATACATCTTTCCCACAGCACAGTTTAAATCTTATTTTGAAATTACATCATTTCCTAGCTTTCAGATAAAGCAACTGTTATTTTAACTAAACACATGGTCTGTAAGCTGCAAAGAAACTTTATTTAAGCAAGAAGTCGCTAGAAACAAAATATGAAAATGCATTTTGAAATATGTGTGTTTTGTGTTCTCTATGGCAAATAAATAAAGTCTTAAGTCAGTTGTAATTTATGTGAGACGTCTTTATTTCACAAACAAAAGATACATTCTGTTATCTGGGAGGTCAAATTGTCTTTGAGCAAACTGCATTGCTGCAAACCATTAATTCTAGTTAGCTGTAACTGTTATCTGCACTGTTAAATGTTGTGTTAATTCAAAACAAACTAAACATTGATGCTGCAAACATGTTTAATAATTATTTTAAGTTAAAAAAACACATTCTATAGTTAAAACACAATCTTGTCAATTTTAAGTCAAACTATAAATTATATTTTGTGCATGTGTTAGCATTCTAAAGGACATAATTAAGCGTCTGGTTTAAGGCCTTTGAAAATCAAAGCCGTGTGTTTTTGTGTTTTCAGCACCAATAGTATGATGTTATGTTAGCAGCAAAAGACAGATTTTCATTAGTAGTGATTCATTTTAAGGAATCTTTTACTATAGCCTTATAGCACGCCGTAGCGGGCTATACCGGCTATTAAAGGCCCTCTCCAGCGTTAAAGGTCCCGAGCCGAAGTCGAGGGCCTTTAACAAGGGAGAGGGACTTTAATAGCGTTATAGCCCATCTACGAAGGGCTATAAGGCTATTAGAACATTCTGTCACTAGAGGACAGAATGTTCTAACAAAAAAAACAAAGCCTTTTGGGAGCGTGAGGGGATTGGAATCCTTTCAGGTTCCCTGAAGCCTTTGTTCATAGACAGAGCTAGGAACAAAGAAACATTGGAATGTTGGAGCTCCAGGCCTATACCAGCCATTATAAGCCCAGAGCACTCCTTTGTTTTCAATGGAGCTCCCAACATTCCAATGTTCTAATATTTCTTAATCGCACATACATTCCGAGATATACAACCAAACATAGAGGTAGAATTCTTAATGTTCATACTTCTCCGGTGCTGTGTTCGCTGGACATGGGCATGGGCATGCGAAGAGATGCTAGATCCTAGGTGAGGAAACCCAGATTGGCTGGAGGTGAAGAACGACCTGTGGGAGCCCGGGTGCGGTTGCTGCGGCGTGGCTGCGCAGTGAAGCAGTGAATTTGGAGGAGACAGGAGAAGATACGGCCTGCGTCATGGGGGTGAGTCACGCTGTGCTCCCAACCTCAGGTGCCTGAGACTGAATAATTTGCCCGCTGGAGGAGGCGTCCATCCATCGGCTAGGCGAGATGTATTCTGGGCATAGAGGTGTAGTTGCGGCCTACGGATGGTTCCTAGAGGTGCTGTGGCTGCATGTCTGAGGCTTCTTCTCTTGTGGTTCCAGGCCTTTTGAACCGCCTTGGAAACTTGCCTTGCTGGTGATGACACGAGTCAAGGCCTTTATTTCTGTGAGTTTGGCTCCATGAGTGTTGATCCCCCCGGGACTGTTGCTGTATTAGCGTCCCTGATCCAGGAGTGACAGGGGTGGCCACCAGTCGAAACTACAGGTGTGAGGTGGCCTATGTAGGACATGAAATAATATGCTCAGGACTTCAAGTGGGGTTTTTTGGGAATACCCGACCTGGATGACATATTTTACAACTGGAATACTCCCCACGGTTGTGGTGATTACACAGCATGCTTCAACATTTTGCAATACAGTGCAGGTGATCTACCTTCCGTGGTCAATTTCATGGGAGTGGCATAATCAACTGACCATCTCACAGCACCAAGAAGCATTAGGGAAAGGGAATCAGGCATTATATAACTACACAGTACCATGACCCAGACCTGAAGCCTGACTATACTAAGTTCTGAATGCATGTCTGAGGTCTCACCTATGTTTTGGTTGATTTAATACACCCTGTCCTGCTACTGGAGATGAAATTTAGCCTAAAGACATTTGATAATAAACTGGATTTGCTGAATGCCACACTGGATCAGGTTAAAAAGCAGCTGGAAACGCACGAAGAGTGTCTCGACCACCTAGACAACCGCGCAGTGGAAGAACATGAATTCCAGGTCGATACCAAAGAATAACTACTGAACATGGACAAGGTGCTGAGCTTAATTAAGGATAAGAAAGAAGATTTGGAGGCTTGTTTGGGCCGTAATAAAATGCGCATAACAGGTGTTAGACCTGGCATCATTAGTGTTTTGATATGTTTTGCTGGTTTTATGCTTTGGGCTCTGTGCCGCCACTGCTAATCAGTGCCACAGTGCAAGTGCTTCCTATGTTAAATTGATATACTAATTGGTTATTCCATGATTGGGTTATTTGATTTATCTGTCAGCCCCTAGTACAGTGCACCATGTGTGCCGAGGGCTTGTAAATCAAATGCTGCAGGTGGGCTTGCAGCACTGGTTGTGCCATCCACAGAAGCAGCTTGTAAAGTGTGTATCAGGCCTGCCATTGCAAGGCCTGTGTGCAGTCTAGCACTGCCATGTTGACTTGGCCAAGTGCACCCACTTGCCAGTCCCTAAACCTTCCCTTTCCTTCATGTTAGGCAACCCTAGGGTAGGCCCAAGGGAAGGGTGCATTGTAAGTATAAGTAGGACATGCTCTGATGTGTGTAGCATGTTCTAATAGTGAATTACAGCCATTTTCGTTTTTTACTATTGAAGGCTATCTGTTCTCCTAGGCCAGAATGAGCAGTTAGATTATTACATTCTTATAATCTTAACTGACTCAGGGAACATGGTAGAAATTCGAATTTAGTATGCCTGAACTCAGAATAATAAAATACATCTTTTAGTGAAGTTTATTTTAATATTCTGTGTTTGCAAATACCACTTTTAGAAAGCAGGTATTTGCTTGTCTAACCATCCAGGCCTGCCTCTGCTGGGTTGTGTATTCCTTGTCTGGGTTTGTGAGTGACAGGACTGGGGGATTCCAGGAGACAGGCTGGGGCAGCCCAGTGGTGAATAGAGAGATCTGCATCTAGATGGGGGGGAGAAGTTGCACCTGGGACCTGAATAGGGTTGGCCTTCCCTCTACAATGCTGGCTCCACCCCCTGTGGCTTGTCTGATGTCTCTGCCCTGCACTGTGAAAGGAGAGGAGGAATCATGTCAACAGAGTGCTCCAGAGCTGTATCTTCCCTCCCCTGTGCTGGTCCACCTCCTGTGGGGCGGCTGATGTCTCTGCCCTGCACAGTGAAAGGAAGAAGAGAGTCATGTAAACAAAGTGCTCAGGAACTGGTTTGGACTAGGCAGAGGCTTTGGGGGTATAAATATTGGGACCCTGATCCCAAGAAATTAGATCACTTCTGGACAAGAAACCTTTCTGCCAAGGAGAAGAACCAAGGAAGCTGCAGGAGTTTGTACTGCCCCTCTGCCAGTGTGCTGTTTGCTGGGTTGGCCTGCAGTGGTTGTTTCATTGCCAAGGGAAAGGAGAAGGAACTTTTTAAGGACTTTCATCTACAGAATATTCTCCAAGGGCTTGAACTGTTCTTGCCTCCTACTGAAGTCTCAGGGACAAAAGACTTTACCTCCAACTCCCTCCTGAATTTCCTTGCTGGGAATTCTGACTCCATACACGTGTGTGCCGCTGGGAGCTGGAAGCGCGCTGCATCGAGAAGAAGCGTGTCGCCGCCGCAGCTGAAATCATCGCAACGCTGGAGAAGCGAGCTTTCGCCGCAACTCCCTGGAAGCGTGTGTTCATCGAAGCTGTCTGCTGTCGCATCACCAGAGAAGTGTGATGTCATTGTGAGAGTCTCCATCGCATCACCGGAGAAGCGTGTTTCAGGGCCTGTCGCGGCTCCAAATTACAGAGTCCTTCCAAGGCTGCCAGGGCGTCCTCGCATCGTCATCGCATCGACGCATCAAGGGCGCCATCTTCTCGCATCACAACAGGAATGTCGCATTGCATCAAGGCGCCATCTTGCGCACCGCAACGGGCCCTCAAGCCAAGAATCTACGCATCACCTCCGCACCGGTAAGGCTCACGACGAGTCCCCTACTCTGCGCAAGCATTGAGGAAGGACGCAACCATTACCCCGGGTCACGGGACCAACGCATCTCCCCTTTTGCAAGCCCTTTGTATTGTATTGTATTGTATTGTATATTGGATTTATATAGCGCTTATCACCCAGGGGTCTCTAAGCGCTTGCCTTGGGAACCCGTCCTGTCTTTTCCCTGTGAGATAGCCCCTACAGGGCATCCCCAAGGTGAAAGCAAGGCATCCCGCCACGGGGGCCGTTGTGGAGATTAAGCAAGCTTAATGCCCAGAGTTGCAGAGTGTGAACCCATGATTAGGTCAGGCACCGAAGCGAGAATTATCGAGTCCGTGGACATTTTGAGCTCAAGACCCTGCCGCGTTGGGAATTGAACCCTGGTCCCGGGTCTGACCTCTGCTTCAGGGTCTGCCTGCTCTAACCAGTGAGCCACACTTCTCTTTGTTCACTTTGCGTTACGCATCCAGGTACTTTGTTGAGCACTTTGTCGCATTTACCAAAAACTAGAACTAAGAGACTTTTAATCATCTTTTAAGCAATCGGGGGCGCTAGAGGGCGCCAAGCAAGATGGCCACACTCGCGTGAGGCTCTTGCAGTTCGGGTGCCTCATCGGCAATTTATCCTGGTCATTGTGCTCCTCTAAATGCCTAACCTATACAACTAGACATTGGAATATAGGGGTGTTATATCTCACTGAGAAAATTGCTGTTCCCTTTAGGCAGGACCGAGAAATCAGACGCTGAACTCCGACGCTTTGAGCGTACAAAATGGCGGCGGAGCGGATCTGAGGACTGGAGAACTGCGGCGCCGAGGGGATCGCTGTGGACGAGCCACCCCTTGATTGTGCTGCCCGGGGAGCCCAAATGTGTGGAGAGCCCCGCCACTGACTGCAAGGGTGCAGCTGATGGTTCCGCTCGCTGATGGAGCCGAGATCGTGAGACGAGCAGCTGTGCGATGCGGACAGCGTTAAAGGTAGGCGGGCGCTGAGGGGCTAGACCCGGTACCCGGGGGCGACAACTGGCACAGCGAGAACAACACCTTTACAATCCCCCGGGGCTGAAGATACTCGCTGCAGGGGGCCAGAGGTGCGGAGAGGCGGCCGTCGGTAGGTCGGGGGCCTCGATGATCCTGAGACCCTTCGGGACCGGACTGTCTACCTCGGGGTTGCGCCCTGGGAGGAGGAAAGAACGGGCTACACTGGATGCAGCGAGGCGACAGGATGCCGCGCGAAACTGAGCTGGCCCCATCGTTGGGGGGTGTGACCTGCCCCTGAAGTAGGGAGTGCGAGGTGACTGGCCTGCTTCCCCTGCTAGATAGAAGCCTAACTAACACACTGGAAGGCCTATGGAACTACAGTAACTGGAGCATCGGCCCCCTGACTGGACTCCCCCCATATGGACTGCAGGGAGGCTGCCCTTCGCTTCTGCCCCTGCCACACAGCACGAGTCTGCAGACTGGGCACATAGACACATCATAACTGGTGCCTCTACCGCACTGACGACCTTGGTGAACGTCGCAATACATGGTACAGGTACTGGCTGCCCTTAATTGGATGAATCTGGTGACCTGTTGGTGGGCGTAGGAGGGAATTTTGCGGAGACCCTCCGGACTGCTTGTGGGATCCGTGTGGGCTATTCAGGGCCCCTGCGCAACATTACGGTGTGGGAGCTTGGCCCAGTCTGGAGACGCACGTCAGGATGGACCCCACTGCTGAGGTGTCCCCCCCTTTCGCTTAGCTTCTGCACAACTCTTGAGGGGAACACAGCTGATTAGAACCCCCTCCTGACTCGCTGCTGAGCACCATAGGGAAGCCGGACGGACGTCAACCCAAGTTAAACTTCGAAGCATGGAGGAGCACCCGCTCCCAGACGGACCCTGAGGAGGAACAGGCGGGAACTCAGACACCCTCAACTGCTGATCTGAAGGACCTACTACTAGCCATGCAATCCAGCCTGACCTCCATAGAAACCAAGATGGACTCCCTCCATGGCTGTGCGCCTGGATGGGGTGTCCCACAGAGTGGATAAGCATGAGGAGCGGCTGATGGAGACGGAACGCCGGATATCAGATCTGAAAGACACTTCTACTACGTCGACTTCCCAAACGCTGGAAATGGAGAGGGTTTTGAGAGTAATAGCAGCCAAGAATGAGGACTTGGAATCCCATTCTCGAAGAAATAACCTCCGCATCTTGGGAATATTGGAATCCACTGCCACCGGAAGAATGGAGGACTACGTGGAGCGCCTCCTCATCGCGCTCTTTGGGAGGGAGGCTTTCTCCCCGGTTTTGGTGGTCGAGAGGGCTCACCGCTCGCTGCCGGCTCGCCCGGTACCCAGGGCAACACCTCGTCCAATCATCGCCTGATTGCTGAATTACCGGGACTGAGATACCGCCCTCCGCCTATCCAGGGAGCTAGGCCGGCTTAGCCATGAGGAAATGGACATTTCCATATATCCCGACTTCACAGAGCAGCTATGGAAATTTCTTCTGGTAAAGAAGAGACTACAACAGCTCAATATCCCCTATGCTATGCTCTTCCCGGCCAAACTTAAGGTAACATATAAAAGCAAACAACATTTTTTTACCACCCCACAGCTTGCACAGGACTTCCTTAAAACCTTGCTCAAGCAGATGGCGGGACGCGCCTCCCCTCCACATCGCCCTGACGCTGGAGGTGTCTCTGATGTGGAATGACTCGGAAGCCCCTAACTCTGATTTGCATATCAAGATTTCACCACATGACAATGAATCGGGTACGGAAAAGGAATTGGAACCACTTGATATTGCTGCGGGGGGGTTGACCTGCCCGCTCTTAACCTGTCGTCGCTATAGACCTCAAGATGTGACCAACTGGTCGCTCCTGCAGAGAAGATGGGGGCCCAGTGGGGACTGGGGGTGGACTGGCTGCCCCCCTGCCTCCCCGACTACCTGCTGAACTATGGATAAATACGCCCATTCCCTGAACTGGTAAGCTGCCACTTTCTCACGACAGAGCAGATTGACTGGAAACTATAACCAAAATGACCCCACATATGTTCACCCGAACACCCTCGCCTTGGCGGGGAAGACCCCTGGTCGCCCTCTAGTCTCTACCTCTTAGGTGAACCCTTCATAGTATGGTTGTTTTTGTTTTACTGCTGGTTCTGACTTGGGCCATGTAGTGCTCCCCTGTTGGGAACACTGTGTTGAGGGTTGGGGGGAGGGGGGCAGGGTAATGTGCCACGGCAGGTTTGGGCTGCTGATGTGGGAGGGTGGAGGTAAGGGAAGAAGAATTCTGGGATGGGGAGGGGGGAGGATTCTTCTCACAACAAATTGGGGTTGCTATTATGGGAAGAGGAAGGGAATAGACACTGTTCTTTATGTTTTTGTTCTTTTGGCACTTGATACGATTTCACTGCTTGTCATATCTTCATATAGCTACACACAGCACAGCCCGTCATGCCTTCTTCCATCACGACTATGACAGAGACCTGTCCCAATGCGCTAAAATATAACTTTTTATCGAGGAATGTACGAGGGTTGGGAGACCCCCGGAAACGCCGTCATATCCTTGCATATCTAGACCGTCACGGTGTCAACTGTGCTATGCTGCAAGAAGCACATCTAGCTCCCACTTCCTCTCCCACCTTCGCTGGCCATTGGGCAGCCCACAGAGGGTTTTCTTGTTACTCCTTGCATGCTCGGGGTACTGCTGTACTGGTGACACACACGCTGCAGGCGCAAATGCGAGAGCTCCCTAATGACTATCAAGAAACCGCAGAGCGGGAGTGTAAATTTAAGGGGAAATACCACAAAACTCGGTGATATGGAGAAGGCAAAAGACCCGGCAGAGCGCTGGCCTCCACTGTCCGCCCCCCCCCCCGGTTTACCAATACAATATTGGAAATCAAAGACAGACTGCTGCATAGAAACTCCTCTGACATTCTAGCGGCATTTCGGCAATTTTATAAAAGCATATACTCCACCCACCGTCACACCCCAGTTGATTTCAAATCCTTTTTTGACGACACTGCCATAGCCTGGTTAGGAAATGGCCAAAGAGAATTCCTACTGGCCCACCATGAGGATGATGAAATTATTTCGGCTATCATGCAGTTACAAGTCGGCAAGGCCCCGGGGCCTGATGGCCTTCCGGACAAATTCCATAAAGTATATAAACATCTTATTCCAATAATACGGCATGTGTTCGAGGAGGCCCGTGAATCTGGCATCCTGCCCCGCACAATGCGAGAGGCCCTTATTCTCTCATTACCCAAGCCAAATAAATCGCCCACGCAACTGGATTCCTACAGACCCCTCTCTCTTTTAAATGTAGACACCAAAATCCTCGCCAAACTAATCGCCAACCGCATTAGCCCCCTCATGCCACTGCTGGTCCTCCCGGACCAGTCGGGATTTGTACCAACCAAAAGCACTGCCCACAACCTGAGGACAATATTCGCATTACTTCAGGACATTGACCCAGAGGAGAACGCGGCTGCCATATTTCTTGATGCCACCAAGGCATTTGACTCCCTAGAATGGGATTACCTATCCTTTGTGCTGGTGCGCATGGGCTCCCCCCCCCCTTTCCTTGCTTGGACTAACTTATTAGGGACAGACTAATTTGCATGTAGCCAGGTTCTGAGCTGGGATGGTGCAGTGAGCTAAAAACGGTGATGGATCAAGCCCTGATCTTTGGACTGGGTAAGAGTGGTCTGCTTAATTCAGACACTCTGTTCATCACCACCCCCTTTTCTGAATCGTTTTTGGCCACTATAGGTGTGGCAGGGTATACTCAGACATGAGTCCCTTGCTCACTGCACCATCAGGATTCAAGCAAGCCAGGCCGACGACGGCTGAAATGCCAGAAACCGGTCCCCGGAAGCTTGTCTCCTTCCAGTGAAGAATTGGCTTGGTAGTCTGGTCTGCCCTGTTCCCATGATGCACTGGGCCAGGGACAGACTAATTTGCATGTAGCCAGGTTCTGAGCTGGGATGGTGCAGTGAGCTAAAAAACTGTGATGGATCAAGCCCTGATCTTTGGACTGGGTAAGAGTGGTCTGCTTAATTCAGACACTCTGTTTATCACCACCCCCTTTTCTGAATTGTTTTTGGCCACTATAGGTGTGGCAGGGTATACTCAGACATGAGTCCCTTGCTCACTGCACCATCAGGATTCAAGCAAGCCAGGCCGACGACGGCTGAAATGCCAGAAACCGGTCCCCGGAAGCTTGTCTCCTTCCAGTGAAGAATTGGCTTGGTAGTCTGGTCTGTCCTGTTCCCATGATGCACTGGGCCAGGGACAGACTAATTTGCATGTAGCCAGGTTCTGAGCTGGGATGGTGCAGTGAGCTAAAAAACGGTTATGGATCAAGCCCTGATCTTTGGACTGGGTAAGAGTGGTCTGCTTAATTCAGACACTCTGTTCATCACCACCCCCTTTTCTGAATCTTACAAGATGGGAGGCTTCTCCATACCGGACATTGAATTATACTTCAACTGTGCACAGGTACACTTTGCCACATACTGGATGAAGCCTCCCCCCTATATGCCTCACCTGGCAATCAAACACGGTAACATGCGCCCCACTCCTAGCACCGCCTACATCAGTGTCCCTCCGGTCCCTAGGCACACTGTAACAACCACTGTCCAAAGCACAGTTAGAGCATGGTATGATCTAGATAAATTGACCAATTATACACCTATATATTCTCCCCTCCTCCCCCTACATGGACAACAAGATCTCCCTGTTATACAAGAGGGAGGATTACGACAACTCCTCCGTAAACTCTTGATACATACCTGGGAACACCTACACACTGGAGGGAAATTTAGAACTAGCGAGGAATTCTTTAAAGACGTTGAACCTACTCCCTTGGACCGCTTTTATTACATCAGGCTGTGGCAGGACACGAGAGCTATCATACCCTCTTATCCATTGGAACCCCCAGTGATGCCCCCGATACATATCCTACTACAACAAGAAGCCTCTGCACATGTACTGTCAACCTTATACCGCGCTGTTCAAACCAATAGGGAATATGACCCACCACTGGCCCTGGGCAGATGGGAGGAGGAACTTGGTCACCCCCTAACCGATAACCAATGGACATACTGCTGTGCCCAGACGGGTGAAATCTCCTCAAACAGCAGGTTCCAGGTGATACACTATGAATACCTACATCGCTTATATTATACACCAACAAGACTACACAAGCTGAAACACCGGGACAATGATCTCTGCGACCGTTGTGGTGGGGAGGGTGCTGACTTCCGTCATCTAGCCTGGGACTGTCCGCCTATATAACATTACTGGGGGGAAGTGCTTGCTGCATTTGACCTTATGACTGGCTTGCACGTAGACACCGTTCCACTCACTGCCCTACTGAGATACACCGAACCTATTGCTGCTAAAATGCGGAAGTACACCTCCATGGCGCTATTACTCGCCAAAACGAGAATCGTATTCAGATGAGGGAAGGGAAGAGCGCCGAAATTTAAGGACTGGCTCCATGACTTAATATATTGCCAGGAGCAACTACAACTTATGCAGAACTTCAACCCCCCTCATCATGCCCAAGAGATATATGGGGTCCGCTTCAAATCTATTTAATGGAACACACTGCATATCACAGTGCACAAACCTCATCATGCGTATCACCCTCTCCTTGATGGTCTCCCAGAGTAAAACACCCACCTCGATTGCAGTGAAGTGACGATGAATGCCAGAGCTATAATATTCATGGGCTGAAACATCTCCTTCTCATGATCATGAATGTTTTTCCTTTTTGTTAGTACAAGTGCCATACCAGTGAAATTGGGTATTATCCTTCACAAGATGCCTTAGTTGTATGTTAACGTGATCAATATTATATATGAATGTAATGATAACTCTGCCCCTGTACCCACTAACGCGGCCGGCCCATAGGGGTTGTAGGCGGCTTGCTGTGTACTCCTTACCCCTGACGCCCTTCCGTCCTATATAATTGACCTGTCGCTATGCCGGCCCGAGATGCGGTTGTAGGCAGTACGCGATGATGTATAACGTTTTGTTGGCCTTTAATAAAGGTTTTTTGTAAATTAAAAAAAATAATAATAGTAATCTTTTAAGCAATCTTAAGTATAGTATTGTGGATTTTTGTCATTTGTGGTCTTGTGTTTAAGTCTATATAAAGAATACTTATTTTTATAAAACCTGTGTTGTGTCCATCTGTAGTGTTTCCACTGTACTACTGTGTATATTCACAAATGCTTAACACACTGCCTCTGAGATAAGCCTGTCTGCTTGTGCCAAGCCACCAAGGAGTGAGCAGGGGTTATTAAGGAGTGTAATCCCCTTATCCTGACTTAGAAGTAAGGGTCCCTATTTGGACAAAGGTGAAAACCATTGCCAACTAGAGACCCCCCAGATCTAACATTGGTGGTCAGCGGTGAGGATTTGGACTTTGCAATTGTGTTTCATATACAGTGATTGGTGTACACTGCTAGTGAGTGCAGACCAAACGTGACCACATACTTTTTTCCTTTTTCCTTGGACTGTTAGTTTTTCCTGAAAACTCCCAATTTTTACTACCATGAGTAAACCAGCATCCGTTGCATCTATGGATCTTGATTTTGAAGAAGAGAGGTTGGAAACCTACACTGTGAAACAGCTCAAGTATCTCTGCAGGAAATTGAAAGTTGCTACACCAGGCATTTCTAAAAAGGGAGACTACCAAAAGGTGCTGAGGGCCTGGGTAGAAGCAAGAAATGTCCCTGATCTGTGGTGGAGCCTGTTGGAGATGCAAGTGGGAAAATTGATGGGCCAGAGTTTCCAGCCAGGGGAGGAGTGCCGTTCCCGACTGGAAGCAGCATCTCTTCCAAAGACCTGTCCCCAGAGATTTGGAAGACAGGGAGAGAAATAGGGTACACAAACTGGAGATGGCTAAGCTTACGATGGAGAGTCAGAGTGAAACAGAGAATAGCAGGTTGTCTTTGGAAAAAGAGAGAGAATGAGAATGGAGAATGAGAGAATGTTGAGGGAGTTAGAGATCAAGGCCAAGGGCTTGGAAATCAATCCCTCTGGTGGCAGCGCACCATCTGTGCCTTCAGAAGGCAGGGTGCATATTCCCAAGGATGTCATCAAAGATTTCCACAAAGGTGAAGATATTGGTTTTTGGTTTGCAGCCTATGAGATCGCAATGGTGGCCCACCGGGTCCCTGAGAAGGATTGGGGAGCGGGGTTGTGGGGCCGCTTTCTGACTGAAGGGAGGGATACTTTGTTAGACCTACCCAGTGAGCATGGGATGTCTTATCACCACATGAAACAAGCACTGATGACAAGGTATGGGTTGACTCCAGAACTCTATAGACAGAGGTTCAGGAATTGTAAGAAACTGGAGGGAACCACTTGGGAAGAATATGTGTCCTTCTTTTGCAGAGCTATGGATGGTTGGGTGAGGGGTAGCAATGTTGATACTTTTCAAGCGCACTATGATTTGATTGCTAGGAAGCACTTGTCTGCTTATTGTTTTCCAGAGCTACACCAGCCCCTTATTGATAGCAAGTTGACTAATCCTAGAAAGCTTGCTGAAGAGGAAGACCGCTGGGTCAGTACCAGGGTCCACAAGGGTCTTGTTGGAGTCTCCGCCAAAGGTGGGCAGGGTCCCCAGCAGAAGAGTGGGGGGACAAGGGTAAACAGAGGGAGTTCCAAAAACGTCCCCAAAGAAATTCAAAGGGAACCAAGGTAAGGGTTCTCAGCCTCCCCCTGAGAAGAAGTCAGGACCCCCAACAGGTACACCTGTTCAAAGGGGGTCTGTTACCTACTTTCAGTGTAAGCAGGTGGGACACCGTTGGTATGATCCCCAGTGTCCTCAGAAAGGAAGGTATGTGCCACCCAGTGCACCACCCCGTCAGATGGCCAGTGTAGCCATGGGTGGGGAGGAGATGGGTACCCAAGGTGGGTGGGGTCCCGCAGAAATGTCCCTTGTCTCATTAGGAGACTTTGAGATGGTTCCTAAAACTCAGCTGCCTGATAATACTAAGAAATACAGGAAGTGGGTGACCATCAATGGCCATAGAGTGGAGGCTCTGAAAGACACAGGAGCAAGTGTGACAGCTGTCAAGTGTCACTTGGTCTCTGAAGAGCAGGTAGTCCCGCATGCATTCTTCCCAGTTGTTGCTGCTGACAACACAGAGAGCCATTGCCATGTTGCTCAAGTTCCCTTTGAGTGGGGGGGGGGAGTCTCTGGTACTCTTCAGGTAGCTGTGAGGCCATCCATGCCTGTTGATTAGGTCCCAGGTGCAGATAAATGGAAAGAATATATCGTATATTATGGATGATATATCAATCAATCAATCAAGAAATTTGTATAGCGCGCTACTCGCCCGGAGGGTCTCAAGGCGCTTGGGGGAGAGGGGTCCGCTACTGCTCGAACAGCCAGGTCTTGAGTTGCTTCCTGAAGGAGAGGTGGTCTTGGGTAAGACGGAGGTGGATGGGGAGGGAGTTCCAGGTCTTGGCTGCCAGGTAGGAGAAGGATCTTCCTCCCATGGTGGCTCTTCGAATGCGTGGAACGGTGGCGAGGGTGTGGCTGGTCGATCGAAGCTGGCGGGTGGGAGTGTAGAAGGTCAGGTGGTTGTTGAGGTACCTGGGGCCCAGGTCGTGGAGGGCCTTGTGTGCGTGGGTGAGGAGACGGAACGTGATTCTCTTGCTGATGGAGAGCCAGTGCAGGTCTCTCAGGTGTCCGGAGATGTGGCTGTGTCAGGGGATGTCCAGGATGAGTCGTGCGGAGGCGTTCTGGATGCGTTGGAGTCTTTTCCGCAGTTTGGCTGTGGTTCCGGTGTAGAGCGTGTTTCCGTAGTCCAGTCGGCTGGTGACAAGTGCCTGGGTGACCGTCTTCCTGGTTTCGGTGGGGATCCAACGGAAGATCTTTCGGAGCATGCGTAGGATGTTGAAACACGATGATGAGACTGCGTTGAGAGGGAGGAGTCCAGGATGAAGCCCAGGTTGCGTGCGTGGTCCATTGGTTTGGGTGCGCTGCCCTGGGCAGGGGGCCACCAGGAGTCATCCCAGGCAGAGGGTGATGATCCCAGGATGAGGACTTCCGTCTTGTCTGAGTTCAGTTTCAGGCGGCTGTTCTTCATCCACTCTGCTGCGTCTTTCATCCCTTCGTGTAGGTTGGTTCTGGCGGTGGCGGGGTCGTTGGTGAGGGAGAGGATCAGCTGGGTGTCGTCGGTGTAGGAGATGACGTGGAGGTTGTGTTGGCGTGCGATGGCCGCGAGGGGGCTCATATAGACGTTGAAGAGGGTGGGGCTGAGTGATGTTCCTTGTGGTACGCCGCAGATGACTTCGGTGGCCTCGGATCTGAACGGGGGAAGGCGGACTCTCTGGGTTCTTCCGGCGAGGAATGAGAGGATCCACTCCAGTGCCTTCTCTTGGATTCCGACGTTGCTGAGGCGTTGTACTAGGGTGCGGTGGCAGACAGTATTGAACGCTGCAGGGAGGTCCAGGAGGATGATGGCCGCTGTTTCCCCGTTGTCGAGCAGGGTTCGGATGTCGTCAGTGGCTGCGATGAGGGCGGTCTCGGTGCTGCGGTTGGCTAGGAAGCCAGACTGTGTGTGGTCGAGGGATCCGTTTGTGTCGAGGAAGGCGGCAAGCTGTCTGTTGACGGTCTTCTCGATGACTTTGGCCGGAAACGGGAGGAGCGAGATGGGGCGGTAGTTCTTGAGGTCGGTGGGGTCTCCTGATGGTTTCTTCAGGAGGGCGCTGAGTTCGGCATGCTTCCAGCTCTCCGGGAAGGAGGCGGTGTTGAAGGAGCAGTTGATGATGTCGCGGAGTTGGTGTGCGATGACGGAGTCGGCCTTGTTGAAGACGTGGTGGGGGCATGGGTCGGTTGGCGATCCATAGTGGATGGTGTTCATCGTGTGGATGGTGTCTTCGGTGCTGACTGGGGTCCAGGCGCAGAGGGTGGTGGTGGGGGGCGTTGGTTCTGTGGTTGGGTGCGTGGTCTGTTCGTCGAAGCTGTTGTGTATGTCTGCGATCTTGCTGTGGAAGAACGAGGCGAGTGCGTCGCAGAGGTCTTGTGAGGGAGTGATGTTGTTGTTTCCGGCGCTGGGGTTGGAGAGCTCTTTGACGATGCTGAAGAGTTCCTTGCTGTTGTGTCTAGTTGATCCTTGAATGCTGACTTCTTGGTGGTGTGGATCAGCTGGTGGTGTTTGCGGGTGGCATGCTTGAGGGCGGTCATGTTGTCTGTAGTCTGGTTTTTTCGCCAGGCTTTCTCGAGGGTGCGGCAGTTCTTCTTGGAGTTCTTGAGGTCATCGTTGAACCAGGAGGCTTTCATGCTTCCGGGCCTGCTGGGATGGTTCTTCAGGGGTGCGAGGTCATCAGCGCAGTTGGTGATCCACTGTGGGGGGAGCGGGGTGGCTAGTGGTGAGGGGAGCGGTGCGGTGATGCTGGAGGGAACGGGGGTGGGGCCGTGGGGGAGCAGCGGCAGGGAGCAGGGATGGAGCAGCGGCAAAAAAGCGGCGGTGGGGGCACAAAAACAATCTGGGGCACAACAGTGGGCGATAACAACAATTTCAGGCACAATACTGGAGAAAGAGGTTGGGGGGCAGATACAATACTGGCGCAACACTGGGGAGCGAGAACAGGGGCACAACAGATGACGATGCAAACGATAAAAAACAATTACAGGCACAATACTGCACAATACAGGTCAGTTGGGGGCAGGGGCAGATGCAATACAGGCATCGGCTGCGGCAAGCGGATACCGGGCACACTCAGGATGGGCCACGCGGCGGGAGGAGCGACCGGCTCTGACCAGGTCAGGTCAGGTCACAGCTCCCCGCCTCGCGGACACCACCTTTTGTATCCCGTGGGAGGGAGGAGCAGCTGGGAGGCGGGAGCGGGGTGGCGAGTGGGGAGGGGAGCAGTGCGGTGATGCTGGAGGGAACGGGGTGGGGCCACGGGGGAGCAGCGGCAGGGAGCGGGGAGCGGGGTGGAGCAGCGGCAGAAAAGCGGCGGTGGGAGCACAAAAACACCTGGGGCACAACAGTGGACGATAACAACAATTTCAGGCACAATACTGGAGAACGAGGTCAGGGGCAGATACAATACTGGCGCAACACTGGGGAGCGAGAACAGGGGCACAACAGATGACGATGCAAACGATAAAAAACAATTACAGGCACAATACTGCACAATACCGGTCAGGGGGGGCAGGGGGCAGATACAATACTGGCAGCGGCGACGGCAAGAGGATACCGGGCACACTCAGGAAGGGCCACGCGGCGGGAGGAGCGACCGGCTCTGACCAGGTCAGGTCATATATAGATGATTGTTTCTTCATCTGGACAGGGGGTAAAGAAGAACTGAATAACTTTTTGATTATATGAATAAAAACAAATACAATATGTCTTTTACCATGTCCTCAAGTCAGGAGAGCATTGTTTTCATAGATCCAGAATTATTTGTGAGCGAATGTAAGATTGATAGTCGCCTTTATAGGAAGAGCACCTCCTGCATTCAACACTGTACTCAACCAGTGCCCACCCCAAGGCTCAGGTGAATGCTAAACCATATGGGGACCATATGGGGAATTATATAATGCCCGAAGGAATAACAGTAGAGATGAAGATTTCCTGAGCTGTGTGAATGATATGGAACTACGATACCTGGATAGAGGTTATCACAATGAGATTATCTCTAAAGCAAAACAGAGATCTTTAAAGTTGCTTAGACAGGACACCTTAAAGCCCAAAGCGGAAATGAAAAGAAATAAGCAAGACTGTGTAAGGTTGGTGACTAATTTGCGGGTTTGCAGGTTTATATCGCGCTCGAATCGACTCCCGAAGGAGTATCTCTGCGCCCTAAGAACACCACAAGCACAATCAGGGAGAACATTTAAGAAGAGTTAGTTTTGAAACAGGAACGTTTTAAGCTTTTTCCTGAACAGCAGATGTTTCGGGCATTGCCTGAGCGCCAAGGGGAGTTTGTTCCATAACGTGGGCCCGACCACTGATAGAGCTTTACCTCCCTGTCTGCCCTTATTTGCATGAGGGACACGCAATAGAAGCTGGTTACTAGACCTGAGGGAGCGAACAGGATAATAGGGTACAAATTTGTCTCTCAGATATGATGGACCTAGTCCTTTGAGACTCTTGTGAATTAGACAACACGTCTTAAACTTCATCCTTTGGCGATCTCTAAAACCCTCAATATATATTGGCATCTATTGACATCTGATCCGACAATGTGCCCCTATGTTAACAACAAACCAGGCATTTCATATAGGCAGGGGGTTACACTTTGTAGTTTAATCAGCCCAAGTTACCCCAGAGTCAAGAAAAATGATCATATATGGCTACATAAATTAATATAGGATCATTCAAATGTGGGAATTGTAGTATGTGTAAGTATGCGGAGCATGGTATAAAGGAATTTCAATACAATGGCCCTACAAGCTACAAAATGTATCAACACATTGATTATTCCACAAAATATGTGGTCTATGCGATTCGGTTAGATGTCAAAAAATGTATCTAGGCTGTACTATTAGATGCCTAAAAGATAGGATGGCAGAACTTTTTAGTGCCTTGAAGAATTTGAACTTAAGGTACCCTTTGGCTAGCCATGTCAGCAATTGGATAAATCAGACTGGCACCCTATCCTTTACCTTCCACGGGATAGAAAATATAGTAAGTGATAATCGTGGAGGTAACAGAGAATTGAGACTCTTTCAATGTGAGGCACAATGGATACTTAATTTACGTGCAGTGGAGCAGGGTTTAAATGTTGATTCAGAGCTACAGTACTTCCTAGGTTGCTAAATGTATTAAAGTGTTGTATCTGTTTGCAAAATATTTAACATTATCATCTGGACCCTAAATTCAAGCATATATTAAGTATACTGAGATTATGATTGGCAGGATAAGGGTGATATTAAAATGGCATAACCCAAAATGTACTCTGACTGTATGTGGATAAATGTATGAATTTAACTACAATAATGTTTAATTCCCTCTGTGCTCAGGGGATGTTGCTGCTCACTTTTCAGTAAGGTCTAATTTGTATATAATTTTTAATGTGGATGCATTGTCACTAGTTGAGGATTTATCTTTGATAGCTGCTACTGTATAGGGGATTTAATCATAACCTGGATGATTATGTAATTACATGATGTGGTTTATGAAGCTGAAATGAGGAAAATGGTACCATTGAAAGGGAAAAATGGTGTTTGCGAAATAGAAATGAACACTGTCTGGGGTGTAAACATCATTTTTCTTCTTTTTTTAAAAATTTTTTTATATTTCTTCCTCTATTTTTATATTTCTTCCTCTATTTCTTAAAAATTCTATCTACTTTCATTTATTACCTTGTTTGACAGAATTGAAATGGCAATTCAATTAGGATTATTATATCGAGATCGGCAGCGTGAGGTTTATATTTTGGAGAACTGGTCACTGTAAGTAAGAATAATATTATGGGCATATTTATTTTAGTTATGAACAAAGCGATATATCGTTTACCGCGGTAAGGCAAGAACTTAACTAATGTGAAGATAGTTGGTACTACTTTTAATAAGCATATTTGCATGTTTTAATCTACTCGGAACATCATATGCCTTTTTCAAGATCGCGCTCATGAATGGACTCGTTATGTATAGTCCATCTTCTAGTATCATTGAATAAATTAAGATGTGTAGATGGCGCCTGAGCAAAACGCCACAAACTCGCCGTAAGTGTACATGCTGAGCAATTTGAAATGCAGGCAGCACAGGTAAGATTGCACATTTCTTTCACTATAGGGATTGGCAGCCAGGAGAATTGATTGAATTGTGAAGCCGGACTAACTTTGTAATTGACATCGGAAATATATGTGCTAATTGATATAAATACATGTGGTGAGTGTGCTAACAGAGTGTCTTCATGGTAAATGTATGGTTTGTGACACAATACCAAGTTATTGATAAGTATGTTATGATGTCTTTTACACATTACAGAACACAACAGGATTTATTTCTGAAAAGCATAAAGGAATATATAATAAGTTGGTTGAGGTGAGAAGGATATACTAAATAAGAATTTATTGTTTTTTGTTTTTTTGGTGCTTTTGGGTGACGACAATATTCACGCTGCATTACATGGTTACTGAATTAGTTATGATCTTGATTCTTACATTGGAATGTATAAGGTTATTAGTTTGTGAAACAATGTTTTAATGTTTTCAGATTTTTCTGAGATTTATTGGTGGTTGGGTCTCACTATACACAGATTGGTGGTGCTTATATTTTTGTTGATTTCCGTTCCCTCTTTTTCCTTTCTTTTCTTTTCTCATGGTGGAGGTTAGGCTTAGCCCCACATTGAGGAATGTTAAATAATGGTAATTGGTATGTATATCCATTTATCTACAGCCCTGATGAAGTCTTTTGGAAAGACGTTCCTCTGACGAAACACTCGTGTTGGCTGCTCTTGATCTTTGATATTGGCTGTATTATGTGCACTTGGACCTGTGCCGCAAATAAGTCCTCGTTTGAAAATTGAAGAATACGAGAATAAAAACCACTGACAGAAATTGAACTTCATTTGAACAGTTTTCTTTGAATTTATGATTGAAAACTCTATTGAGATATAATACGGACACTGTGAATGCACTGTGAATGCTCAGGGATAGCGATCGAACTACTGTTGATTATCTGTTAGACAATGATTTAGGAAGCTCCCTTTGGGTTAAGGTGGAGAGGAAGGCGCATTTAGAGATGTTGGGTCTGCCTGAGTGGGCGTGTGTGACCACTCGGTCTATGCCAGCTAAGGGTGTTCAAGAGACCCTGGAGCCTGAAAGTATGACCCAGGGACCTGCCTTAAAGAGAAGAGGTAGTGGCGTGGGAAACCAGCCCCCATTGTTCCCACAGTCCAGCAGGAGGCAGACCGTGAGGGGGGGGGGGGTGCCCTGGAACCTACAGGGGTGCAAGTTTCTGAACTGGGGAACCTACCTGAGCTGACCCATTGGCAGCAAGAAGGGGGTTCCTCCAGAGAGAAATTTTGTGAAGAACAGAAGAAGTGCCCTTCTCTTGTGGGTTTGAGGCAACAGGCCACAAACCAGGCAGCAGGTGATCAGTCTGGATCACATTGGATCTACTGAGAGAATGGTCTCCTATATAGCGAGCCTAAGGTTGCTGAGCCTGGGTCAGCCCATGTGCTGGTGGTACCCCAGCGCTTCAGAGCCTTCCTACTGGGTTTGGCTCATGATGTTCCTTTAGCTGGTCATCTGGGGCAGAACAAGACCTTTGAAAGGCTTGTCTCCCACTGTTATTGGCCCCAGATGCTTAAGAGTTTAGATACTCACTGTAGGACCTGTCAAACTTGCCAGGCAAGTGGGAAAAGTGGAAGGAGGCACAAGGCCCCTCTCCAACCATTCCCTGTAGTCAGTACCCCCTTTGAACAGGTGGGGATTGACATTGTGGGGCCACTGGACCCCAACACAGCCATGGGCAACAGGTTTATCCTGGTGGACCACGCTGCCCGGTACCCGGAAGCCATTCCACTCAGAACAGTGATGGCCCCAGTGGTGGGACGTGCAATGATGGGGATCTTCTCCGGTGTGAGGTTCCCCAGAGAAGTTGTGTCTGACTGAGGTACAAACTTCATTTTTAATTATATGAAGTCTCTGTGGAAGGGAAGGAGTGTGGTATTACCTACAAGTTCACCACTTCTTACCACCCCCAAGGTAATGGGCTGGTTGAAAGATTTAATCGGACTCTTAAGGGCATGATCATGGGTCTTTAAGAACCAATGAGGCATAAGTGGGACGTCCTCTTGCCATGCCTTCTGTTTGCCTACCGTGAGGTGCCACAAAAGTCTCTAGGGTTCAGCCCCTTTGAGCTTTTGTATGGTCAGCCGGTAAGAGGACCTTTGAGTTTGGTCAAGGAGGCTGGGAGAAATCTCCCAGGAAACCTTCCCAGGATGTATATAGCTAAATGCTGGCCTTCAGGAAACAGACTCGGTGTTTCAGAGATCTCGCTCAGGCAAATCTGGAAGCCAGCCAGGAGGAAATGAAGCGGTGGTACGATCAGAATGCCACTCTGATTGAGCTTCAGCCTGGAGAGAAAGTTTGGGTCATGGCCCCTGTGGAGCCTTGTGCTCTCCAGGACAGGTGGACCGGTCCATATGAGGTGGTGGAGCGCAAGAGTGATGTCACTTATCTGGTGAACTTGCTGTCTCCCAGGAACCCCTTGAGGGTCCTATATGTTAACCGCCTAAAGCCCCACTTAGAAAGGTCCGAAGTAGGCATGCTCCTAGCTACAGATGATGGAGACCGAGCCTCTTCCAGACCTCCTGTCTGCAACAGAGCAAGAAGGGTCAGTGGATGGTGTCAGCCTCTCTGCCACACTGACCCCTGATCAGCAGCAAGATTGTTTCCAGCTGTTGGGGCAATTCTATGATCTATTTTCCTTGGTTCCCGGTGTCACAGAGTGGTGTGTCCATGATGTGGACACTGGCGACAGTCCTCCTGTGAAGCACAAGGCTTACAGAGTGACTGACAAGGTTAGGGCTCACATTAAGGAGGAAATCTCGAAGATGTTTGCTTTAGGGGTAATTTATTTATTTTATTTATTTATTTAAACAGTTTTATATAGCGCTGGCTAGACCCAAGGGTATCCGAGCGCTTTACAAGAGGAGGACTAGAGCGAACAATACAATAATAAGTTCAAACAAAAAGGAAAGCAAAATATGAGAGCAAAAAGTCAAGAACAATAAATACAAAATCAAAGATATAGGCAGTAACATTTAGGACCAAACTAGGAATTGGATGATTGGGTGAGCGCGGTAGGCTAGGTGAAGGTATGGGGGTATGGTTGGGCTAGGGAGGGAGAAAGGAGAGAGGATAACATGAGGGGGAATGAGGTGAGTAAAAGTGAACAGGAGGGAGGAGGATAGTTGTAAATGTGGGGAGGTGGCAGGTCAGGTAAAATGCAAAGAGTAACATGGTAACCTGAGGGACAGATTATGAAACCCCTGGGAGGAAACAGGATTAAGGACCCCAATATTTGAGGAGAAGGTGTCGCTTGAGATTTTTTCTGACACTGAAGTATGAGGGGTTGCAACATAGATCTTTGAGGAGAGAGTTCCAAATGGTGGTTGCATTACAGGAGAAAGAGCGTGCTTGGGTAGATTTCTTGTTAACCAAGGGAGGGACCAGAATGAGGGCATTGGTGCTTCTCAATTCTCTGGTGCAGCCCGCCTTGTGAAGTTTTTGGGAGTGATACAGTGGGGTTTGAGGATGCAAGGCTTTATGTGTAATGCAGGCGTTCTTGTAGATGGAACTGCCATCCAAGGGAAGCCATTGAAGATCGTTGAGGATGGGGGAGATGTGTTCCCATCTCTTAGCATCAGAGATAAGCCTGGCCGCGAGGTTAAGGACTGACTTGGTTGGGGCTAGGTGGACTGTAGGTGTACCTAAGAGCAAAGCGTTGCCATAGTCTAATCTGGAGAGTACTAATGATTGAACAACAGATTTAAAGTCATCAATAGGGATGAAGGGTTTGATTTTTTTGAGGTGTAGTAGTGAAAAGAGAGCTCCTTCTGCAGCATTTTTTATGTGAGGGGAAAGGCTGATGTTTTGGTCAACACTAATTCCGAGAGATTTGACTGAGATAGAGGTGGAAAGGGAGCAGATTGAGAGCAATAAGGTCAGAGAGCCAGTGCTGAATGGGGAGCCGGTTATTTTTAGGGGCAAAGAGAATGACTTCAGTTTCTCTAGGGTTGCGTTTCAAGTGATTGTGATGGAACCATTGTTGGATCTTAGTCAGGGTATCGTTGAGGAGCAAAATGTCTGAATGGGATTTAATTTTACAGTAAAGTTGGGTGTCGTCTGCATAGAGGTGGTAGCGCTGGGACGCCTCGTTGCTGAGGCAGCTACACGCTTTACAAATCCAAAAATAAATAAATAAATAAATTAATGCCTGCTTTCTTTAGAATGAGGGTGAGGGGCTCCATGAAGAGGTTAAATAGAGAAGGAGAGAGAGAATAGACCCCTGGGGAACACCGAGCGAGACAGGCAAAGGTTTTGAGAGGCAACTGCTGATTTTTGATTTGCTGGGATCTGTGCTGGAAAAAGGAAGTGAACCATTCAAGAACAGGACCGCTGAGGCCAAGTCGAACTTTGAGGGTATTGAGTAGGGAAGAGTGGTTGACAGTATCGAAGGCAGGAGAAAGGTCACGAAGAATGAGAAAGGAAGCCTCACCCTTGTTGAGGGAGCGCTGGATGTCATCAACGATGTTGAGCATTGCAGTTTCAGTGCTACAACCCTTTCAGAAGCCTGACTGTAATACATCCAGAAGGCAAAATGAGTCAATGTGTTTATCTAGTTGGAGCAGGATGCATTTTTCGATGGCTTTGGAAAGAAGAGGTATATTAGAGATGGGGCGTAGATTGTTAAGGTCCGGGGCGGTGACCGTGAGCGGGAGATGAGCAGGATCTGGAGGGGGCGAAGGATCTAGAGGGGGCAAAGGAGAGAAAGGGGGCAAGGGTGAGAGGATAAGGAGGGGAGACAAATTGCAGGGGGGAGTTAAAGCAAAGGATGCGTCAATCTTGGCAATTTTTTCAGAAAAGAAATTAGCAATTGCTTTACAACTTTCGGTGGTAGCGATCAACTTGGGGGTAGCAGAAGCAGATTCTTTTTTGATAATGTTGAATAATTCCCTGGGCCTATTCTTGGCTCGATCGACTTGAGCGCGGAAGAAGGAGGCCTTTTCACTAGGATGTGTTTTTTTTAATTACTCCTCGCGGATCTGAGGAGGGCGAGGTTAGAGAGAGAGGGATGTTGTCTCCAAGAGCGCACGGACATTCTAAGTGCACGTCTCTCCTTGTTGAGTTCGCATTGAACCAGGATTTGGAAGGGATGGTTTTTTGCAGTTTTAATTTGGCTGGTGCAATTTGGTCAAGGACCTCGATGATTGTTTTGTTGTAGTGTTCAGTAATATCGTTAGCATTTTGTGAGGGAGGAGGAAGTTGAAGTTTAGCTTTAAGTTTAGACTCTAGTTCGCCTGGGGGAATAAGGTGAAGGTTTCTGGTTACTTGCTTACGGTTAAGGTTTTTTGGGGGAGGGGGAGGAGTAAAGCTGTTGATCGTGAAGAGGATGAGGTGATGGTCCGACCAATCAATGGGGACAATGTGAGAGAGGGAGGATAAATCTTTGCTAGTGATGATGGCATCTAGCGTAGCTCCTTTGTCGTGTGTAGGAAAATGGCAAAGTTGGATCAAGTCGGTAACGTCAAGGAGGTCATTGAGGGGTAAAACTGAGGGATCATTATTATTGTTCCAGTGAATATTGAAGTCTCAGAGGAAGATGTTATTGGAGTAGCAAATCGAGGCTTGGGAAAGTAGGTCTGACAGTTCATCTACCAAGGGCATAGTGTCACCAGGGGGATGATAAATATTATGTAGCCAAATAGGGGGCGGAGCCCTTGAACTAGGAGTTCAGCTAACAGGTATTCAAAAGTGGTTTGATCGGAGGTCTTGACAAGTGAGAGTAGGAGGTCATCTTTATAAATGATGGCTAGGCCCCCTCGATTTTGTCAAGCCTATCCTTTCTGAGGATAGAGAAACCAGGGGGGGGAGAGCATGTCAAGAATAGATGAGGAGTGAGCCTTGAGCCAGGTTTCCGTAAGAAAGGCGATGTCAATGGCTTCACTGAGGATAGTCTCTGAGATTTCAGATGCATGACGTGCAGCCGCGATCGACAGTTGATGAGCATGCAGTTAAGGGGTTTGGGGTTGATAACAGGAGTAGTTTCAGAGTGGACAGTGGTGCGTTGCGGGGGAGGCCTAGGCGAGCGAAGGGAGATGGAGGTGCGGATTATCCCCAGGATTATGGGGATAGTGGAGTGAGGAATAGGAGGATCTGTAGTCGCAGTGGGCGGTGGAAAGGGCCTGGGCGTGCGAGAGGCGGTAGGAATGAGGTTGATCCCTCGGGTCAACGGAATAGTGGGAAGAGGCATGTGAGATTCACCAGTCAAAGGGTTGGGGGGTAGGAATTATTTAGGATCCCTGGGTCCAGGGAGGAAGGGTGGGTTGGCGTTAGAGGAGGGATAGGAAGGCAGTTCCAGGGGAGTCCATCGTAGAGGATGTGATGAGGAGTGGTGCCTCTTTGAGAAGGGTGAGAAATGTTGGGAAGAGCGTCGCCGAATGATATGGGATGTTTGTCAGGTTTAGTCCGCCAACAGTCCTTGGGTCAGCCCAGTGGTCTCTTGATCCCAAAGGCTGCCTCGCCGGATGCCACACCCGAACTCCGGTTCTGTGTGGACTACAGAGGGCTCAATTCAGTCACCAGGACTGATGCACACCCCATCCCCAGAGCTGATGAGCTCATTGATCGGTTTGGGGCTGCATGGTACCTTAGCACGTTTGATTTAACGTCTGGGTACTGGCAGATCGCCTTGACTGATGGGGCTAAGGAGAGGTCAGCATTCTCCACACCAGATGGGCACTACCAATTCTGGGCTATGCCCTTTGGGATGAAGAATGCACCTGCCACCTTTCAGAGATTAGTCAACCAGCTGTTGGCTGGGCTTGATTTCAATGCCACCTACCTGGATGACATTGCAGTGTTCAGAGCCAGTTGGGAAGAACATCTGCAGCACCTCTGGGAAGTGTTGATGGCACTGCGCAAGGCAGGCCTCACGATCAAGGCGAGTAAATGCCAGATCGGGCAGGGCTTGGTTGTTTACTTGGGTCACAAGGTAGGAAGCGGCCAGGTGGCACCCCTACAACCCAAGATTGATACCATCCTGGCATGGGAACCCCCAAAGACTCAGACACAGGTGAGAGCCTTTTTAGGACTCACGGGGTACTACAGGAGGCTTGTCAAGGGGTATGGCAACAGTGTTGCACCCTTCACCGAGCTGACTTCCAGGAAGCAGTCCAAGAAAGTGAACTGGACTGACACCTATCAGAAGGCTTTTGACTCCCTGAAGACTGCCATGTGCACAACACTCGTGCTTCAGGCACCCAACTTCTCAAAATAATTCATTGTACAGACAGACGCTTCAGAGCATGGTGTGGGGGCTAATCTGTCACAGATTAATGAAGAGGGCCTAGACCAACCTGTAGCCTTCATCAGGAGGAGGTTACTTCCACGGGAACAGAGGTGGAGTGCAATTGAGCGTGAGGCATTTGCTGAGGTCTGGGTGCTGAAGAAGTTGAGACCATACTTGTTTGGGACTCACTTCCGGGTTCAGACCGACCACAGGCCCCTCAGATGGCTAATGCAGATGAGGGGTGAGAACCCAAAGTTGTTGAGGTGGTCCATTTCCCTACAGGGTATGGACTTTACGGTGAACCGGTACAGAACATGCCAACGCTGATGGTCTATCCAGATTTTTCCGCCTTAGTGAAGAGAACTCACATTTCAGCTGGAGGGGACACGTGTTAGACCTGGAATCATTGGCGGGAGTCTCCCTTCCATTTTGACGGATTGCCTCCACTGTTTTCATATGTTTCTGCTGGTTTTATGCTTTGGGCACTGTGCCACTGCTAATCAGTGCCACAATGCAGGTGCTCCTTATGTTAAATTGATATACTATTTGGTTATTCCATGATTTGGTTATTTGATTTATCTGTCAGCCCCTAGTACAGTGCACCATGTGTGCCCAGCGCTTGTAAATCAAATGCTGCTGGTGGGCTTGCAGTACTGGTTGTGCCACCCACAGAAGTAGCTTGTAAAGTGTGTTTCAGGCCTGCCATTGCAAGGCCTGTGTGCAGTCTAGCACTGCCATGTCGACTTGGCCAAGTGCACCCACTTGCCAGTCCCTAAACCTTCCCTTTGCTTCATGTTAGACACCCCATGGTAGGTCCAAGGGCAGGGTGCATTGTAAGTATAAGGTAGGGCATGCTCTGATGTGTAGCATGTTCTAATAGTGAAATACAGCCATTTTCGTTTTTTACTATTGAAGGCTACCTGTGACAAGATTACAAGCTCTCCTACCTGTAGATGGCTTGTAAGTGATTTCGCAGAGACGTTATGGACCCACTTCCCCAAATTCTAGGCAACACCTAGTGACTGTATTATCACACTGAGGCAATTAGATAGAAATCAGGGAGGTAGGCCGGATCGTGGACGCTACCTGCTTCCTTGATTGTCGACCTGCGAAACAATAAGGAAAGCTTTTGTAAATACTATTCTTTCTGACGTTGAATATTACCCCTATCTAGTTCTCTAGGTTTGCACTGTGCTCTCAAAAAGATCCTACCTGCGACTGTGTAAGATTTGGCGTCGCGTCCGTGTTGTCGTCGTGAAGGGGATTGTCAGGGCGAGATGATGATGCTGAAGATTGACTGTTCAGGATTATTTTCTGTAAACATTTATTTAAAGAGAAATGATGAGTTACGGTTTCACTATATGGTTTGCATTACTCAGCTCTTCCCCTAAGTTTACTTTCACTTACTTAATATCCTCACCACGCCGTTCCTCGCCTTCACTCCCTAGTATTCACTTTCATAAAACAATAAAACAAATTGGCATACAGTAATAGCATATACACATTACACTTTGATACTTCTCAAAGTCTCTAATTCTTTCTTTCAAAAGTTCTTATAACTTGCTCTTTTCTATAAAAGTTCTTTAAAAGTTCCACAGGTTTCAAGGGTTAAATTATTTCCAAGTTCAAGGGTTAAATTATTTCCAAGTAGTCTTTGAATCTGTAATTCGCTGGAAGCTTGCTTGCGTCGGGCGCCAAGTAAACCAAACAAAAGAAAACTGTAACTTAGCTTAAGTAATGTCCTTTCTTCTCTGTAGGCTGTACACGCGAAGGATGCAGACCTTCGAAATTCCAGGATGACATCCGAGCTCCACAGAGTTCTGCCGGTTCAGGAGACACCTCTGGAGGGCGGCGAAGGCTGAAGACAAAGCGCTGGTTTGCTCTGGGTGTGACCTTTTATAGAGGGGCCACACCCAGCCACACCCAAGGTAGGCTGGCACATCGCGCGCCAAATGCGTGCGTGTGTTTTCAAACGTGCCGGTTTTCAGCGTGCGCGCTGAACCGGCATCTCCGTCCTGTGTCTGAATTGCCTCCCGCTTTTACCTAAAGTATTTCTCTGATTTCTTACCTGCAGATCGGCAGGCCATTTGTACTTCTTTACTCGGCAACGATTTTCAACAAGCCTTTGGCAAACCAACAATGCATTAACAACAAGCCTTTGGCAAAACAACAATGCACAATCATAGTATCAATAAAAACACCAAACACAATCACACATTAACACAAATCAGGCGTGCTGGTTGCACGGGACAGGGGTGGGTTTCTATGAGTGGGAAACTATGTTTGCATGTATTCTGTCTGCATGTTTGTGCATGTAAGGTTACGCCTGCATGTATGTGCATATAAGGCAAACAGGGGCTGGGAATCATGACAGTACCCCCCTCTCAAGATCCCTCCCAAAACTCGTGGAACAGGTTTTGGTTTATTCGGAAAACGAAGATGAAAATTTCTGATCAAACGAGCAGAATTTTGAACGTTAGAAAGGGGTTCCCATGTCCGTTCTTCAGGACCATAACCTTTCCAATGAATTAAGTATAACAGTTTCCCTCGGACTCTCTTTGCATCTACAATTCTCTGAACTTCAAATTCAGGGACGCCATCAATCAGAATGGGTGGTGGATTCTTTTTAAATCTTGTCATTGAGTTACAAGGTTTGATCAATGATACATGAAACACCGAATGAAATTTATACCTACTGGGTAAAGTAAGTTTAATACAGACAGGATTTATTATCTTTTCCACCACAAACGGGCCAATGTATTTGGGACGCAACTTTTTACAAGTGGTCATTCTCAAATTCTTTGTGGATAACCAAACTTTATCTCCAATTGAATAATTTGGCGATGGTTTTCTATGTAAGTCTGCTGACTCTTTTTGACTTTCTTTAGCTTGAGCCAAGTGATATTGAGCCTGCTTCTGAATTTGAACCAATCTAGTAATATGTTCCTCTAATGACGGTATGACTGAAGGCATGCATAACTTTTCTGGGAGATTTTTTGGGTGAAAACCATAAGTACAAAAGAAGGGTGACAGACTGGTGGAGGAATTATCTAAGTTATTGAAAGCAAATTCTAAAACCCACAAAATATCTGACCACTCTCTTTCGTCCTCAGCCAAAGCACATCTAAGAAACTGTTCTATGGTTTGATTCGTTCTTTCAGTTAAACCATCCGTCTGAGGGTGATAACCTGAGGACATGCGAATATCCATGTTCAAAGTTTCTCCTAAATTTTGCCAGAAGTGAGAGACAAATTGTGGACCTCTGTCTGAGATAATTACTGAGGGGATTCCATGCAACCTAATTATTTCTTTCGAGAAGATTTGGGTCAATTCTCTTGCAGAAGGGATTTTCTTTAGTGGGATAAAATGAGCCATTCGAGAGAAATGGTCTACCACAGTCAGAATTGTGTTATACCCCTCTTTGGTCTCAGGAAGTTCCACAATAAAATCCAGCGATATTGTGTGCCAAGGCTGAGGTGAAATCGGGAGGGGAAGTAGAAGCCCGCTAGGTGATTGATGTTGTGTTTTGTGCTGTATGCAAACCACACAAGTTTCGATATACTCTTTTACATCATTTAACAAGGTAGGCCACCAAAACTTTCTTTTGATTAACTGACTAGTTTTAGCAACTCCTGGATGTGCACACGTAAGTGGATCATGATGTACTTGTATCACTTTTTTCTGCAGTTCCTGTGTTGGTACAACAATTTGTTCATTCAAACATATTAAACCTTCTCTAATTTGCATTAACGGATACTGTGTTTTCCATTCTTGAAAAGTCTTTTCCTGCACTTTTAATTTAATATCTTCTACTACATCAGTAATAACCACTCCTACCTTGAAACAAGTCTCTGGTAATACAGGTTGAATTTCTTTAAGCGAACTTTCCTTCTCTTCGACAGTTCCCAAACGTGACAAAGCATCAGCCTTTAGATTTTCCCTTCCGGGACGGTAAGTAATGACAAAATTATAGTCGTTAAAGAACATTGTCCACCTCAACTGTCTAGGAGTGAGAGCTTTCACTGAGCGCAAAAATTGTAAATTTCTGTGGTCTGTATAAATTGTTATTGGATGTCTTGCCCCTAACAAGTAATGACGCCATTCTTCGAAAACTGCTTTAATGGCTAACAATTCCTTGTCAGCTATGGCATAATTTTGTTCCGTAGGAGTTAGTTTCCTGGAGTAGTATGCGATTGGATGCATTTGACCAGTTTCTTTGTGTCTTTGCGACAAAATGCCTCCAATGGCAAACTGTGAAGCATCCGCCTCCACAATGAATGGATTGGAAGGATCAGGGTGCATTAACACCGGTGCTGAAGTGAACTGATTCTTTAAATTTTGAAAGGCTTCTTCCGCGTCACTATTCCAATCAAATTTTGTGTTTTTTCTCAACAACCTAGTGATAGGAGTTACCAATTGTGAAAAATTGCATATAAAGCGTCTATAAAAGTTAGCAAACCCCAAGAAACTTTGTACTTGTTTTACTGAAGAAGGGCTGGTCCAATCTACAACTGCCTGGATTTTCTTAGGATCCATCTCAATACCATCTGGGCTCAGAACATATCCTAAGAAATCCACCTTGGTGGTGTGAAAGACGCTCTTTTCCAGCTTAATGTACAAGGAATTGTCAAGTAGTTTTCGAAGGATAGCTCTTACTTGTTGTACATGTTCTATGGTATTTTTTGAATAAATGAGAATGTCATCTATGTACACAATACAACAGATATCCAAGAATTCTCTCAACACTTCATTAATAAAAAACTGAAAAGCTGCCGGGGCATTACAGAGTCCGAATGGCATAACCTGGTACTCGTATAAACCAAATTTAGTACGAAATGCTGTTTTCCATTCGTCTCCATTGCGAACTCTAACCAAATGATAAGCTCCTCGCAAATCTAATTTAGTATATATTGTGGCATCCTTTAATTGGTCCAAAAGTGTGGGAATCAACGGAAGAGGATATCTGTTTTTGATGGTAACATTGTTTAAGGCTCTATAGTCGATGCACGTTCTCAACTCACCTCCTTTTTTCGGAATAAAAAAGAGGGGGGAGGAAACAGGTGATTTCGAATGTCGAATAAAGCCATTGGCCAGGTATTCATCTAAATACTCCCTTAGGTGCTCGTTTTCTTTCTCGGTGAGAGCATAGATTCTACTACAAGGTAGTGTAGCCCCTGGCACCAAATCTATTCTACAGTCGAAATCCCGATGAGGGGGTAGAGTATTTGCCTTTTTTTTGTCGAACACATCGTGAAGGTCAGAATATTCTTGTGGAATTCCTTCCAGCAGAAGTATACTCTTAGAAGTTAAAGGAAAATTATTTCCAATGATCGTCACTTGGGAATCTGGTGTAATCAGACAAGAAGATGTACAATGATCTGAATCAAATAACAAAGTTCTCTTCACCCAATCTATTTTAGGATTATGCTTGACTAACCAAGGTATTCCTAAGATTAAGCGGAATTGAGGAGCATCTATGACGTCAAAAGTTATGTCTTCCTTGTGTTTATGTAGACAGGTCATTAACAGAGTTTCAGTGTGAAATTGAATCAGTCCCGATGATAACTCCTTACCATCGACTGCTTTGACCACTTCTGGATGTTCTTTGGCCGTAGTTTTAAACTCTAGTCTTTTCAAAAACATAGTGTCTATGAAATTGCCTGTGGCTCCTGAATCTATCAAGGCATCTACAGTCCATACCTTCCCCTTCTCTGTTCCTGATTGCAAAGTAATAGTAATGCTAAGATGATGGGAAGCTATTTCTGGGGTGATTGAGGCCAAGCTGGTTAACTCACTCGACAATCTGACCTCCTGATTAGTCGAGCCCGTTAGTTTTCCGACTGCTGGACCAAGGCTACTTCAGTGTTCTTACTTTTAGGTTTATTTGGGCGAACTGGACATTCCTTGACGAAATGACCGGATTTGCCGCAATATAAACACTGATTCAATTTCCTTCTCTTGTCCTTCTCTTCCTTACTCAAGGGCCCTTTAATAGTGCCTATTTGCATAGGTTCTATTCCCGTGTCCAGCTTTGATGAGCTTTCAGGTTTAGTACTATTGTATCTTTCTTTAAAGGAGAAGACCTTAATTTCTGATTTACCCCTTTCTCCTTTGCGTTCTAAAAGTCGATGATTTAACTTAACCACTAAGTCAATGAAGTCTTCTATGGTATCTGGTGGGTCTAAAATTTGTGTCACCATGTCTTTTAGCTCATCCCTAAGCCCTTTATAAAAAAGGGAAACTCTTTTTTCTTCAGGCCAACGAGCCTCAATAACCAGTCTGTTGAATTGGGAAATATAATGTAATAAATCCGAAGACCCTTGTTTAAGTTGGAGTAACTCATGATCTGCGGACTGGACAAAAACATGCTTGGCAAATAATTTTTTCATTGTGTTCTTAAAAAGTCTAAGATTATATAGAATTGGATCATCACGCTCTACTATTGGCACAGACCAAAGGGCTGCGTCTCCTCCTAGGTATGACAGAATAAAGGCTACCTTAGAGGAGTCATCTGGGAAGGCTGTTGGCTTGGCTATAAAATGCAGATGGCATTGATTTAAGAAAATTGAAAACTTGTTACTATCTCCCAAAAAGCGTTCGGGAGGTGCTAAAGGTATAGTCACAGGAGTCACAACCTGAATTTGAGTTGGAGTAGAGGACGAACTAGGACCAGAGTGCAAGGTTTGAAACCCTGGCTGAAAAGTAGCGGGTTTCAGTACAGGTTTTTGTGCTGAGGGAAAACTCCACTGACTTGCACCAGCTTGCATATTACTCTGAATGTCAGTGACATCTCTACGAAGGGCGGCGTTTTCGGCTTGAATAGCCGTTAACAAGGCTGTTATGTCTTGCAGAGAACTTGTGATAGAAGGATCCATAACGTCTGGGTGAAATTATCTTCGTGGGCTTTGTCTTCTGACAAGATTACAAGCTCTCCTACCTGTAGATGGCTTGTAAGTGATTTCGCAGAGACGTTATGGACCCACTTCCCCAAATTCTAGGCAACACCTAGTGACTGTATTATCACACTGAGGCAATTAGATAGAAATCAGGGAGGTAGGCCGGATCGTGGACGCTACCTGCTTCCTTGATTGTCGACCTGCGAAACAATAAGGAAAGCTTTTGTAAATACTATTCTTTCTGACGTTGAATATTACCCCTATCTAGTTCTCTAGGTTTGCACTGTGCTCTCAAAAAGATCCTACCTGCGACTGTGTAAGATTTGGCGTCGCGTCCGTGTTGTCGTCGTGAAGGGGATTGTCAGGGCGAGATGATGATGCTGAAGATTGACTGTTCAGGATTATTTTCTGTAAACATTTATTTAAAGAGAAATGATGAGTTACGGTTTCACTATATGGTTTGCATTACTCAGCTCTTCCCCTAAGTTTACTTTCACTTACTTAATATCCTCACCACGCCGTTCCTCGCCTTCACTCCCTAGTATTCACTTTCATAAAACAATAAAACAAATTGGCATACAGTAATAGCATATACACATTACACTTTGATACTTCTCAAAGTCTCTAATTCTTTCTTTCAAAAGTTCTTATAACTTGCTCTTTTCTATAAAAGTTCTTTAAAAGTTCCACAGGTTTCAAGGGTTAAATTATTTCCAAGTTCAAGGGTTAAATTATTTCCAAGTAGTCTTTGAATCTGTAATTCGCTGGAAGCTTGCTTGCGTCGGGCGCCAAGTAAACCAAACAAAAGAAAACTGTAACTTAGCTTAAGTAATGTCCTTTCTTCTCTGTAGGCTGTACACGCGAAGGATGCAGACCTTCGAAATTCCAGGATGACATCCGAGCTCCACAGAGTTCTGCCGGTTCAGGAGACACCTCTGGAGGGCGGCGAAGGCTGAAGACAAAGCGCTGGTTTGCTCTGGGTGTGACCTTTTATAGAGGGGCCACACCCAGCCACACCCAAGGTAGGCTGGCACATCGCGCGCCAAATGCGTGCGTGTGTTTTCAAACGTGCCGGTTTTCAGCGTGCGCGCTGAACCGGCATCTCCGTCCTGTGTCTGAATTGCCTCCCGCTTTTACCTAAAGTATTTCTCTGATTTCTTACCTGCAGATCGGCAGGCCATTTGTACTTCTTTACTCGGCAACGATTTTCAACAAGCCTTTGGCAAACCAACAATGCATTAACAACAAGCCTTTGGCAAAACAACAATGCACAATCATAGTATCAATAAAAACACCAAACACAATCACACATTAACACAAATCAGGCGTGCTGGTTGCACGGGACAGGGGTGGGTTTCTATGAGTGGGAAACTATGTTTGCATGTATTCTGTCTGCATGTTTGTGCATGTAAGGTTACGCCTGCATGTATGTGCATATAAGGCAAACAGGGGCTGGGAATCATGACAACCTGTTTTCATAGGCCAGAATGGGCAGTTAGAATATTACATTCTTATAATCCTAACTGACTCAGGGAACATGGTAGAAATTCGAATTTAGTATGCCTGAACTCAGAATAATAAAATTAATATTCTGTATTTGCAAATACCACTTTTAGAAAGCAGGTATTTGCTTGTCTAACCATCTAGGCCTGCCTCTGCTGGGTTCTGTATTCCTTGTCTGGGTTTGTGAGTAAAGGGCTGGGGGATTCCAGGAGACAGGCTTGGGCAGGCCGGTGGTGAATAGAGAGATCTGCATTTAGATGGGAGGAAGGAGTTGCACCTGGGACCTGAATAGGGCTGGGCCTTCCCCCTACAATGCTGGCTCCACCCCCTGTGGCTTGTCTGATGTCTCTGCCCTGCACTGTGAAAGGAGAGAAGGAATCATGTCAACAGAGTGCTCCAGAGCTGTATCTTCCCTCCCCTGTGCTGTCTCCACCTCCTGTGGGGCGGCTGATGTCTCTGCTCTGCACAGTGAAAGGAAGAAAAGAGTCATGTAAACAAAGTGCTCAGGAACTGGTTTGGACTAGGCAGAGGCCTCTCTGCCTTCAGAGAACAAAGGATTTTAGGGTATAAATATTGGGACCCTGATCCCAAGAAATTAGATCACTTCTGGACAAGAAACCTTTCTGCCAAGGAGAAGAACCAAGGAAGCTGCAGGAGTTTGGACTGCCCCTCTGCCAGTGTGCTGTTTGCTGGGTTGGCCTGCAGTGGTTGCTTCATTGCCAAGGGCAAGGAGAAGGAACTTTGTAAGGACTTTCATCTACAGAATATTCTCCAAGGGCTTGAACTGTGCTAGCCTCCTGCTGAAGTCTCAGGGACAAAAGACTTCACCTCCAGCTCCCTCCTGAATTTCCTTGCTGAGAATTCTGACTCCAGACACTTGTGTGCCACTGGGAGCTGGAAGCGTCGAGAAGAAGCGTGTCGCTGCCGCAGCTGAAATCCTCGCAACGCCGGAGAAGCGAGCCTTCGCCGCATCTCCCTGGAAGCGTGTGCTCATCGAAGCTGCCTGTTATGGCATCACCGGAGAAGAGTTGCGCCATCATGAGAGACGCCATCGCATCACCGGAGAAGCGTGTTGCAGGGCCTGTCGCGGCTCCAAAGTACAGAGTCAGTGCAAGGCGTCTAGGACGTCATCGCATCATCATCACATCGCCGCATCAAGGGCGCCATCTTCTCGCATTGCAACTGGATCGTCGCATTGCATCAAGGCGCCATCTAGCGCACAGCAACGGGCCCGCGATCAGAGAATCAACGCATCACCTCCGCACCAGTAAAGCTCACGAGGAGACCCCTACTCTGCGTAAGCATTGAGGAAGGACGCAACCGTTCCCCCGGGTCACGGAACCGATGCATCTGCCCTTTTGAGAGCCTTTTGTTCACTTTGCTTTACGCATCCAGGTACATTGTTGAGAAATCTGTCGCATTTACCAACAACTGGAACTGAGAGACTTTTAATCATCTTTTAAGTAGTCTTCAGTGTAGTATTGTGGATTGTTGTCATTTGTGGTCTTGTGTTTCAGTCTTTATAAAGAATACTTATTTTTATAAAACCTGTGTTGTGTCCATCTGTAGTGTTTCCGCTGTATTACTGTGTATATTCACAAATGCTTAACGCACTGCCTCTGAGATAAGCCTGTCGGCTTGTGCCAAGCTACCAAGGGGGTGAGCAGGGGTTATTAAGGAGTGTAATGCCCTTATCCTGACTTAGAAGTAAGGGTTCCTATTTGGACAAAGGTGAAAACTATTTCCAACTAGAGACCCCCAGATCTAACAACAGGTATTCCAGAAACAACGGCAATAACAAAAATGGAACCATTCGTTGAGGGACTAATGCACAAACTGTTCGATCCGCATCTCTTCGCCCTCTTCATTGTGGAACGTGCTCACCGTGCATTGGGGCCTAGACCTCCTGTAGGCCCCACACCCTGACCAATTCTAGCACAGATATTGAATTACCGGGACCGTGATACCATTCTCAGGTTGGCTAGGGAAAAGAAGCATCAATCACAAAGATAATAATATTGACCTCTTCCCAGACTTCACCCCTTCGGTCGAAGCTGCCAGGCATGAATTCCTGCGAGTTAAAAAGCTGTTAAGACAAGCGGGGATCCCGTACGTAATGCTATGCCCGGCAAAATTAAAATAAACTAGGGCCCTGCTCATCATTTCACGGACGCCGGGTCAGCATTAAAATTTGCCAAACATGTCTATACCTCAAAGAAACCAGACAAATCGCCCACCAGGAACTCATAAGAAGAAAGACTGAGCTATAATGATTGTTATATGGACATATACATGTCAGGTATTGTTGCATTTGTCCGCAATGTAACCCAGTAACCCGACTACAAAATTAAGATTATAGATAGCACGGAAATGACTGCTTAGCCATTGCCTTTACAAAGTACCTACCCTGGGCTCCTGCGGAGCTCTTTAACGCTTTGGTGGCCACCCCATCTATGGTGGGAGAGTAAGCCTGTGTACCATGCCCCCGGGGAGATCTCCCAGTACCAGTCCCTTGGCACAAGTCTGGGGCATTTAACAAAGTTTGTTACAAAGGGGTGGGATTTTCACGCAACCTAATTGTGGTGTTGGAGTGGGTGGGGGGCGGGATGTGGATGTTTTAGAGTTAGCAAGGACAGCATCACGGGATAGGATTCTAACAACTGATATATTGCATTGTGTCAGCAGGCCTCCCTCCCTTATTGTTTCACCACAGATACAGTCAGATTGGTCTCATGAGTATGTTCCCACCTTAAACATTACGAAGCAGTGAATTTGCCATCACTGATCCACGCATAAGAGACACTCAGTCATACTCAATAGATAGAGTATAATCTTTTCACAAGGAGCATTAGGGGGTTAAATAATTTCCGCAAAACACGATTGGTGCACACATACCTGGCTAGACACAACATAGATACCTGTTTCCTTCAGGAAACCTACCTAAATAGCTCGTCTCATACCAAACTAAAAAATAGACGTCGGGGAGCTGTATACTCGGCCATCTACTCAAACTATGCTAGAGGGGTATCCATTCTGGTAAAGAGCGGGGACTGCACAGGAGATTCAGAAGGTCGTTGGGGGGATATTGGGGACGATGGGCATCACGCTGGCCGCGGTGCATGGCCCAAGTGTTAACACGCCAGATTTCTTAAGGCATGTCTGGGCTAAGATAAAAACAATGGGATATGACTCAACTATATGGGGAGGCAACTTTAATGCCTTAATCAACAATGTCAAGGATAGAAAGGGTGGGCCCCGGACACTTCATCTGCAATTGAATATCGCTATTAACGAGATAATTGCAGAGGAAGGGCTCGTCGACATTTCGTGCCAAAGACACCCAACATTACATGAGGGCACCTGCATCACCACTCAGCATAATGCTTGGTCCAGGCTTGAATGTATTTAGTAATGCCTGACATAGCACCTTGGTCCAACCTGACACAGCATCTGCCCAGGACGCTGTCAGATCATGCACCGGTCCTGTTAAAAATGTATGTGCCGGCCGACCAGTCTAGAATGGTCTTCTGGAGGCTACCACTGCATGCCTTGCTGGTCGCGCTGTTCAGGGAAAAGATTAGAGGGGACATTTCAGAATATTTCTCCACAAATACAGGTTCAGTTCAGACACAAGCTACGCTATGCGAAGTATTCAAGGTGGTTATCAGGGGAAATGTATCTCGAGACAGGCGGATGTACTGAATCAATTAGACTCACTTTGAAGAAGCTTGAGGACCATATCAAGGATCTTGAATCACAATATTACAGCACTGAAGACACAGACATATTATGTACTATAAGGGGGAAAATATCGGAATACAAGGAGGAAGCTGACAGGGTAGTGAAATTCTTGGGGAAATATGCCTGTGCTCGCAGATTTGGGGAGGGGACAGACCTGGTAGGACTTTGGTTAACACACTACGCACACCAAATACTGAGACGTTCATCTTCCACAGGTTATTCTGGATCAGTTTACAAGGCCCCATTCTCACCTTTAAATCTCAAATTCTCACGCTACACAGGAGGATTTTCAGTCCTACCTTGATAGGCTTGAATTGTTATGGTTGAGCAGGGGGCCATAGAAACTATCTTGACGAACCATTCACAGTTGAAGGCAGGTTATAAATAGTCTTCGTTCTGGTAAGGGGCCAGGATCTGATGGCCTGACCGTGGCATTTTATAAGTCCTATGCAGATCAAATAGCGCCCCAACTCCTCGCAGTATATGAAGAGGCACAGGAGCTGAGGAACTTTCCCCCACTATGAGAGAAGCGATAATATTGTCAGTAGTAAAACCCAGGAAAGCACCGGATGATGGAGATTCTTACAGGCCGCTTTCGCTATTAAATGTTGATATCAAAATATATGTCAAATCGTTAGCAAATAGAATACAACCACTGTTACCCCTTATCGCACAACCAGACCAGTCTGGCTTTATCACTGGCAGGTCCACTTCGCACAATTTCCGCACCTTTTTCTCAGTGCTGTACTACCTCAACCCTCAATACCCAGCTTTGGCGGCATTATTGGACACTACAAAAGCATTTGACTCGCTTGAGTGGCACTATTTATTCTCTATCCTTGCTAGACTGGGCCTTAGTCCCTTATTCATAGGACAAATAAGACTACTCTACCCCCTCCCACGGCAAGACTTCGCCTGAATGGGGTGATTCCCCCCACTGACTGTAACCAGAGGCACAAGGCAAGGCTGCCTACTCTCTCCCTTGCTTTTTGCTATAGCTATGGAGCCACTGGCTGCAGCACCAAGGCAACAGCATGTTGAAAGAGGACTAGGCTTCACCACCCGTGGAATTATAGTTTCGCTATTTGCGGGTGATATTACTCTATATATTAATAATCCAGTGGCCAATCTCAACCCAGTAATTCATGAAATTCAGTAAATTTGGCGGACTATCTGGTATCCACATTAACTGGTCAAAATCGGTGCTTTTACCACTGATAGCCTGTACACAGCCATTTCCATTAGATTATCCCCTTCAATGGGCGGCTGGCCCTGTACGTTACTTGGGGATCCAGCTCAGCCACAAGGTACAAAAACTATGGGATGAAAACTATGGCAGGGCGTTGTCCTGGTTGGAAAGCAAAATAAAGACATGGTCCAGACTCCTTCTCTCTTTGGCAGGCATATTGCCATTGCAAAAATGATAGTTCTCCCTAAATTCTTATATTTATTCATCAATGTCCCTCGCCTTTTTCAAGACTTTCCACTCCTTGATGATATCACTGATTTGGGCTGGGAAACATGTCAGGGTATCGTGGGAGCTGTTGACCCTCCCACTGGCACAGGATGGACTAGGTGCACCAGATATACAACTTTATGCATACTGCAGGCAGGCACAGTTCCTACATTATTGGGTTTGTCTCATACCGTTTCAGCCGCATGCAATTATTGAATTGGATAGGGCGGCTCCGGTCCCACTCTCAGTTGCCATTTAAAAGCGGTTCACAAGGTCTTGTGATGAGATAGACACTGTTGAAACGTTAAGATGGAGTTGAGATGAGCTGAGGAGGAGAGCTGGAGGTGAGGTCCTATTTTCCCCCTCGATCATGCAGGCACATAACCCCCAATTTCCGGTGATGGAAGATAAGGGCAATGTTAGTCTGGCCTAAAAACTGGGTATACCCTGTTGATCTACACCGGAGGGTGAGTCAGGTGTTGCACCCTCATTTTCAGCTTCATTCCTATATTACTGTATTAGAGCTTCTTGCCATCAGATTCATTCTACTTTTCCTAACCGACCTACACTGCTGGCCTTGGACCAACTGCTGACTTGCCCCTCTCCTCGGAGACTCATTACCAAGTTATATAGATCAATGCAGACCTCCTGCCCAATACTGCAGCCTAGATCCCTCCAGCTTTGGAATTCAGAACTCAACCCACGACTTTCAGAGGTGTCCAACTAAGGATAGTATCCCCAAAATATAAATTGAGATTGATTCATTTTATATATTTACACAGATACTACAGGACACCAGCCTAGGTCCATCGTATGGGTCTGCGGAACACTTCGGAATGCTGGAGATGCAGAATAGACTGCGACGTTCTTGCATGTAGCCTGGCATTTTCCTCTCATAGCTAAATATTGGACAGAAATTTTCAACATCATTGTAGACATACTTAGGGGTCAATTCCGATTCAGGAAACAAAACCGTCCGACAATTCGTATTCGTAGCCGTTTCCGTACGAATCGTACAAAAATACGTCCAAATCGCGTAGTACGATCCGTAGGTTAGAAATACGTCCGAATCTGTGCGAACCGTACGAAAAACAAGGCTAAATCCATACGACTTCGAATCTCAGAGTGAAACGTATGATTCGTAAACATGTCCTGCGACCCGCCAAGTACGATCCGTACGGAACACGTCGCGTATAGGCAATTCGTACGGAGAGCCACACATTCACATATGCACCGTATTCCTAAACTCAAGTGGTGTACGCACGGGGGTATGAACCGTACCTCTACGGTCTGTATACCTATGATTATGGGGTGTACGCACGGGGACATATGCACCATACCCCTGAGATCCAGGGGTGTACGCACCGTACCCCGACACACCGTACCCCTGCTTCATGGGGTGTATGCACCGTACACAGGGGGGTCCGCATTGTATGCATTTCAAGGCGAAATCGGCTTTTACAAACTTTTTAAGCTCCTGCACAAAAAGAGTCGTACGGAGTGTTGTCGACACGAATCGTACTTGCTGGGTCGTACAAAGCTGCTGCGATCCGTACGAACATCGCGTACTGCGGGTTCCGAGTGCGATCCATACGGATTATTGAATCGTGCGGTCTTTGGTACGATTCGTACGGAGAACTGCATTGGGTGCACATCGTACTACATTGTACGTACGGGGACAGTTCAGGATACAATTCGTATGGGAAAAACGCTCCGTACGGCGATTCGGACTGGATTTTACAGAATCGGAATCGGCCCCTTAGTGTACAGAAAATACCCTCCCCACTGATAGGTTTATTAGGTTATGTGAAAGAGACTCCTGTAAACTCTAGGAAATTGCATGCCATGTTATTACTACTTGCCAAACGTAGAGTAGCTATGCATTGAAGGAAATCAAATTCCCCATCCGCCAAAGAATGTGTAAAAGATGTTCCACTTTGCCAAACTCAGCTTTCAGTATTTTGGGAGTTTATGCCCACTACGTCCAGGCCTAAGGATATCTGGGGGCCTTTTTTGGACTGGCTGGGTGCACAACAGCAAGATCAGACAGAGGTTGCATAGTCAGAGATGGAAGCTACATGCAATAACCTCTCCCCCTGCGGATACACACAATTAGATCGAACAGTGTAAAGACGCATTGATCGAAGGTTTGACTATTGTAAGAGGTGCAGACATGAAAGGTTTAAACTGTATTATATATGACTGTATGACTTTGGCACAAGAAACTGATGGTGTTTTGTCCTAAAGGGGGTTACTGTTAAGTTATGAGTAAGCATGTGCATGTGCACATGTTTGTATTTATCAATCATTTTCTCATCCTGCAATTGTAATGCTTAAAAATTGCCAATAAAGTAAATATTTAAAAAAAAATTCATACTTCTCAAAGGCTTCTTAAGTTATGCTTGACATTTTTCAATAGTTTGGCATGCATGCATCTTAAAAAATGTTGAAAATGCATACTTTTGACCATTCAGAGGCAATTCCACATGCATATTTATACATGGAACTTCCACCACAGTTTAAAAAAACAATTTATTCCTCTGAAATACATATTTTTCATAACAGAGAAAGCCTTTCCTTTGTACCTTGCCAATTTCCCTACTCACTCTGGAAAAGATTATTCTCTTGCACTCGGCGTCTGCCCCTGAAGTAGCAATTCTGTAAGCATTTCGAGTTTGAAAATGGGTCAGTAAAACATTTAAGAATACCCATGAACTCTTTTTTTTTGAATTTTTTGCTATCCTCATTCACCTCAGACCATAATGAGCAAACTAGCCACCCGTACCATTACTCATTAATAGAGAAACGTAGGCTGGTGTAAGGGAGAGCGAAACGAAAAAACACCCGCGCCTACCGGTAGATCAGTAGACTAGAATAACCCCATCCCAAGGGAAAAGGCATGGTCACTCTCCCATATAGTCCAGGTTACCTTGGCAACTGTTAATGTTGGCAACCGAGGAGGGGAGGGTGCTCAACACAGTCATGAGAGATCCAAAGAGGCAAAGTCATAGGATCCATGATTTTAAATAAAGAGTATTAAGCAGACCCAGCATTTGACCATTTCAGTAAAGAAACCCATACTGCTTTCTTCCTCCTACTCTGAGTACGACCCAGGTCCAACCTAGATACCCCAAACACTGAGGACAACCACTCAGCATGCATAGGAGGTACACATTCTACCCATCTTTTACATATTTCCCTCCTGGCCAACAATATCTCATACAAAAGGAAGGACCTTGCAGAGCCCGTAACTTCACTAGATTTTCCCAAAATTATCAAGGTCAGGTTTATTTGAATTTGAAGGCTTAGTATCTCTGAGGTGATTTTTCCCACTTTTTCCCCAAATCCCGCAATAGCCGGGCACTCCACAAAACATGTGTATATCGGAGGCCCTCTCCAAGCCACATTTCTTTCAGCTGACTGGGGGACCATCTGTCATTGTTGATAGCCTTAATGGTGTTAAATAGGGCCTGTGAACTGTAAACAAGTGATTCCTTCTCAGTCATGCTGGTTTTAGGATGGCAAACAGGGTTCATAAAGATGTTTGCCAAGTGTGTTGCCAAGGTTCATTTGGCAAATTGACAGCCCACAGGTCCTCGGCCAGTTTGAAATTCCCGTCGATTAACAGTTTCACTCCCCGCACAGCCGATCAGGTGCTGGGACGAGTGTAGGGTGGACGCCATTTTGGGTGAAGGCAGGGGTAGCGCTCTAGTTGCGGCTGCCTCCCGCCCTCCTCTCCTCCTATAAATGACCATCATTCCCAGACGGCGCAGCGGGCGCGCCGGCGGCGCGCCTAAGGCAAGCCCCTCTGCGCCCGTCATCGCCAGGACATCGCCTCTCACCTGTACCCCTGGTCGAGGTCTGCAGGAAGTCCGATATTATGGTAAAGAGACCTTATTTGCACTGAATGCAGAGCATACCTGTGATGAGCTGCAGGGTCAACTCGGGCTTACATGCTTACAGTGTAACTCCTTGCATTTTGTTGTACCTAGGCACTGTTTGGCCGGACAGAGATCGGGGTCTGCCAAGCATGTCTTTCTCTCTGTCCTTCAATTGAATGTGAGATCACTCGCCAAGCACTATTTAGAGGTACGGACACTCTTCTTAGAGGAATCTCCTGATGTTCTCTTCTTGTGTGAAAGATGGCTGCGCAATGATATGATTACTTTAACTAGTCTCACACTTCCGGAAGGTTACCTGATTAGGTTTGAAATAGGGAGGCTAGTTGCGGCGGTATAGCAGTTATTTTTAAAGAACAATACGCATGCTCCTTCATCAAGGAAGATATTTGGGGTTGTGAAGGTGCCCGCTTTAATATTGCCAATAGCCCGTGTTTTTCGCTGTCAGGACTTTACATTTACCGACCCCCAGGACCTGCATCTAAGTTTATTGATCATTTAGATGACCCCAGCAACAGTGCAGCCAGAGCCCTGATTGCAGACTGTCAGGCAATGAATGTCACTCTTCTTAATTCCGGCCCTACTCACAAAGGCGGACACCTTTTGGACCCCATTTTCTCGAATCTGCCTGACTTGATATGCTACCCGGCCTTGCCCGTCCTCTGGTCCGATCATTTTTTGGTCAACTTCAGGATTACATCCAGGACTGCTCGAGTCAACGATACCTATGCGAAAAGTAAGAGGGCTTGGAAAAAACTGGACATTTGTTCTTTGAACAAATTACTAGCATCTCATCTTCCTGCAGAACTGCTTATGTCAGTTGATGTGGAAACCGCAGCCTCCTTGATGGATGCCTGGCTCACAACTGCCATTGATATTTGTCTCCCTGCTTCGTCAAAGAAAGGTATGCCTCATAAGATAACTGCTCCTTGGTACACAGAGACGCTAAAGGTCGAGAAATCCTGCTGTAAGAAGCTGGAACGTGTTTGGTGGAAAGATTATTCTAAGCCATCAGCCCTTGCCTACAAAAGTGCCTTAAAAATCTACCACACAGCTTGTTCCATTACCAGGGCCAATTTTGTGGCAAAATCTATAGAAGAGGCCCTTGACAAATCCAAAGTTTTGTTTGGCCTAGTCAAAAACCTTGCAGGGTCTCTCTCCATTGCTAAAGCTCCCCCCTTGTCGAGCCAAAGATGCAACAACATTGCCCAGTTCTTTATAAATAAGGTGGACAAGATCCATCAGGACATCTCCATCAGTAAGCTGGGACAAAATCCTATGGTACAGCCAACTCTTTTCAAGGAGGCCACTCGTCACCCGGCCCATATCCCTTGTCCATTACTGACTTGGCCTGACCTTGAGCCTGATGATCTCCTTGATATTCTCTGTAAAATAAAATCAGGTTCCCCTCTGGATCCTTTACCCATTGCTGTACTTAGGTCCCTTGACCCTCAGCAATTGTCAGCAATCTGCTCTATCTTGAATTTATCGTTTAAGACTGCCACAGTTCCAGCCATCTGGAAACATGCGATGGTCACGCCACTCTTGAGAAAGCCTTCTGCTGACCCCGAATTTCTCTCAAACTACCGCCCCATTTCACTGTTACCTGCTTTTTCTAAGGTGCTTGACCGCCACATTCATTGCCACCTGTCCCAGTTTGTGACCTCTAACATCTTACTCCATCCTTCGCAGTCAGGATTCCGGTCAGGTTTCTCCACAGAAACAATGCTCTTAGGCGTTACAGAGAATCTCCGTTCTTTGTTGGACAGAGGGGAGACGGCCGCGCTGATATTACTAGATCTTAGCGTGGCGTTCGACACCATTTCCCACAAAATCCTCCTGGATGCCTTAGCCAGCATTGGCATTGAAGGATTGGCCCTGGGCTGGTTAGCCTCTTTTCGTGCTGACCGCACTTTTCAAATCTTTTCCCAATCCGCCACTTCTAATGTCTACCCCCAACCTCACGGTGTCCCTCAAGGTTCTATCCTCAGTACCCTTCTTTTCAATCTGTACGTCACCCCTCTAGCCCATATAGCAGACAGCTTCGGTCTTACTCTATTTACGTACGCTGACGACTCGCAGATTGTCTTTTCGCTCACCAAATCCGACAAGGCCTCTACTTCTCTCCTTCAATAACAAGAGGAGCTTAGAGGGAAAATTACGGGTATTAATGGGAAAGGCCCTCCACTCATTGAATACAATCCAAAAGAATTCCCAAAACCCGGGACTTATGTTAGTGATTATCTAACAGGCATGCGACTTTAATCCACCTAGATTCTCAGAGGGTAGAATCTCGGAAAAACACCTGATATTAATTCTATATTGAGGTGTTTGTTGTCTCTAATGCCTTGCTGTCCTAAGACAGACAGTCTGGTCTGTCATTGTTTACTGATTATGGGGGGTTCCATATATTTTCAACTCGGCGCAACCAAAAAATGTGTCAGCCCTGCATAGAACCATACACAGACCCACACATATACCAAAATAATAAATGAAAAAATGTGTGGCGGAGAGGAAGGCACCTCACGGGCGAACACCCTCGGGGCAAACTGGTCAGATGTTTACCAGAGACTTGGCCCCTTTCTCATCATAGGCGACCGTTCCTATTCCAGAAAATTGGTGAATAAGTGAGAAGAAAGTAAAGAGAAGGTGCATAGCAAGGAGATTTAGAGCGTGACTCCTTGAACAAACAAAACAGAGAGTACCTGTGACCGACATGTTTCACTGCCCAGAAACCTTTATGGCAGATTCATCAGGGTCAATGCTCTGTTACTGTCACATCAACCGTACGCAAAAGGAACTGGGGCGTTGTATAATCCCAGTTCCTTTTGCGTACGGTTGATGTGACAACCGACTGCTTGGCGGAGTACCCTTTGTTCAGCTGGTACGAGGGAGCATAGCTGAATAAGGCTTCCTGTTTAAAAGATGTTGGAAGTGGGTGCAGTAACAGAGCATTGACCCTGATGAATCTGCCATAAAGGTTTCTGGGCAGTGAAACATGTCGGTCACAGGTAGTGGTATGCAACTTTAAGCTACCAGCCTTTTTATTTCAACTTCTCACACCCTATTCATAAATAAAAGCAGTTCAAGTGGTGTGGCTGTTGATTTTATCCTTCACTCTGTTTTGTTTGTTCAAGGAGTCACGCTCTAAATCTCCTTGCTATGCACCTTCTCTTTACTTTCTTCTCACTTATTCACCAATTTTCTGGAATAGGAACGGTCGCCTATGATGAGAAAGGGGCCAAGTCTCTGGTAAACATCTGACCAGTTTGCCCCGAGGGTGTTCGCCCGTGAGGTGCCTTCCTCTCCGCCACACATTTTTTCATTTATTATTTTGATATATGTGTGGGTCTGTGTATGGTTCTATGCAGGGCTGACACATTTTTTGGTTGCGCCGAATTGAAAATATATGGAACCCCCCATAATCAGTAAACAATGACAGACTGTCTGTCTTAGGACAGCAAGGCATTAGAGACAACAAACACCTCAATATAGAATTAATATCGGGTGTTTTTCCGAGATTCTACCCTCTGAGAATCTAGGCGGATTAAAGTTGCATGCCTGTTAGATAATCACTAACATAAGTCCCGGGTTTTGGGAATTCTTTCGGATTGTACTCTACTTCGCTCCTCTCAGTTGGACTTAGTGAAATTGCCAAATGGATGGACCTTAACCTCCTTAAGTTGAATGGGGGTAAGACCGAGGTCCTTGTCCTGAGTCATAAACCTGACCTATGGACTTTGAGGCACTGGCCTATTGAACTCGGCCCCCTTCCAGCACCTGTGGAACAGGTCCATAATCTTGGTGTTGTCATTGGTAGGGATCTTACAATGCAATGCCAAGTAAATAAAGTATCATCCACATGTTTCACCATCATACGTTGGTTGAGGAAGATCCTGTGGATGCTGCCTATGGGCACCCGGCGTTCAGTTGTGAGTGCCTTGGTCACCTCCCGGTTGGATTATGGTAACATACTTTACCTGGGGGCGACCAAGGCTGTCACGCGCCGCCTCCAGTTGGTACAAAACGCCGCAGCGCGTCTGCTTAGCGGAAGCCGTAAAACCGACCATGTATCGAGCCACCTTCGCAAGCTTCATTGGCTGAAGGTGGAAAACCTGTGAAGTTCAAGGCTCTTACTTACATGCACAAGATCAGGCAGAAGGTGGCCCCAAGATATCTTCAGACCTTGGTGAAATCGTATTCTCCCACCCGCTCCCTCCGATCCTCCTCCCAAATTCTCTTCTCTGTGCCGAGGGTCAAACTTTCAAGAATGGGAGGCCGTTCTTTTGCCTATTTGGGGCCTATGCTATGGAACTCTCTCCCTCTGATCATTCGGTCGGAGGACAATCACTTTTGTTTTCGCAAAGCTGTTAAGACCTGGCTCTTTGACCAATAATTGTATCGCCTCTATCTGACTCTATCTGACTTTAGCTGTACAATCTTAGCGCCGGGAAACCCTTAGGGGTAGCTGTCGCGCTCTACAAACTCAAAAAATTTTTTTTTTAAAAAAAATTGATTCTTTACTGGAGGTGGCCAGCTCCCTGGTCGTGGGATCGGCTAATTTTACGATTCTAGGAGATTTGAATCTCCATTTCGATCAGGCTCACGACCCTACCATCCAAAATCTCCTGGCAGACCTAGCGGCCCTACAATTAGATTCTCTAATTCAGGTCGCTACGCACTCGGCAGGGCATATACTGGATTCATTGTTGTCCAACATCCCGGAGATTAAAACGGAGGTGCCCAAACCTATGGGATAGACTGATCACTACCTGGTTAAAGCCACTGTGGAGGTTCTGGAGCCATTCAAAAGGGATGGGCTGAATCGGGTCTTTAAGAGACCATGGCATAAACTTAAACCTAGTGACCTCCATACCTCCATAGGGATGTTTCCCGGCGGGGACACTTTGGACCCCGATACAGCATACACCACCTTCCATGACTGGATGGTGAGGGGGCTTGATGCCCTCATCCCGGCTAAATGGACTAAGGGGCGCAGTTCCCCCTCTAACCCTTGGTATAACGACGCCCTGAGATCCATGAGGAAAGATTGTAAGAGGGCTGAGCGAACATGGAGAAGGGACTATAAAGATGGAGATAAAATGGTGTACTTAGCTAAATTAAAACTCTATCATAAAGCAATCTGCTCCAGGCGTACTACATTCTCTGCGGAAGAAATCAAAGCTAGCTCTAACCCCACTAAATGTATTTTTAAACTGGTGCAGGAACTTCAGAGTAATAAAACTCCTGCTGCTAGCATTACTTCCACACAGCAGTGTGAGGACCTTGCCATTTTCTTTGTAGAAAAGGTGCAAAAAATGATATAGGTCATTTCCGCAGCACTCTCTAGATTTACACGCCTCCACTAATACCAATGCTGGTTGTGCTGCCCTGACTCTTATACCAGAAATCACAAATGATGAGCTGGCTAAACTCTGTAGGAAAGTTAAATCTAGCTCTCCGGCAGACCCTATGAGGCCGGCACAATTCATGGAGCCTCTGACGCTTTTCCAGCAGCCTTTGAGTCTCATACTTAACCTGTCCTTTTCTATGGTTAGTGTTTCTACTGCCTGGAAACAGGCATGGCTCTCCCCTATCATTAAAAAGCCCACCCTGGATCCTTCTAAACCAGAACATTTTTGACAGATTTCCCTGCTCCCTTGGGTGGCTAAGGTTGCTGAGGCCCACGTTAACAATGTGCTGTCGCAATTCATGCACCAGAACGGCATTCTGGACCCATCTCAAAATGGGTTCAGGCCGGGCCACAGCACCGATTCTGCCCTACTAGCCACGACCGAACATCTCCAGACGATTCTCGACGCCGGTCAGAGTGCTGGGCTGATTCTTTTAGACCTCAGCGCGGCCTTTGACACGGTATCGCATGACATTCTGTTATATCGTCTGGAGGCAGTCGGGATTACTGGTCTCGCCCTGGAATGGTTTCGTTCAATTTTAAAGGACAGATCCTTCAGGGTGTCGGCACCTCCGTATCTTTCTCAGTCCCATCACATCGGTCAGGGAGTCCCTCAGGGCTCTGCACTCAGCCCGTCCCTTTTTAATCTCTATGTACAACAGCTTGCGGCAGTAGCAAAGGAGTGGGGTCTCAAGCTGGTATCATATGCAGATGATACTCAGCTGGTCATCACTCTTACTGAAGGACCATCTGCATCAGCCACGAGATTTAGGGACGGGATGGCTGCAGTTGCCCAATGGATGACTGACAACTGCCTGCAGCTTAATGCAGGCAAAACAGAGGTGCTGCTTGCAGGGAAGAACACCACCCATTGGAATCCGCATTGGTGGCAATCCTCTCTGGGCACCATGCCAGCACCCAAGTCATTAGTTAAAAACTTGGGAGTCTGGATGGACTCCTCGCTCAGTTTTCAGACCCACACCAAGAGAGTGGCAGCCACCTGTGTGTGTCTGCTGAGGGGCCTTAATCCAATTCTGAAGTTCTTCGACTCGAAAGTACGGCAGCTTATTGTCCAGGCTACCACTTTTTTCACGTCTGGACTATGCCAGTGTGCTGCTCTTGGGTGCAAACAAAGCTGAGACAGCATGGACCTTGGTAGGTCTTCCCCGTAGATGTTCTGCCAGGGCCACAATCAGAAAGCTACACTGGCTTCCAATTGACTCCCAAATCCAGTTCAAAGATCTCTGCTTGGCGTTCAAGATTCTTAAATCCAGGTGCCCAGACCTCCTGTGTCCGCTTCTAACTCCATATGTGCCCCAGCGGAGTCTGCGCTCACTGGGCAACACCAAGTGACTGTACTGCGTACCAAACTATGCCGCATGGGTGGGCGCTCCTTCCGGGTTCTAGGAGCCAAGCTTTGGAACTCCTTGCCGCTGGGCATCCATGGCATGGAGAACCTGTCTACCTTCCGGGAAGCTGTGAAAACCCTTCTGTCTCCTCACCCTTGGGGTTGCTTTCCTGGCTTGGCCTGCCTCTTCGGTACTGCACTTGATCTACCAGCGCCGGGACGCCCCTTTGCTGGGGCAGCTGTCGCGCTTACACACACTTTTAACATACCATAACATAGACCCCCTTCCGCCATACTTCGAAGTGATGGCCAAGATAGGAGAATGCCATCTTGAGCCAGATACCCCCACACCTTCAGCCCAGCCGCTCTGAGTGGTAGTGCCATTCTGTCCTTGAGGCACTCCGGTGCACCGGGAGAGTCCCACAGGGGGGCCAGACACGAGAAATAGTTGACACCCGTCAGCCATTTGATATCAGCCCATGTTCTTGCCATTCCCTGTGGGACTTTTACCTTAATCTTCTTGGAGAATTTAGGTTCTCAATACTTAAACAAGAAGCCCTCCTGAGACAGACTGGCACCCTTTCACATAACGGAGAACATTGCCCTAACCCCGCACTTTCCGGAGTTTTTAAAAGCATCCAAGAATGGGATAATTGAAAAGCCCAGGCATAGTATTGCAAGTCTGGCAATGAGAGTCCTTCCTTCTCACTCCTACACATTAGCTTCTTCCAGGAAATCCTGGTCCTCCTGTAAGCCCATATGAATGAATTAATGGCCTGCTGAAGCTTAACTATAAGCAATTTATCGAAATGGCCTGACATTAATGAGCAAGGTAATTTTAGGGAGTACTACCATCTTCACGAGATTTATCCTGCCAAAGATGGAAAGAGGGAGGTGAACGCAGGACTTTATGAGCTGCTGACACTCCCTTGCTACATTGACCAGATTGGTCTCTGAGATCTGGACTATTCTGACCCTCAGATACCTCATGTCACGCTTGGCCTGATGCTGGCTCTCCCCTAAATTCCACACCATGACCTTGGTCTTCTCCACATTAATCTCGAACCCGGATATCTGACCAAAATTTTGCGCAAGCTCTATAACTGCCGGAAAGGCCATAGAGAGATCCGAGGAGAGAAACAAGATATTGTCAGCATAAACCTTCCTCTCCCACCCCCTATGCTTAAATGGCAGAATGTTACTGTCCACCCTTAACTGCTGGGCAAAGGGCTCACAATACAGGTCGAACAGCAGGGGAGATAGAGGGCAACTCTGCCTGGTGTCCCCTGTGATTTTAAAAGGACCAGTTAGATTACTGTTTACCAGCAGTTTAGCTGAGGGGTCCTAATATATCAGCTGGATGGCTCTGCAAAACTTCTCGCCTGTTTTCAATTACTCCAGGACCGCCGACAGATACACCCAGTTGACCCTATCAAAGGACTTGGTGGCGTCTACAGTCATGGCTGTGAGGGGAAGCGAATAGGATGTAGCCAGGTCAATGTTGCCTATAAAATCATATGTGAGGTCGTGTAGGTTCCTGCCCTTGACAAAACCTTTTTGGTCGGAGTGTAGTATGTCTCCTATCACTGATCCCAGCCTGCTTGCCAGGATCCCGGCAAAGATTTTATAATCTGCGTTGAGCAGCGGGATGGGTCTATATGATCCACAACTCACTGGATTCTTCCCCGCTTTCAAAATCAAGGTGATGGTTGCCTCTCCCCAGGAGTATGGCAGCTTTGTTCCAACACTTAGAATCTCATTGAAAAGCTGTGTCATGATTGGGACTATCACTTCCCACAAAGGTCTATAAAGTTCTTTTGGCAGTCAGTCAGGGCCAGCAGCTTTCCCCCTTACAGGCTGATTTGGCCTTTTTAACCTCTTCTTATGAAATGTCCCGCTAAAGATGGTACTGTTGAATTGAATTCAGCGGGCTGAGCGTGCTTCCACTCAACCATTCCACAGCCTCAGATCTATCAACCACCCTATCTTCTCAGTATAAATCCTGGAAGAAATCAAAGAAGGCACCCCTATCTCCTCATCTGTAAACAGCATTGTAACCCCATCAGTGTTACCGATTTGTTTGATCAAGTTACGCTACCTGTCTGACTTAGCCTTCCAGGCCAGCAACTTGCCAGAGCCCTCGCCATACTCAAAATGGGCAAGCTTACTCGTTTCCCATCTACTTGTGACCCAAGTCTGGAGGATGGTATCTAGCTGCTCGTTTAGTTCTTTCAGCCATCCAGATTTCCCTGCTGTTTCACAAGATCCACCCCAGTGTTCAAGCCCAACTCTGCTACCCTCATCTCTGCTTCTTTATGTGCCACCTCTTTTCTATATTGGTACTTCCGAAGCAGACCCTGCTCTTGATCTCACCCCTTAGGAAAGCATTTAGGAGAGTCCTAAATGACCGAAGTCTCTGCAGATCCTATGTTATAACTCAAACAACTCTCCATCACCTGGGATGGATAGATGCTTCATCTCATTATTGTCAAAAGCAGGGTACGATCAAAAGTCCAGGCGCTGATGTTTTGCCTGCCTTCCAGGCGCCAGATCCATCTAAACCCCTGAATGGTCAGAGAGATGGGTTGTCAAATAAGCAATATCCTTGACTTTCCCCCTCAGACTGGGGCTGACTAGGAAATAATCAATTCTTGATTTGTGGCAGTATTTACTGTTATAATACAAAACTCCTAACTGCTGGCCAGATCTGTCCCTCCATATATCGCAAAGTCCTGTCTGCACCATCGTAGCATAAAGATATGTCCGGGATTTAGAAGGTGTCCTAGCTCTACCATTTGCAGACTTATCCAATTTAGGATTCAGAAAAATATTAAAATCCCCAGCCATGATTACTGGATCTGGGTAATCCAATAGGTTTGAAAAAATGGTTTTAAGGGAGGAGGGATCATCTTGGTTTGGGCCAAAATAGCCTACAAGAGTAAATAGAGAGCCTGAAATGATCACCTTAAAAATAACCCACCTGCCACGAGGGTCAACCAAAGAATCTAAAATGCAGGGTTTTCCTTGTTTTTCAATCAGTATAGCGCCTATGTTGGCACTCTGATAGAGCAAACCAAGTGGTCCAACCATTTTGATTTTTTAAAGATCTCGGTTAACTCTTCCTTCAGGAGACGAGTTTCCTGAAAGATAACAACCTGCGCGGGTGACTCTTTAATATATTGTAGAATTGTTGCCCTTCTAGATTTAATGCGTAGGTCATTTACGTTCAAAGACAGGAACTGAACCATTCTCATGGAGGTTTTAGGCACTGAGCCTATACACCATTTAAGAAGCGGAGGTTGCCGGCACCAGACCAAGTAGTATGGGATTAACATAACTAGTATGAAGAAGAAGTCCGCTGCACTCCAAAGGTAAATCAGTAAGCTTAATGGGTAAACGGTGAAAGTATAGTCTTTTAGGGTGCTCAGGGTGGACCCCTACTGTCCAGGAGGGGAAAGAGTATAGAAGCACGAAGAACCTTACAGGCATAAGGTGGGTGAACCTGAGCACTCCTGTGTGCTACGAAAGCAAGTAGATACGCGGGTATTTTGCCGTTCAAAGTTTTATTTTGAAAAGAGTATAACGCGGTTAAGCGTTAAGAGGTCCACTACACGGTGTACGAAGGAACGCCATCCCGGATGGCGTTCCTTCGTACACCGTGTAGTGGACCTCTTAACGCTTAACCGCGTTATACTCTTTTCGAAACACATTAACCCCCTGATGAAGAGCCATGCAACTCGAAATGCATTGGGGACATTGATACACGCCATCTCTTTACTACAATCATGATGCAATGAAAAAGATTTCTTTTACCTTTGGAATCATATTGTAATATTGTATTCAAATGTTGCTCAGCCACGTGAACATTTCTTTAACATGACATTTTTTTAAAAAAGAACAACATGAATCATGTTGCAAAGTGAATAAAACTTTGAACATCAAAATACATGCGTATCTACTTGCTTTCGTAGCACACAGGAGTGCGCAGGTTCACCCACCTTACGCCTGTAAGGTTCTTCGACCATTAACAAAACTAGGGCAGTCACAACGTTAAAGAAACAGCTGAAGGTAAATGAGATTTTTTACCCCTATGCTACCCGCCAAGTGCACCCCACCGCCTCCCCTATAAACCCATCCCAGGAGAACCCCCCCTAATTTTCCTGGAAAGATGGCGGTTCAGACTGCTACACCCCGGGGCAACTCACCCTGTCCCTTTGTAGAGAGAAAAGACAAAAGTTTAAGGCGAAAGCTAGAAACCGTCCCTTAACCGCCACTGAGTGTTATTGCTAAAAGTGTCATTGTTCCTGTGCAGTTGTCCGGCTAGTAATATTTTAAAGAAGTAGGTCCAAATTAGTGTACAAGTACCCTGCTCCCAGAGTCCTCCCACTTCACTCGACCACCCAAGGGCAGACTACCTAACTATACCTCGCCTTCCTTAAAACTTTCAAGTAGCTCGTCAGCCTCTCGTGGCGATCTGACCTTATGCATTTTGTTCTTATGCATAATTTTTAAGGTTGCTGGAAATTTGAGTTGGGCGACTTCACCTAGTTTTTTTAAATCATCCAGTTTCCTGCCCAGCTCCCATTGCCTGTCGAGCGTGGCTCGGTCAAGTAGGAGCGTATCTCGAAAGAGAAATCCCTGGCCTTCAATGATTTCACCTTCAGGGCCATATTAAGGATCTTTTCCTTCAGGGAATAAGTATGGAAATTCAAGAGGATTTTTCTGGGCTTTTTTCTATTGGGATTCCTTCTAAAAGGAACTCTATGCACTCTGCGAATATCCTTCCTCAGATCTTCTTCTGTTACCTCTAACTGCAGTGTCTTCTTTAATAACGAGACAATAGCCACTGGACGTCCCCGAATTGACCTATGTCATTAAGACAGAATCGTCACGCAAGCTGCTGACTAACCTATACAAGACGGCTATGTCTACCAAAGGCCAACAACTTGTCAAAGCTAGGGTGGCCTGGCAGAGAGACCTACAGACCACAATTGATGATGACATGTGGCGATACTGCTGTACTAACACTAAGAAAATTTTCATGAACGCTAGACATAGGCTAGTCCACTTCAAGTTCCTCCAGAGAGTGTATGGCACCCCAGAGAGACTGTGCAGATACGGCCTTCGCCAATTGGTGGAATGCAAAAGATGCCACGCACCAGATGCTGACTTTATGCACCTGGCGTGGAGGTGCCCGGGGATTTCTAAATACTGGGATGATGTCTTTGCAGAGTTGAGCATAATTCTGCAGATTGAGTTGACTCCGGATCCTACGCTTTCGCTACTTGGCTACTCCAGGAGTCTCCCTGTGGCGGTCCGAAGACTCACTGATATGGGACTACTCGTAGCCAGGCGCTTGCTGGCACTCTGCTGGATGAGAGGGCCACTCCCGACGACGAAGCTATATTGTTGCACATAATCTGAACACTACAGTGAGTGGCTCCCCCCTGTTAGCCGCCCAAAGAAGTTTTGGGGCTTGTACCAAACGCACTTAAGAGATAAAGAACGGGTGACGACAGAACTGGAGGGGTCGACTACAGAAGATAGGCTCCCCGGCGCGCAGCTTGGAACAGCTCAGTGAGGAAGAGCTAGAGGAGTGGCAGCACTATGAGGGAAGCTGCCACCACTAAGGCGATGATAGCCAGGATAGCTGAGAAAGTGGCGCTGCCAACAGGTGCCCATGTCCATTGTGCGAAGCACGTTCACGGGGTTCATCTCAATGCCTCCAGCGCTGTATAGTTCAAGAATGCATGCAGAACTGACTACACTTTAGTGGGCGGGGGGCTTCAGACATTGAGTTACTCATAGGGGGAATTAGAGGTATGCGACTTCGGGAATGGGGAGGGGGGAAACTTCAGTTGGGGTTCAGTTGGGCATAACTTGCTAACGAATTGATGTTATTGAAGGATCTCAGGAGCGCGCAGGGTAGACACACAGGAGCAATCACACATCAATACACGGGGCGAGCTACGATACACACTGGTTTTCAACTGGGTTCCTCCAGTCTTTTTTCGCCCCGGTGCGCCCATCACGCCGCCGGACCCCAGAGTTCTCGGCATAGAGGCTGTGTTATCCATTCCAATGTTATTTTTTTTCTGATTCTTTCTGTGCTCCTCGCCTGCCGGCCCCAGGGTTGTAGGCACCAGGCTGTGTGGATTATTTACTGTGCGAAATAAAAAGATTCAATTAAAAAAAATACTAAAAAAAATACAAAAATATACAATCATATAATAAAAAAATCAGTAAAAACCAAAAAAAATAAAAAAATAACGAGACAATGCAAGATTTGAGGTTGTCCCCCTCCCTCCCCTCGGGAATGTTCAAAATGCAGAGATTAAGTCTTTGGGAATTATTCTCTAAAGTCTCTAGCTTATCACGGAGAACCTCATCCTCTTTCTTAAGAGCTAGAATGTCAGGTTTTGCTGCACCAAGGTCGTCATTTAATTCTCCAACAGTATTTTCCAAAGTGTCAGTTCTTGAGTTGAGGAGATCAATCTTCTTCTCCAGGGACTCACAAAAGTTTCTAATCTCACCTTCATTAGCCTCAGACACTGAAAACCCTTTTTTGATGTCCAGTGAGTGTGTGAAGAAGAGGGCTTCAAGAGATGATGCAATTAATTTATTATGTGCACGAATACCCAAAGGCGTCTTGGCGCTAAGGTCTAGTGTAGGCAGGCTCATGTAAGGCACCTGTCTCTATTTATCAAATAACCAGGTTTTCAGTGCCTTCCTGAAAGCAGACAAGGTCAGAAGAGTTCTAATAGAGAAAGAAATATCATTCCAGAGTTTAGTAGCTGTCACCCTACAGCTTCGGCCACCCCAGCTAGTTTTGAAAAATCTAGGAGTTGCCATCAAGTTAGATCCATCTGAGCAAAGATGTCTCTTAGCGGCATACCAGTAAAGCAGGCGTCGCAGGAACTTAGGACCAGTATCATGAAGTGCCCTGTAGGTAAAGCAGTGGACCTTAAAGATGACACAGCTCTTAAGTAGAAGCCAGTGCATCTTTTGCAGGTGTTTTCTGACCGAGTGAAACTTAGGAATTCCTACCAAGAACCTAGCGGCTGCATTCTGGATAATTTTAAACGTATTAAGTTGTTTCTCAGGCATACCAAGATAAAGCCCATTACAATACTCTAGTTTGGCAAGAATGAGTGAGGTAATCACCATTTTCTTGCTGTTGACAGGAATGAAAAGTAATATTATTTTATAACTTTAAAAAGAAAGAAACTCTATGAGGGGACAGCATTAACCCATGCCTCAAAGTTCAGTTTATTATCAAGAATAACACCAAGGTTCTTTGGCTTGGCGGCAGGGGTGTGTGCTGTCCCTAGTTCATTTGGCCACCAACTCTGTGACCAGAATGGCAAAAAAATCAAAAAATGACTATTTCAGTTTTCTCTGAATTTAGTCAAAGATAGTGAGAGCTCATCCATGAACTGACTGGCAGCATGAAGTCCGTAAAATTTTGCATCAGTGGCAGAGTATTTTTGAGAATAGACAAGACAATTTGTGTGTCGTCTGCATATGAAGTCAGTGCTAATCCGAAGGATCTAATAAGTGTCTCTAGAGCATTCATCATCCGTCAAGGTGCAACTCCCACCCCCGGCCTGGGCCTGAGTTATTGAGACCCTCTGACTACCATTTTCACTCTAATTAACCAGGACCCCAGCTGTATCAGTCCCTGCTTCCTCATGGCCTTGTGTGGTAGTAATGGGTTGCAGTAATATGGAGCCCCCTGAAGCCTCCATTTTTACAAAACAAAACCCTGTTAAAGGCACAGCTATAGACCCCCTTCTAAGTGCTTCTCCCTGTTTTAGGACATCTAATACTGTGGGTTGGATCTTAAAATACGACCCCAGTGAGGGGCAGGCGCGCAACACCCATTGGACTCACTGTTAAGCCCCTGCAGCTCCACTCTGCCTACTGATTAAAGGTTTGCCCCCCCCCCCCCGGAAATTTTTTCTTAGCCCCTCCGAAATTTGGCTCTAGTTGCGCTTCTGGTGAGGGGTAATCTTAACGTTATGATCTAACGGTTTGATTTTGACTTTCCCTGGCTTAACACTCCTGCGTTCACCTCGCACCACTGATAGGCAGATCAATCTATCCCTGTGCCTGCACCCTGAGAACCTGCCTAAAGGGGGGTGGAGAACTCTTCTTACCACCCCCTATTTCCTGGAAGCCTGTTTGGCCCCCTTTGTTGCTGACCTTAATGACTCATGTGGAGCCCTCCCATGCCCTTTAGCTTCATGCTCCCTTTACTGGGAGCCCAGTGTCTAATTTCTCCTGGTCAGGTGGGCTCACCTGTGTCTGGAGGCTGGATGAAGTCCTTGTGCGGTCGTCAGCGCTGGGTTCCTGTGCATCTGCCTCCCCTGCAATGTTGGCTTTCTCCACAGCAAAGGAAGCAATGCAGGTACTTTCGCTGCCTTCGCCGATCCGGAAGAGCCTGCAAGCCGCTGCTCTGCAGCCCCTCCTGAGGTCCAGGGAGGCCGCCTCCCACTGAGTGGAGACAGTGGAGGCAGCCAACAAGCAAGTCGCGGCAGGCGCCGAGATGCCAAAACACATCCCCCAGCACTGGAAAGAGAAAGTGAGGAGAAGCGAAACACAGAACAAGGGACAAGGAATCAGCAACTCAAAAGAGACACAAGCAAAAGATAAGGGGGGGCCTAGCTTCACCTGCATTTGCAGGACACGCTTGTCTCCGGGGAGCAATCAGCAGCTTCACGTAGTGCCCGCCATGTTCTCTCCGAATATCCATGAACCAGAGTTGGATTAGGATTGAAAATCGGCCCGGGCACGCAAAAAAAAAATCGGCCGACATTTGCATAATCACTTCTCAAAACACTGCTTGGCGTAATCTTATAAAAAAAACTTTAGGGGGTAAAAAGAAAATAAATGCACATGTTAGTTTACACTGGTGAAACAAGTTAGGCCACTTCTACTCAGGCCCCCGCACCCCACTCAGTATGTGCACACATTAATGGGCCGGCCACCGAGACAAAGGGAGTGACACCTCTACCCGTTGCTAAACGGTGGTAATGAGCGCCCATCTGCCTCTAAAAAGGCCACTCGGACACCTACGGGGCTGCTGGCTGTATTCCAACAATAGAGACAGTGCGCAAATGGCCCCCAAACTGCTCAAAAAATCAGGCCACAGCAGAACTCGGACCCCGGCCCCTCGGACATTGCCCGAATTCCCGCGTTACCAATCCGACGTTGCCATGAACTCTTGTGTTTGCAGGTAATCCAATAAATTCAAATAGAAACCCATCATTTGACCAACCCAACCCATCATTTGATGAGTTTTATTTATGCATATTATTACATCGTATGTTAACTTTGCTGTTTCAAAGGACCATCATTTGCAGGGTATACCCCCAGATTTTTGCCTTCCTATGCTGAAGAACAAGTTACTTGCCTTCGGTAATCCATTTCTTGTAGAGACATCTCTGATAGAGACAATATCTAGCTGCATATTCCTTACCTTAGAATTTCCCAGGTGTCATGCTGGATCCGGAAGCTTTTGCTTGAACAATACCCCTTGCGCGCACCGTCGGGTAGCTCCATTCAGATCTGAATGACATCAAGAGCATCGTTAGCGTCAGTATTAGCGTTGTGGTCACCTATATAGGCGCCAGCTAGGCATTCGGACAGAAGTACTTTTCCACACCAGAAGCGCAGAGCCATGAAGTAAGTGACTGACGTAAGTGTGTGCCAAAACCAGGGCCCTGAAAAAGTGAGTAACCCTAGCCCTAGCAAATAAGTCCACAGAGGAGGGAGGCAAGGATGGGTTTGTAAGGTACCTGAGGCTAGATATTGTCCCTACTAAATACTGTGTTACCTAAGGTAAGTAACTTGTTCATCTGATAGAGACTTCTAGCTGCAGATGCCTTACCTTAGAATAGATAACCAAGCCATACCATCCTGGCAGTGGGTTGAGGACAAATTCCTCACACTAGAAAGTCCTGCAGGACCAAACATACAAAATGCCCATCCATACAGACCTGACTGTCCAGGCAGTAGTGCTTGGCAAATGTGTGCAGAGACGCCCACGTTGTTGCTGGCAGATGTTCAGGAGCAAAGGCTGTTGCGCAGCCTTTCCCCTGGTGGAATGGGCTCTTTATCCCTCAGGGGGCTACTACTTAGCTAAAGTGTAACAGATCTTTATGCTTAGAATAAGGCAGCAAGAAATGGTCCTTTTCTGCACTGCCCATCCTTTCTTAGCTCCCACATAGCCCACAAAGAGTTGGCCATCCACCCGGAACTCTTTTGTTCAGTCAAGGTAGAGCGGCAGCACTCTTTTTGTGTCAAGATGGTAGAGACGCTCCTCTTCTTTAGAGGGTTGCGGAGGAGCAAAGAAGGTGGGCAACATGATAGATTGGCTCAGATGGAAAGGGGTCACCACCTTTGGAAGAAATGAAGCATGGCTGCGATGCATCACTTTCTCTGCAAAAGTCATCATGTAAGGGTGTTACGTGATAGAGCCTGCAATTCGCTCACCCTTTGGGCAGATGCTATCACCACCAGAAAGGCTGTCTTATGGTAAGCAGCCTGAGGGGATAGTTGTGCAAAGGCTCAAAGGGAGCCCACATAAATGTAAATGTTTTTGAACTTATATAGCGCACAGCTACCCGCAGTGGGTTTCCCGGCACTTGCTTAGGGAACCCGTCCTGGTATTCCCCTGTGAGATAACCCCGGCAGGGTATCCACAAGGTGAAAGCCAGGCATCCCGCCGCGAGGGGCCGTTGTGGAGATTAAGCAAGCTATTGCCCAGAGTCGCAGAGTGTGAACCCGTGAGTCGAGAAGGCACCGGAGCGAGAATTATCGAGTCCGTGGAATTTTTAGCCCAAGACCCGCCGAGGCGGGGAATTGAACCCTGGTCCAGGGCCGATCTCAGCTTCCGGGTCTGCCGCCTCTAACCCCTGAGCCACACTTCTCCACATAAGAAAAGTGAGGACCAAATTAAGGTCCTACTGTGGCATGAAAAAAGGTGTGGGTGGAAACAAGTGACCCAGCCCTTTCAAGAACCTATTACAATTGGAGACTTAATGTTATGTGTTATGTTAATAATTTATTAAGCGCACGAATACCCAAAGGTGTCTTGGCGCTAAGGTCCAGAGTAGGCAGGCTCATGTAAGGCACGGGTCTCTATTTATCAAATAACAAGGTTTTCAGGGCCTTCCTGAAAGCAGACAAGGTCAGAAGAGTTCTAATAGAGAAAGGAAGATCATTGCAGAGTTTAGTAGCTGTCACCCTAAATCTTCTGCCACCCCAGCTAGTTTTGACAAATCTAGGAATTGCCATCAATTTAGATCCATCTGAGCGAAGATGTCTCTTAGGGGCATACCAGTACAGCAAGCGTCTCAGGAACTTAGGACCAGTATCATGAAGTGCCCTGTAGGTAATGCAATGGACCTTAAAGATGACCCAACTTTTAAGTGGGAGCCAGTGCAGCTTTTGCAGGTGTTTTCTGACTGAGTGAAACTTAGGAATTCCTACAAAGAACCTAGTGGCTGCATTCTGGATAATTTTCAACTTATTAAGTTGTTTCTCAGGCATACAAAGATAAAGCCCATTACAATAGTCTGGTTTGGCAAGAATCAGTGAGGTAATCACCATTTTCTTGCTGTCGACAGGAATGAAAGGTAATATTTACTTTAAAAAGAAAGAAACTCGATGAGGTGACGGCATCAACCTGTGCCTCAAAGTTCAGTTTGTTATAAAGAATTACACCAAGGTTCTTTGGCGGCTGGGGTGTGTGCTGTCTCTTGTTCATTTGGCCACCAACTCTGTGACCAGAATGGCAAAAAAAAATCAAAAAATGACTATTTCAGTTTTATCTGAATTTAGTCAAAGATAGTGAGAGCTCATCCATGAACTGACTGCCAGCATGCAGTCCATAAAATGTTTCATCGGTGGCAGAGTATTTTTGAGAATAGACAAGACAATTTGTGTATCGTCTGCAAATAAAGTTAGTGCCAATCCGAAGGATCTAATAAGTGTGGCCAATTCCGACACATAAATATATAAAAAGAGTGAGCTCAAAGATGAGCCTGTGGGACTCCACATGGAGGGACAAAGGAAGGAGAATCGTAGCTGCCCAAAGCTACTGATTGTATTCTTACATACAGAAATGAAGAGACCAGTGTGAGAGCCTTGTCGGAGATGCCGATAGAATTCAGACGCTTAAGTAGCGCATTTTGATCAACTGTGTCGAAGGCCCCCAACAGATCGAGCAAAATGAGAGCAGCAGGGCCCACAGTATCCAAGACTGTTCTGATTTCATCTGTGGTTTTAATTAGGGCAGGTTATGTACTGTGTTCAGCCCTAAAACCAAACTGGGTTTCATCTAGACAGTTGTTGTTAAGCAGATAGTAAGTTAACTGTTCGTTCATAACTTTTTCCACCAACCTTGCAAGTAGAGGAAGACGAGAAATAGGTTTGTAATTATTCAGTTTGGTGGGATCGAGTTTAGGTTTTTTCAGTAGAGGGAAAATAGATGCCCTTTTCCAAATAGTGGGGACAACTCCCTGAATAAACATGAAATAAAAGATAGTGGTAAGACTGGGTGACAAAGTCTTAGGGGCTTGCATGAACATATTGGGGAGGGGGAAAGGGTCATAGGGAGAACCCGATTTGGCCCACTGAATAAGAGTATTTATCTTATCATTGGTATCTGGGTTAAATTCAGGGAAAGTCACAGCATTAGGCGAGCCCACTTTGGCTAGGATGTGTTGGTCTGAGCGCGTTTTAGTGTTAAAAATGACATATATTTGCTCCACTTTCTTCATAAAGTGTTGCGCTAAGATGTTGCAAAAATCTTGTGAGTGCTCAGGTGTGTTTTTTTCTGGAGGTCCAGCCAGTTTAGTGACTACTTGAAAGAGTTCCCTGGGAAGTTCTTTGTCTCCTCAATTTGTTTAACAAAATAGGAGCACTTCTCTGTCATTATCAGGCATTTATATTCAACCACTAGGGATTTGTAGTTGGAGAGATCGCTGGCATTATAGTTGCTTCTTCAGCCTCTCTCCTGTCATCTATACTCTTGTTTATTGGCTCTAAGGGCTTCCGAAAACCATGGAGCAGTGGGTGATTTTCTCTTGTTGTTTTTTTTTTACACGGGGCAAACTTGTCAGCCACGTATGAGAGTCAGTTATTGAATTGAAGAGAGGCTATTTTCACATCTTCTAGAAGTTTCTTTTGGGCATTAGACAGTTGAGCATTGACTATGTTGCCATCCACCTGTTTCCAATTGAGATGGGTCCTAGTGAGTTGTTTTGAATTTGTAGTAAAGTCCATGGCATGGTTGTGTAGCTCAAAAATGATAGCTGAGTGGTCCATCCATGTTAAAGGCAGAATCTCCTTGATTGCAGTAAGTTTGTTATTGGTAAAGATGCCATCAAGGATGTGCACAACCTGATATGTAGGCCGTATAACTATTAGATTTAAACCAGCATTAGTCATAAGATTGATAAGGGAGACAGTATTTGAGTCCAAGCCATCTTCAAGATGGAAATTAGAATCACCTAAAAAATTAGGGAGATTGTTATTCTAGCATTTGCAAAAAAGCGCATAGCAAAGAAAGATAACCCTTAAGAGTACCCAAAGCAGAGCCCTGCTGGGCAAGGTTAAGAATACAAAAAAATAACAGCAGAAAGCGAAGCAGAGAGTCAATAGACCTTTCCGTACAGTATGATACAAACTTTGGTAGATGGAATTCTGGCAGTCAAAATACCATTGCATACTTCGGGGGGAAGGTCAAAAGCTATCATCTGCCACTGCTGCCGGAGAGTTGACAGGTTCAGGTGGAGATCCCTCCCATGCTGCTGCAACAGAAATCCTCCCGAAGTGGCAGCCTGATCGGAGGATCGATGCACATTTTCAGAACCTCTGGATACCAGACTCTCCTTGCCCAGTCCGGAGCCACAAGAATAACTTGGGCCCGGTCGCTCATAATCTTCTTCAGAATTCCAGGCAGAAGTGGTATGGGCGGAAAGGCCTTTGATAGCCACCTTTGAAACTCCAGTGTGCAAAACTGCTGACTTTGCTCGTTCTCTTTGGAAGCAAACAAATCAAACCAAGGTTCTCCCCACTGTTGAAAGAGACCTTGCACCACCTTCTACTAAAGGCACCATTCATGATCCACTAGGCATCCACAGCTGAGTTTGTCTGCCCTGGAGTTCAGAGAATCTGCCAGGTGCTAAACCAACAGAGGTATGCCCTGCTATTCCAGCCATGTTCAGAGATGCAGGACATCTTGACAGAGGGTCCATGACCCCACCCCTCCCTGTTTGTTGCAGTACCACATGGAGGTGGTGGTGTCTGTGAACACCTACTCTAACTTCCCCTTGACAGAGGGAAGAAATGCTTATAATGCCAGCTGGATCGCTCAAAGCTCCAACAGATTGATGTGAAGCCCGATTCTGCCGGATATCAGTGTCCCCTGATCTCTACCTCTCCCAGATGGCCGCCTCATCCCAGGAGGGATGCATCTGTCACCACTCTGTGATCTGGTGGGTGAAGGGAGAAGAGTCTGCCCTCAACCCAATCACCATTCATAAAACACCACAGCAGATCTCTTGCAGTCCTTCTAAGATCTGAACCATGTCTTTGATATTTCCTGGATGATATGTGCAAACTGGAACCTCAGGTCCCACTGTAGTGCCCGCATACACCACCTGGCATGCTTTAGCAACAGGATGCAGGAGGCCATGAGGCCTAACAGCCTCAGAGTCAGTCTCACTGAAATCCAGAATAAAGGCTGAAACGTTGAACTCATAACCTGAATATCCTGGACTCGCTGCTTGGGAGGACAGACCCGAAACTGCACTGTGTCCAGAACAGCTCCTATGAAAGGGAGCATCTGAGAAGGAGTCGGGTGTGACTTCCGCATGTTTATAGAGAACCCCAGCAAATGCAGGAGGTTCGCCATAGTCTGAAGGTGGGAGACAACAGCCTTGGGCGAGGACTTCTTCAACAGCCAGTTGTTCAAGTAGGAAAACACTAAAACACCCAACCTGCGCAGAATAGCTGCAACAATCACCATCACCTTTGTGAGCACTCAAGGGGCACTGGTAAGGCCAAAGGGAGCATGTTAAAATGAAAGTGCTTGAGACCAAAACTTGTGCCCCGGCAGGGTGGGGATTTGGAAATACACATCATACAGGTCCAACGCTATCATCCAGTCTTCTTGGTCTAGGACAGACAATACCTGAGCTAAAGTAGGCATCTTGAACTTCTCTTTCTTGAGGAAGAGATGGATGGTCCGAAGATCCAAAATGGGCTGTAACCCTTTGTTCTTTAAAAACCACTCCCTACATCAGGGTCCCTCTATATAGCCCCCTTATCCAGGAGAGCTGTAACTTCAACTTGGAGCAATTTTAAATGATCCTCTGCCAGCCGTTCTCAATTTGGTGGAATAGGAGGGGGAAAAGAAAGGAAAGGCAGAGACTAGCCCTTCTGTATATTCTGCAAGACCCACTTTTCCAATGTTATGGACCTTCAGTGAGGGAGATGATAATGGATTCTCCATCCACTGGAGTGGCGTTGTCTTGCAGAGTTAGATTAGGAGTGCTTGAAGGCTGCATCTGTCGAGGGCAGGGTGGATGACAACTGCTGTCTTCCATTCCTATGACAGAATTATCTGCTTCCCCACATAACTTGGGAAGTCTACACAGGACAGTGGCTATGATATGGCTGGCACAGCTTGACCCCCCTTCTGTTGCCACAAAAGGGGCAACAACTAGACTGGCCACAAGGTTTTGTAGAAAGGCCCAAGGATATGACCATTGCACGAGAATCCTTGAACCGTTCTAGGGCAGAGTTTGCCTTCTCACCAAACAGAAGGGAGCTATAAGAGGGCATATCCATCAAATTAGCCTGGACATTGCCCAAGAAGCCAGATGTCCTAAGACAGGTGTTGCGCCATAAGGCCGCTGTCAATTAAATTACTCTGCCCAGCGAATCAGTTGTGTCAAGTCCACACCTGATGGTGAATTTTGCTGCATCTCTCCTGTCCTTAATTGTCTGGGAGAGCACAACCCAGGCCTCCTCTGGGACTTGTTGCACCTCTTGTGCAACTGTCTCCCAAAGGGAATGGAAGAAACAGCCCAATAAGTATGCGTGTTCACAAACTGTATTGCTAGGCTGGGGGAAGAAAACATATTTTTCCCAGGTGATTACAGCCTCTTGGATTTCCTGTCCAGAGGAGTGGAAGGGAGGTAAAAGCCTGCACCACCAAGCTTTCACGGGTGGGGTGTTGGCGGAGGAAATTTGGGTCACCAGGAGCTGGGAAATGGTGGTGTGCAATTGTCCTATTCACAGGAGCCCCTGTGCCTGGCTTGAACCACGTGCCTATTAGGACATCAGTAAGTGCCTCATTGAAGGGTAATAGGGGTTCAGAAATGGAATCCCCAGTCTGAAGCACTTTGGTAAGGAGATTAGTCCTGACCTGCACAGAAGGCAACTCCAGTCCAACGACCTCAGCTGCCCTCCTTACCACCTTGGCATAAGAAGCCCCCTCCTCCGAGGCCACACTTGGTGGAGAGAGCATGCCTGTATCTGGGGATGTGTCCAGTCCACTGGCTTCCCCACGTTCCTCATACCACTCCATCTTTTCTTTACCCTGGTGTTCTAAAGGGTCCTCCCAGTCCTCTCCCATGTCTTAAATGTCAAGAAATTTCTTCAGCAACAATATAGAACCACTGGGCTTTACCAGTGCCAGAATCAGAGTCGAGTGATGCCGATCTGACTCTGTGTCTGCAGGGATAAGCATGGGACTGTAACTACCAGTGGGCACGGCAGCTCCGTAGGAACCGACTTTGGGTCTGATTCCGGGAAAGGTCACGTTGGCATGACAGGCGCCGTCCCGGAATTGGATTTCTGAGGTCCCACTGGCGCTGCGGTCAAAGGCGTTGAATCCGACGGGGCACCTTTTGACCCCAACAGACTATAAGGCTCACCAGAGGGTTCAGCCTCTCATATATGCGGCACATGGCTTCAAAGGGTCACCCCAGCTCCCGGAAAAGGAAGGAGGCACAATGTCGACCCTGGCTCCGGCTCCCTAGAACAGTGCCTAGAAAAGCGGAGCACCTTACCTCATTTGTTGACAGACAACAGTCGAGGCGAAGATGAAGTCTGCTTAGTCTTCTTCTTCTTTTGGTGCATCTTCCCTGAGTGTCCTGAGGACCTCGAGTTGGAAGAAGAGGACTTCAATCAATCAATCAATCATCGCATTTATATAGCACGCTACTCACCCAGAGGGTCTCAAGGCGCTGGGGGAGGGGGTCCGCTACTGCTCGAACAGCCAGGTCTTGAGTTGCTTCCTGAAGGCGAGGTGGTCCTGGGTCAGGCGGAGGTGGGTGGGGAGGGAGTTCCATGTCTTGGCGGCGAGGTAGGAGAAGGACCGTCCCCCTGTGGTGGCTCTTCGGATGCGGGGGACGGCGGCGAGGGCGTGGCTGGTCGATCGAAGCTGGCATTTGGGAGCGTAGAAGTTGAGGCAGCTGTTGAGGTATCCTGGGCCTTGGTTGTGTAGGGCTTTGTGTGCGTGGGTGAGGAGACGGAAGGTGATTCTCTTGTTGACCGGGAGCCAGTGCAGGTCTCTCAGGTGTCCGGAGATGTGGCTGCGACGGGGGATGTCCAGGATGAGTCGTGCTGAGGCGTTCTGGGTCCGCTGGAGTCTCTTCTGGAGTTTGGCGGTGGTTCCGGCATAGAGGGAGTTGCCGTAGTCCAGACGGCTGGTGACGAGGGCCTGGGTGACCATCTTCCTGGTCTCGGTGGGGATCCACCGGAAGATCTTACGTAGCATGCGCTGGATGTTGAAGCACGACGAGGAGACGGCGTTGACTTGTCTGGTCATGGAGAGGGAGGAGTCCAGGATGAAGCCCAGGTTGCGTGCGTGGTCTGTTGGTTTGGGTGCGCTGCCTAGGGCGGGGGCCACCAGGAGTCGTCCCAAGCGGCGGGTGAGGATCCCAGGATGAGGACTTCTGTCTTGTCCGAGTTCAGTTTCAGGCGGCTGTTCTTCATCCATTCGGCTACCTCTTTCATCCCTTCGTGAAGGGTGGCTCTGGCGGTGGCGGGGTCGTTGGTGAGGGAGAGGATCAGCTGGGTGTCGTCGGCGTAGGAGATGATGTTGAGGTTGTGCTGGCGTGCGATGTCTGCGAGGGGGCTCATGTAGACGTTGAAGAGGGTTTGACTGAGCGAGGAGCCTTGAGGGACGCCGCAGATGACTTCGGTGGCTTCAGATCTGAACGGAGGGAGACGGACTCTCTGTGTCCTTCCGGCGAGGAAGGAGATGATCCACTCCAGTGCCTTCTCCTGGATTCCGACGTTGCTGAGGCGTTGTACTAGGGTACGGTGGCAGACAGTGTCGAAGGCCGCGGAGAGGTCGAGGAGGATGAGGGCCGCTGTTTCTCTTTTGTCGAGCAGCGCTCGGATGTCATCCGTGGCTGCGATCAGGGCGGTCTCGGTGCTGTGGTTGGCCCGGAAGCCAGACTGCGAGGGGTCGAGGGATCCGTTCGTCTCGAGGAAGGCGGCCAGCTGCTTGTTGACGGTCTTCTCGATGACGTTTGCAGGAAACGGGAGCAGCGAGATGGGGCGGTAGTTCTTGAGGTCGGTCGGGTCGGCCGATGGCTTCTTGAGTAGGGCGCTGAGTTCGGCGTGCTTCCAGCTCTCCGGGAAGGTGGCGGTGTCGAAGGAGGTGTTGATGATGTCCCGCAGGTGGGGTGCGATGACAGCGTCGGCCTTGTTGAAGACGTGGTGAGGGCAGGGGTCGGTTGGAGATCCGGAGTGGATGGAGTTCATCGTGCGGACGGTGTCTTCGGTGCTGATCGGAGTCCAGGCGCGGAGGGTGGTGGTGGGGGGCGGTGGTTCGGTCGTGGCGTTCGTCGGTTGAGTGCTGAAGCTGTTGTGTATGTCCGCGATCTTGTTGTGGAAGTGGGAGGCGAGGGAGTTGCAGGGGGGGAGTTGCGAAGGGGTGATGTCGTCGTTTCCGGCGTTGGGGTTGGAGAGCTCTTTGACGATGTTGAAGAGTTCCTTGCTGTTGTGTGCGTTGTTGTCCAGTCGTTCCTTGAATGCAGTTTTCTTGGTGGCGTGGATGAGTTGGTGGTGTTTTCGGGTGGCGAGCTTGAGGGAAGTCATGTTGTCCGGTGTTGGGTCTCTGTGCCAGGTTCTCTCGAGGGCTCGGCAGTTCTTCTTGGAGCTCTTGAGTTCGTCAGTGAACCATGGGGCTTTCTTGCTGCTGGGTCTGCTAGGCGGGGTCCTCAGGGGGGCGAGCTCGTCTGCGCAGTCGCTGATCCACTTCGTGAGGTTGGTGGCCGCCTGGCTAGGGTTCGTTGTGCTGGTGGGAGGGTTCATGTTCAGGGAGGTCGTGAGCTGGTTGGCTGTGATCTTGTTCCAGCTCCTGCGTGCAACCTGTTGCTGGTGGTGGTGGATCGTGGTCCTTCCGAAGCTGAAGTGGACGCAGCTGTGGTCCGTCCAGTGGAGTCCGGTGGCGTGGCTGAAGGCGATGTCCTTGCTGGATGAGAAGACGGGGTCGAGTGTGTGTCCGGCGTAGTGGGTGGGGGTGGTCACCAGCTGCTTGAGTCCCAGGTTGGTGAGGTTGTCCAGCAGGGTGGTGGTGTTGCGGTCGTTGTTGTTCTCCAGGTGGAAGTTGAGGTCCCCTAGGAGGATGTAGTCAGCGGAGCAGAGGGCGTGCGGGCTGATGAAGTCGGCGATGTCTTCGCTGAATTGTGTGCGTTGTCCCGGGGGTCTGTAGATGAGGGTGCCTCTGAGGGTGGTCTTGGGGTTGATGTGGACCTGAAAGTGCAGGTGCTCGGCGGTTGCGAGGGAGTCGTCGGTGTTGGTCGTGATGCGGATGGTGTTCCTGTGGACGATGGCGATGCCTCCTCCGGTGTGGTTGATGCGGTCCTTTCGGATGATCTTGTAGCCGTCTGGGATGGCGATGGTGATGTTGGGCGCTGAAGAGGCGTTCATCCAGGTTTCCGTGAGGAAGGCGACGTCTGGTGAAGTAGTGTCGAGCAGGTTCCAGAGCTCGACGGCGTGTCTGTGGACGGAGCGGGTGTTGAGCAGGATGCACTTTAGGTGGCTGCTGCTGTTGCTCGTTGAGGTCTTGAGCACTGCTGGAGTGGTGCAGGTCCGTGTGCAGGTGAACTTGCAGGCGTTGCAGCAGAAGGGTCCGTGGGTGCGTCTCGGGGTGGCTCGGTAGCACCCCTGGATTCTTCCGGCGTTGAGTGCGTAGAGGTCGGTGGCGTCGTAGGTCCGGCGGGTGGGCTGGGGTCTGCGGGGGCCAGGGGTCCTGGCACTGGGCGCGGTCCGGGCACGGACGGGCGTAGACGGGCTTACCTTTGGCGCACCTTCGGCGCTCAGTCGGAGCTCCCGCTGCGCGCGTCAGCTGCGCGCGTCCGCTGCGCGGTCGCTGAGGGGGCGACATAAGAAGGGAGCCGGGAGGGCGGGTCAGCTGGGAGGCGGGGTCGCGTCCACCAATCGTCTGGTGAGGGGGCGGGCCGCAGGCAGGAAGCGGCGGGAAAACGGGATCAGGCTGAGCGGGCGGCCCTGTGGCGGCTGGGGCGCTGCTATCAGCGGCGGTGAGGATCTCACTCAGCAAGGAGCTCTGGAGCAGGAGCGTAGAGGAGCGAGGGGGCAACCAGGCCAGAGGCGCAGTGGTCGCTCTGGAAACTTGGGGCTCTGGAAACGGTCCCGCGACCGCCTCTTTTTCGATCCAGACTGGGATTTCCTTGGAGTTTTGCTGGATGGTGTCAACTACCGGGCTGCAAGGAGCTTCATAACTCGCTCCTGCAAGTCCTTCAGAGCAATGGCCCGACAGTCCGAGCATGAATTCAAGTCATGGTCGTGCCCGTAACACCAAAGGCTGATGAGGGGGGTAACGGTAACCGACATGGTGTGGTGACATGCGCCAAACCGTTTGAACCGTGTCTGTCTCAAAGACATCAACACACAATAGAAAAAACTTCCAAAGTTGACAAAAAGTCAAAAAAGGTCTGTCAAAATGTGACAGTAGGGGTTAGCTCTTTCGGGATCAGTGCTTAACTGTAATGGAAAGAAAGGAACTGACGTCTGCGCAACTGGGGGGTGCCTATATAGGTGACCGGGACATTATAATCAACGCTAACGATGCCGAGGACATCACGTAGAGCCGAATGGAGCCACCCGGCAGCATGCACATGTGGTATTGCTCAAGCAAAAATTTCCAGATCCAACCTAACGCCTGCAAAATTTTAAGATAAGGAATCTACAGCTAGAAGTCTCTATTAGATCTTTGGTGGCGCTAGGACTCTGTGCACTTTACCCCTACCAACCAGAGATAAAGTGCTCCTGCTCTCCCTTCCAAATATAGGTAAATTGGCATACACACAATCAGCACATCTAGTTTACTTATAAATCCATATTATATGGTTCTGCATGTACCTAGGGCCTGTAATCAAATGCTACAAGTGGGCTGCGGCACTCATTATGCCACTCACTACAGTACCACTTTAAAACATATCTCCGGGCCTGCCCCTGCAACCTGTGTGTGCAGTTCTAAACTTCCATTTCAACCCAGTAAACTAAATCTCTGGCCCTGCCTAAATGTTCCTTTTTACACCCGGTAGGTGACCGCTGAGGTAGGCCCTAAATGCCCATATGAAGAAGGATATCTCACGGCACAGAATGTGTTTATTGTCGAGTGCATTCAAACTGTCCTCATGAATAATATTTTTTTGTTCAACAGTGACTTTTTTTATCAAATAAAAGGCACAAGTATGGGTGCTACCTGTGCGCCGAGCCTTGCCTGCTTATATGTTGGGAATTTTGAAAAACAACATATATACAATGAGGTCAGCCCCTTCTACGAAAACATCAAACATTGGTCTAGATTTATAGACGATGTGTTCTTTATTTGGGAAGGAAGTGAGGCTGACCTCATTGTATTTTTAGATTGGTTAAACTGTGGGGACCAAAACCTCAAATTTACAGTCAGCAAGAGTCAAGTGGCAGTTGACTTCTTGGATATTAAAATCATGGCACATGAGGGTAAGCTATGTGTGGAGCTCTTTGTAAAACCCTCTGATCGAAATACCCTGCTCCACCACAACAGTTACCACCCTAAATGTCAGAAAGACGGAATCCCCTATAGCCAATTTATCAGAGTACGACGCAATTGCACAGATAAAATTACCTTTGAAAAGCACGCAGAAAACCTGAAAACCAAACTGCTTCAACGAGGCTACCCCTAGAGATTAGTAAGAGAGAGCTACAAAAGAGCAAAATACCAAAATAGAGAATCTCTCTTTGAACCCAACATCAGAATGCAACAACCAGAAAATAACATCGTAATGGTATCTCACTATAATGGTATGAGCTCTAAACTTAAAAATCTCATTAACAAAAACTGGTAAATTTTAAACAAAGAAGGAAAGATCCATTTGCCCAAACCTATCTTTTCGTACAGAAGGAACAGGACCGTCCGGAACTGTTTGGTCCACACATATAGAGAGCCTAGAAAAGGTAGACAATTGAGTATTGATCAGGGAAAGCCCATTTGAGGAAATCTGCCGTGTGGAACTTGCTCCCACGGTAAATCCATTGTAAAATCTGACAGAATTGAATTGAACTGTATATCACACTGGATGAACGAACATGTGAACTGTAGAACATCCAATGTCGTATACCTAATAATTTGTCCATGTGAAAAGGGTTACATTGGTGAAACTGGACGTGAGGTGCGACTGCGTTTGTCTGAACACCTCAAAAATCACAAGAAAAATGCTCCATTAGTTGATCACTGGACAACAGAAAACCACAAAGAAGATGAACTCAAATGGTTCATACTGGAAAAAATAAAGACAACAATGAGAGGAGGTGATATGGACATGAAACGTAAACAAAGGGAACAAAAAATTGTTATGTCAAAATTTAGAACATACACCCATGGCCTGAATAGTAGAGAAGAGTGGGAAAGACTAGTTAGGTAAATCTAGTTATATTGAGACAGATTCTCTAGATACATAACCTAAATATCAGGTTTAACATCTGTACCATGAAAACAAAAGGTAGACATCTGCATGTGAGTTTAGGGATTGGATGCCCAGATATGCTATTATCTGATGATAAATAATTTTGCGGAGAAAATTAACAATTCTATACACTTTGTTTATTTTAAAAAGAGCTGAAATTTGTGTTTTTGTGTCCATAAATCATCCCTTAGAAACTATATTTGCAAGGAAAAAAGTATGCGTATAATGTAGGAATTGCAGTAGAGGAATAACATTGTTTTAGTGCATTGGTTGATTTGCCACAATCTGTGTAAAGGACGCTCCGGTTTACGTGGGTATATGTATTGCTTAAACATAACAAATTAATCGTTTCTCTAGAAACATGCATAACATATGACCCGTTTTTTAACAAGTCCCCAGGTTTCGTTCTTTTTAATACACACCCTCCAATATATACAAATTGGGTGGATTGTTTGAAAATTACAGATATCCACCACGGGAGCGTCCTCTGTCTATTCTGTATAAACAGTAAAAATGCATGGACAAATGTAGTTTCTATCAATCGTTATCAAACTACCAAAATGTCGGACATACCTCGGGAGTTACGAAAAATATATTTAGTGCACTATTGCACTAATATACTCGAAATGGATATGAACAATTTAGCTGAATACAAAAAAGTTGAATAAATGAATTTTATGAAAAAGCAATTTGCTTAAAATAAAATATATTTTCTTGGAATTCATTTCGGGATAGTCGGAATAGGTAATAATGACCACCACTCGATTATGTTTAAAAATAAAATGAAATAGGTACCGTCATTCCAATTGGGACCCTATAAAAATATATATATACTTCGAATACGGAGGGTAAACACGATATTTCAAGAAGTGAAACTGCCCGAACCAGTCCGTTCTCTACTATGTGCGAGAACGTCCTAAAAAAACTACAAACATGGCGCACACTTTTTTGCGGGCAAGGACGTCTTAATTGAACAAAGGCGCCAACAATCTCTTAATTAACTATAATCAACGTGTGTATATATAGAGACTACCCGTTGCAGTGTTCATCCTGACATTGGATACCAGGGAGACCGGGCCGGCGGTGCGTTTGTCGTCTATTAAGATAAGAGTAGCCTGTGCTCTAACGATGATAGTCAGCTGGTTAAATGGACCGGAGTTCTGATATAACGAGTACCTCCCGTTAGCTCGCTTATAACTTAAAAGGGGATCTAGCTAGTTAAAAAAAACTGAGCTTTGCTTATATGAGAAGCTTGCTTGCTCGCTTATAATTTTTTAAAAAAGGGAGATTTAGTGAGCTTACAGCAACCCTGAGTGCATGCTCTTGACCAGTATGTCTTCACTTAAAAATGCAAATACTGTGCAGACACTGGATGTATCTAAATATACATAAAGTTAAAACATAATGGGAGTAAAGAATGTGCTCTTTTTATTTTATTTTTGAAACTAATGAATAAGTGTATTAGCACCAAATAGAATACTCATGTAAAAGGTCTGCAAGCCAGATTTACATATGTGTGCAATATATATACAGCGCCCTTACTGAATAAAACTTTTCCTACTGTTTATTTAGATGTTAAGGATCACCTCAAATTAAAAAGAGGAAAGACGATCGCAACAAACTCCTTAGAAACAAAGGAGTGGGACTGTTTTAACAACTAGCAGAAACCATAAATACAAAGATTCCGTGGAGTTTATCCATTGACTCGCATGACCTTAGAGAAAAAACAAAGTAAGCAATAACGTCTGTAGTCCTGCTGCTAATATTCTCTACTTTTAAAATGGTCTAATAAGATTCTAAAAAACAATGTCAATGTATATACAGATCTGTGACGATAAAGCAGAGTTGCAGGGGATCATCTATTGTTACCTCAACTGCCGGATCAACACTGGTACCGCAAAATAAAAATTGCTATAAATGTAAGATAAATGGATTAATTGTGTTCTTGACACCGTATGAGCTTTGATGTACAAAAATGTAACATTCCCCATATACTGTATACTAATAAATGTTATATATTTTTTTAGAAAGAAGATGTTTTTAATATAAGTCCTGAGGAAGGTGTCCTAAACATCGAAGCACCGAAACGCGTCGACATAAACTGTTTTTAATTGATAATTGTATATTTATGTACCAAGTATCATTTATTGTGACTTAAGAAGATATATGTATGAATTTCTATGTGTAAGAAAATGTTTATATAAAGGCTATTGATGAAACTTTTTTAATAAATATGGTTTTGATATAATGTTTATGTTATTATTTGACTTATGTACAAGTATATGATTAGTTGGGGATATAATTGCTTCAAGATAGGTGTCATTGTTGACAAATTACATTTATGTTCTAAGTTGCAATACACAGAAAGGAATTTTCTTTTTGTCACGATATTTCCCGGTCCTTTCTGGGTTAATTAGGGAAAACTCTCTCCTTTTCCTGTCCTAAATGCCCATATGGCAGAATCAACAGTATTTAAAAATCAGGACAATTAGTTGAATACCTCCAAAATAATTTTTCACTATGGCAAGGCTAATACTTCCATAGGAAATGACTGGATTACATTATAACACTACGCTCAACTTCAGAATGGGAGAAGCTAGAACCATGATTCAATGGCTTTCTTTAATAATAATATTAAATCAAACTTAATCTACAAGTTGGATTTTACATTACTATTTCAGAAATTACAGTTTCAGGAAGTTTGTGTTTTTCTGCCTAAGCCAAATGTGCAGCTCTGAAAGTGTGCAGGGTCACCTGACCGTTAATGGCTCTCCTGGTGTATTATGCAAATTGCTCTCAAACAGTGAGCAAAGAAGTTGGTGTGGAGATGTGTTTTTCTCCCATGAGCAAGGTAGCCTGCAGGTGGTGTAAACCCCTTCCTGAGCATCAAAGAATGTCTACCCTGTCACTGGCAAATGTAGCTCATACCTAGGACTGCATCCATTTGTCTTCCTGGTCAGCTGGGCTCAAAGCCCAATTGGGGGAGGTTGACCCATAATTGGTTTAGACTGACCACACTGGATGGTTTGCTCATTATTAAACACCTCTGGGTGGGTACAGGGAGCACGGACCAGGGAAGAAAGGTACTGCCATATTGAATTTTGCTAATGAGGCACTGGTGGATAGTGTACAGTAAAATACCTAGGAAGTGCTGAAAAAGTGGATGGAGTCACCCTTAGGAACTTTGATCCCATTCATTAGGATGTGGCCAAGTGTATTACCCTCCCACAGGCTGGCACTGGGCATAAATGTGGCTTCCCCAGAACTCTATGGAAGAGCTGAAGCAGGCTTGATGGGCTTGACCTAAGAAGAGCTGTAAAGAGTGGACCTGCAAACTCTCTTATACTCAGGACAAAAAAGTAAACTGTTTAGGCTAGAGGGACACAGCAAGCTCAAAGAAACGTTTTTTCCAGAATTTCCACCTGCCCAGGAGCCTGCTGTTGGCCTTTGCTGGAGTGAGTCTTGATTCCTAAGTGCTTTTTACTAAGGTACTGGACTCTTGGCTAGTGTCAAAGTGTACTCTTCCCGAAGATTCTTGGAACCTGAATGTTACACCTGGCATCCTTGGCATGTTTGTATGCCTAATGTTTTGCCTTCAACCCTTCTGTTTTGCGTGACTTTAAACACTGCTGACCAGTGATTGTGCTCTCTCCTTAAAATATGGTAAAACTAGCTTATATCATATGGTAGGGATGGAATGCACACTTAATTCAATGTTTTTTTTAAACTTGTCATCTGTGTTTTCCTTCGTTAGCATGCAAACTGGTGTGGTGCCAGCCCATATTGGCACCCGTTTTAAACAATATCATAGGGAGGGGCATCATCTCGCTCCAAACCAATTGCACAACTCAGTGAGCACCTTGTTGGCATTCATCATTGCTTAACTTTCATCAATCTATTCTGTCTATTCAATCTCATTTGCTCTTCTCCACATCCTTTTGATCTTTAATCGCCCGCACGTGGACGAATCTGCATTTTTCCAGGTTTCTAATGTTCAAAATGTGCCCATCCGGACCGCTTTACATGAACACGACTGAAGCAATGATTCATCATAGGCAGTGTTTATTCATAAAAACCCAATGCATTTCGGGCTAAAATCGCCCTTCGCCAGGGGTCACTGTAAGCAACAGAACAATTATCACCTTTAGTTTCATAGTTTTGCATTTTGCGCTATTCATCATCATATAAAAATAACAAATTAATCACATTCCCACTTCACATTATATTCTGCTAAAGTATTCCCTCAGGCTTATGCTGGCTTATACCCAATTAGCATATTTAATTTAGCTGTAAGTCCCTAGCAAAGTGACACTACCTGTGCCCAGGGCCTGTAAATTAAATGCTGCTAGTGGGCCTGCAGCACTGATTGTGCCAACCACTTAAGTAGCCCTTCAAACATGTCTCAGGCCTATCATTGCAGCCTGTGTGTCCAGTTTTAAACTGCCATGTTGTCCTGGCAAATTAACCTTTTGCCAGGCCCAGGACAGAACGGAGGGCAGGGTGCAATGTACTTAACGAGCCGACATCTACATTTTAGTTTTACATGTGCTGGTAGTGAAAAATTCTTTAATTTGTTTTTTAGTACTGCAAGGCCTGCCTCTCCAATAGCATAACATTGGAATTATCGTATTTCATATAATAAGCTGCAACTTCCAAATGGGAACAGGTAACCAGTTTGGTGTCTTTGGAATTAAAATAAAAGATCCTCTCTTATGGTAAAGTCTGATTTTAAAATACAGTTTTGTAAATGCCACTTTTAGAAATTTCTATGTAAATACTAGGACTGCAAAGTCTCAGACAGAGTGTGCACTACTATGCGCTTAAAAAAGCATCATGCCAAAGTTAATTTGTGTATTTAGTGATATGTGATACATTCGTACATTAACAAAAGATCATGTACATGACATGTATGAAGTTTCATCAATTCATTGCTTCGTGAATCTTTTTTAATTGCTTGAATTTTTCTTTTTAGATGGGTTTCTTCCTTACAACCTGAGAAATCATGCGTGATGGGGGTAAATCACTCTCTCCCAATACATTTCGGGTGCTGAGTGCACCCTTCCTCAGTGGAATCTATAAACAAATAGTACTATGTTCAATGAATGTCACAATACATCCACCAAACAACAACTAAACATGCTATAGGCCTGTATATATGTGAGGTATAATATAAACGTGAGGTATAGTATAAAAAAACAGTAATATAATGTGTATTCATGGTACGCAAGAAGAGAGACAAGTCTTATGAAACAATTAGAGATTAAGAAATCATGTAAATGATCTTTTGATAATGTACAAATGTATCACATATCACTAAATACACAAATGAACTTTTGCATGACGCTTTTTTAAGCACATAGTAGTGCACACTCTGTCTGAGTCTTTGCAGTCCTAGTATTTCTATTGATTTTGTACAGGCAAGGGGGTAGTACCGCCCCAGAGGGTGCACACTGAAATTTCATATAGTTTTAGTTTCTTTGGTTCACTCGAGGACAATCAAGAAGCTGAGTGCACAAAAAGCTTTTTTCTTTTTCCACTTTTAGAAAGTTTACATTTTCCTGCCTTAGCCATTCAGTGCCTGCAGCCTCTCTCTGGGTCACATGACTGCGTGTAGCTGACATATAGGCTTTGTGCATTCTTCCAAGACTGCCACACACAAAAGAGAACTTAGGTGTGCCTGGATGATCCATTGCTGGCAGGATGGGAGGGCAGCGCTGGGCACAGCGCTATTTACACTTGAATAGGCTGTGTCCCGCCTTCACACAAATGGCTGCATACCCCCTTAGTTAGTCTAGGGCAAGGGCAGGGCAGGTAGGAAATCTGAGGTCTTCAAAGGGAAAGCATAGAAGCTTTGCCCACTTCAAAGTAGGCGCCTGGTATAAATATTAGACCTTAGACACCAACTCTTCAATACACTTCTGGAACTGTAGATTATGCCAGGAAGGACAGCTGTGCTGCCGAAATGACTAGCACTCTGCTGGACTGCTGGCCTTCATGAGTGCTGCCCTTCTGTACTATTACCTTGCTGGCCAGCTGCTTTGCTGGATAGCTGCCCTGCTGCATAGCTGCCCTCCAGTATGACTCAGAGGGATTTGGCTCTGCACCTGAACACCGGACTCCTAGAGTGACTCCAAGGGCGAGTCCGCTGACCTCCTGTTCAGAGTCACAGGGACATAACAGCTTCCCAAAATCCTGAGCCTGCACCCAGATACAGCTAGAACAAGCCCTTGACACCCAAGTGATGCCCCTCATGTCCTGGGCCATTAGTGTGGCCTCAGAGAGACTTAATTGAAGCTTTGTGGCTCTTTGTGACTGTGAACCAGCCCACTGGTACTGAAACCTTGTCACTCGCAGAGCCCTCCAATATGAAGATCCATTAGCTTGACTCTTCATGCTACAACATCAATTACTCGTATAGTGTGCCACCGTGAAGCTCAAGCTCGACTGTTCGCGACTACAACAGCATCTTCGTACTACATCGCCGACTCTCCGTGACTCTTCCCTGCTCCTCGCGGCCCTCTCCACCATGAACAGGATTCTATGCGCTGGACTGAGAAGGTAACTTTTCAGTGGGATTAGCCTGGTTCCTGCACCTGACCCACACTCCATCGCGGTTGACCTAAACCTTCGACTTTCTCCCTGTCTTGCATGACCAGATAGCTGCGAGTGGCACTTTGGGCTTTTTGGGACAGTTTTTACTTACATTTTTTTAATTGCATATTTCTAGTTCTAATGATTTGATTTTTGTTGTGTTGGTCTTGATTTATTTATTAAACATTACTCTATTCTTCTAAATTGGTCGGGGGGTTTTCTTGTGTTGTGCTTTCACTTCATTATTGTTTGATGTGCCTCATAAATGCTGCACACTTTGCTACTGAGTTAAGCTGTGACTGGCTCTGTGACAAGCTACCAGAGGGTTGAGCACAAGTTAATGTATGGTTGCTTGTACTTCACCCTGAGAAGGATTGTGGTTGCTGCTTGAGTAGAGTTCCTCCCACCTCAACCAGTATCCCAATTTTTCACACTAGACTTTGAACTTTTTTGCCAACTTTTTGCTCTCACAATCAGCAGGGGTCCGGGATCAACCACTATGCCGATTTGATGAAGGTGCATCACCTCTGGGCCAATAATGCAGGTTGCTCTTGCTATGTTCTTCTACGCAGATGCAAATCCAATCCAGTGTGAACTCATGGGGAATGTGTCTGCCTTTTGGAGCTCCCTTTGTCTATAGCCATCAGCCTTGCCTCACTGGGAGAATCTGAGGTCCAAAGTGACTAAGTCTGAAGGTTTAAATCTTAACCGGGTAAAGGTGCGAAAAGTATCTGCCTGACAACGGACAATCTCTAGGTATGAAGTTGTAATTTTTCTTTGCTGCACTTCCCCGCTAAAAGTCAATAGCATCACCAACACCTCATCCATTGACTATCCAACAATGTGGAGCCCTGATGCCTTGCACAACCTGCTGCCTTGCCGTGCTGAAGACTTTTACTTCCATTCCAGAGACTTAGAAAAAGTCCTACACTAAACATTTCACTAGGTGAACCAAGACACTGCATCTAACCCATGCTTCATCGCTGATGGCCTTAACTTTTGACTTTGTCTCGGCCAAGTGTAACCAAATGACTGTGTTTGGCGCTTCACTCTTTTTGGCACTATTTTAAACTTTAACGTTTAAAAATTTATAACTCTGGTTCTGCTGATTAGATTTATGTTGTATTGGTGTCATTTTATTTACTACATGTACCTTATATTTCTAAAATAGTTCGGGATTTTCCTTATATTTTCATGTTATTACTGTTTGAGTACGGCATAAATACTTGACACATTCCCCCTAAGTAAATCTTGACTGCTTTATGCCAACATACAATCGGATAACCTCCAGCTTTATTGATTGCACCTGCCAAATAGTTCAACTATTACTCAGGGTTGTTCCATCATCCAAAGGCTGGTTGTCTAGTATGGCACCCATCACTCATACAGCAATAGTCATTCAGGAGATATAAAACAAATGCAGGCATGCTAATGGGTGGACATTGTTAAATGAGAATACTAGTATAGATGTTTTTATATACCTCATGCATATTAGAAAGTTTGTATTTCTTTTTTTTCTTTTTGTTTTGTTCTCATTTGCCTGTCCCTCATTTCCAAGAAAGGAACGCCAACCACCATACATGTCGTTGGGCCAAGAGTAAGATCGTAGTCTTTATTCAAGCCCAGACATGAAAGCCAGGCTGGCGGGAGACGCTTTCTGGAATGACCGAGGAGGGAAAGATGTAAGGCGGCCTGCCAATCCCCTCAAAACTCCAGCAAGGCATATTTCGGCCTGTAGGACGATATGCAATCGGACGGAACCACCACGTTGGACCATGGAGTGTGTAGGCATATTCATCGGACCCGGGGAAAAAAAAAAAAAAAAACCCCGGAATGATGGCAAGAGATCTGCCTCCACTGAACCAGCAAGTTCCAAAAGGCGAGGTTACGTTTGCTGCAGGATCTGGCCAAATCTACCTTTGATGTATCATATAGGGACGTTAGCCAGTCTGCATGTGATGGTGCCTTAGAGTCAACCCAAAATTTGCAAATCTGCTGTCTCGCGAGAAGTATTGCATAGAACAGGAAGGTCTTTGCAGGTCCAGTGACATTGTTGTCCAGCCCAAAAATTATCAATGGTAGTGTGAGGGATAATGATGTTTTAAGGATCGAGTCCAAAGTAGCCTCTACCTCGTCCCAAAATAGATTAATTGGGGGACACTCCATAAACATGTGGATGTCAGAGGCACCGGGGAGATTGCATTTGTTACAGCATTTCCCTACTTGGAATTTAGATAGCCTTTGTGGGAATAGGTAAGCTCGATGGACCGTGAACAGGTGATTCCACCTCAACCAGGTGGGTTTAACGATTTTGTACAGAAGAGTGAACAATCTTATCCACAAATCCTCACACTGAAGCCCAGTGTCACCTGCCCACTGCTCGTCCGGGAGGGTAAATTCCCCATCCCTTCCTCCAAAATGGTCCAATACCGAAAGGTTACTTCTTTGCCCCCCGATTGCCTATCTACCAGCTGATGTTCCAAGTTGCTACTCCTCCCCAGATGGACCTTTTTCCTAATCAACTCTCTAGACCAGCTGACGAGCTGTATATATTTAAACCTAGATAAAGCTGGGCCGACCCTCTCCTATAACTCCTCCCATTCTACCAATACCCCTCCTGCTAGCAATTCATCCCATCTTAGGATCCCTGCCTCTTTTAGGGGCACTGCAAGAGAATCTTTAAAACATGGGGGAAGCCCCGGGAAGTCCCAAATTGGGGCGAGATTAGAGAAGTAGGCCAACCCTATTCTTGCTTTAATCAGCACCCAAGCTTTTACCAGTGAAAGTAAGATCTTTAGCCTCACCTTTTTGAAGAACTTCTGCTCCCCGAATTTAAATAAGAAACCTTAAAGTGGCAGGTCCGCCCCAGTCAGCATGGCCTGGAACATTTTCGAAGTGGATGTACTTGATGGGGATTTCAGCAGCATCCTAGACTGCGACAGCTGAAACGCCCATGCGTAGTATTGTAAGTCTGGCAGGGCAAGCCCTCCCTCCTCCTTCTCAGTTTCTTCCAAGCGAGCCAGGTTGCCTTGTAATTCCAGAAAAATGAATTGATTTCCTGTTGGCATTTTTGGAGTTGCTTGGAGTCAAAGGCTAATGGAATGGTATTGAAAATAAGCGTGAATTAAGGGAGAATGGACATTTTTATTGAACTTATTCTCCCAAGAATGGTCAAAGGGAGAAAGGTCCAAGATTTTAGAAGCGCCCGACATTCACGGAGGACCTGATCCAGGTTGAGCTGTGCAATGTTACTGATTTCCTGAGTGATCTTTATTCCCAGATAGCGCATTGATGAAGTTACTGCCAGCTTTGTATTGCAAATGTTCCACATCATGATCTCGGTTTTCCCTGCGTTGATCTCATACCCGGAGATCCGCCCAAATTCTTCCGCTCTTTTGACGACTATAGGTAAGGCTTGCACAGGGTCGGAAGTGTAAATAAGGATGTCGTCGGCGTAGAGTCCTACCCACTTAACCCACCCTCCAAACTCGAAAGAGGGGATGTTGTGCTCCTCTCCCAAAGTTTGCGCAAAAGGTTCAATGTACAAATTGAATAGGAGGGGGGAAAGCGGGCAGCCCTGCCTGGTTCCCGTCAGGATTTTGAAGGGCTCTGTGAGAATACCATTTACCAACAGTTTAGCCCTGGGGTCCCTGTACAAGAGATCGATGGTACGACAGAAATAGACCCCCAACCAAAACGTTCTCATTACCGTGGCCAGATAAGGCCAATTGACCCTATTGAATGCTTTAGTAGCATCCAGAGTAAATGTGGCCAGGAGGAGGGAAAAAGTGGAGCCGATGTCTATGGCCCCAACCAGGTCTTGAGTTTGGTCTGCCAACTGACGCCCCCTTATAAATCCCTTCTGGTATTGATGGATTATTGAGCAGATCTCGCTCCCCAATCGAGCCGACAGAATGGCTGCAAAGATCTTATAGTCATTATTTAGGAGCAAGATCGGCCAATAGGACCCGCACTCAGACGGGTCCTTGCCAGGTTTAGGGATTAGCACAATTGTCGCCTCACTCCATGACGCAGGTGGCGCCAAGCCATTTAGAAAAATGCCATTCTAGAGGGCAGTCAACGATGGAACTATGGCAGGACCTATTACCCGGTACATCTCCCCTGGTAAACCATCCAGGCCTGCCACTTTTCCTCGCTTCAGTTGCCCGATAACCTTACTACTTCAGCTTCCCAAATTTCCTTATCGAGGTGGTCGCTCTGATCACATGTAAGAGTAGGCAGTTGAACCTTTTCTAACCAGGAGTCCCTAACCGTGGAGTCATCCGTGATCTCCTCCTTATAGATGGTCTGGAAGAACTCCTGGAAAGCGCTACCAATTTCCAAGTTAGAAGTCCTAGTTATTAATTCCCCGTCACATTTGATTTCCCTGATGTGTTTTTTGGCTTGGTCTGATTTTATCTTCCAGGCTAGGACCTTGCCTGCCGCTTCTCCGTACTCAAAATTTGAGAGTTTGCTCGCCTCCCACCTCTTTGCAACTCTTTCCTGTAATACACTTTCCAGCTTTTTTTTCAGTTTAACCCGGTTCTCCTGATCTTCTACAGATCCCCCAGCAGGGCCATACCTCTGATCTATAGTACGCAATTCCTGCTCTAAATTTTTTGATTTCTTCCCTGTATACCTTCCCTCTGTGTGAGGCTCTGTTTGTTATGCACCCTCTTAAATAGCTTTAAGTGCTTCCCACACCGTTACTTTACTAGCTGAGTTTAGGTTAATTTCCAGGAATGAAATGGACTGAGCTAACAGGAAGCTTTTCTCTTCTTCTTCAAGCAGAATCGTCTGGTCAAAAGACCAAGAGGTGTATCTGATCTGTTGGGAACGTGTCAGGGTAAAGAGGATAGCTGAGTGGTCAGATAGGTGGGAGGGGAGGTATACCAACTCCTTCAATGTATCTCTAAGGTTATAGCTGAAGAGAGCATAGTCGATCCTCGACTTGTGTTTGTATTTAAAATTCTGGAAAGAGACCCCCAGAGCATTGCCCGCCCTTTCCCTCCATACATCCGCTAAACCCAAAGTTGACATTATTGATTGAAGGATAAGCCTACATTTAGAAGGCGTCAGGGCTCTAGAATTCGGGGACTTTTCTAGCCTGGGATTTAAAACTATATTGAAATCTCCGGCCCAAATTACCGGGTCTTGGGAGGTGATCAAAGAACTCTGAATCTTATTTAGGTAGGAAGGGTCATCGTGGTTCGGGCCATATTAGCCCACTAAGGTATATGGGTGGCCATCTAAGACTATTCTAGTCAGAAGCCATCTCCCACTGAGGTCCTCAATGTAGTCCACGATCTGTGCCTTAGCTAAACTTTTAAAAATGATGAGGATCCCTCGAATATTGGCATTATGGTTCGTACAGATGAATTTGTCCACCCACCTCTGTTTTTTCAGCATTTCGTTTACTTCATATTTGAGTAAGTGTGTCTCCTGTATGACAATGACCAGCGCGGGGAATCTCTCATATATTGTAAAATTCTGTGCCTCCTACCCCTCACTCGCAGGCCATTGACATTCCAGGATAAGAATTGAACCATGGTCATACCCCTTTCCTACTCCCTCCCATCCACCCGCCAATTGGACTAACACCTCTCAAGTGTATGAAGAGGAATCCCTTGACCTGACAGAGATCACTCGGTTGACGTTTAGAAAAGTTGTTGCTCAAAGCAAAATTAACGAGAACAGGTTTACAAGGACATTTTAGCTCCCCCCCCTCCTTGACCCCTCCCCCCTCCCTCCCCCGGAAAACCCTCCCTCATTTACACTGACCAGATGGATAGCCAGGTTTACGTCATTAGACTGACCCTCCCCTCCCCACCCTCCACCTATGCTATGTCCAAAAACCGTCTAAAAAACAAAGCATATAAGGCGTAAAAGTCTCCTGAAAAGAAGGGCGTACGGAAGGCAGGAAGATAGGAAGGGAGTTCCCCCCCCTCCATTATGAACTATGAGTTCCTAATGTGTTTTATGTTCCACCCCCCTTTTTATGTAATTTGTTTTTACTTTTTCATCTTTTTTTTAAAAAAAATTTAACTTATTTTTTTTTTAACCATTTAGTTTATATTTGCTGTTTATTTTTTTATTTAAAAAACCAAAAAAAATTCCCCATTGTTTACTCTATTTCAAGGATACCTATACAGGTGACCTTTGGACCACCAAGAAAGAAAGGAGAAATTGCTGTGCTCAGTGCATGGAAGGATCTACGACCTTGAGTCTCTCATAACCTCAAGATCAAAAAATGGGGCGTGATCCCTTTAAGGCTTTAGAGCTCTAAAACCCCCCTCTGAGTGTGCAGTGATGGATGCAATTGTTTCATCGGCTTCCAGAGGAGAGCAGATGTTGTACATTTTATTTTTATACATCACCCTCAAAACGGCAGGGAACCTCATCTGTACTATTGCCCCTGCTGCCCTGAACTTTTCCATTTTTTGACCGAGCTACCACTGTCTGTCTAAGGTGGTTTTTGAGAGATCGGACCGAACCTCAAAAGAAAAGTCAGGGGCCTTTAATGACTTCGCCTTCAATGCGAGATTGAGGATTTTTTCCTTTAGATTATATGTAAGGAAATTCAATAAGATCTTTCTAGGTTTCACTCTGCCGGGGTTGAGGCGAAAAGGATCTCTGTGGATTCTCTGGATATCTCTCTCCAAAGTTTCCTCTGTTTCCTCCAGATTGAGGGCGTTCTTTAATAATGACACCACAAAAGCCTTGATGTCTCCACCCTCCTTCCCCTCCGGGACCTTCAGGAGTCGAAGGTTGTTCCTTCTAGAGTAATTCCCCAGAGACTCTACCCTTTCTTTCATCGCATCCCCCTCTCTCCTTAGGGATTGGATCCTGGTCTCTGCTGACTCCGACCTCGCTTTTAGTTCCCCAACCGAACCTTCCAGGCTCTCAGTTCTTTCAAACAGCCCATCTACCTTTTTCTCAAGGGTGTCACAAACCGCCCTGATCTTGTTCTGGTTTGTCTTGGATTCCACAAAGCCATTCCTTATCTGATCTCTCATAGCATTCAACAGTAGCTCCAGTGAGCTGCCACCCCCCTTCTCTCCGACCTTCTCTTCGACCATAGAGTCTCCCGTGGCCCCCTCAACGGCCTCCTCGGTAAAGTTAGGCTCCCTGAGCTCTACTGCTAAATTTGGCTTTGAGGTCACTGTTGTGACAGCTGGACTAATGGAGTCAATCGCTGTGGCCCCTGGACCCGTAATATCCTCGATTATGTTTCCCTGAATGGTACAGTCCCCCACCTCTGTGCCTTGTGTGATATCCAAAACTTGGGGCAACATTTTAAAGTACGATCGCAGCGAGGGTGTGATACGAGTCACACTGCCAGGAGGCCACTTAGTTTTACTTTTGCACTTTGACTGGGAGCTGAAACTAGCTTTAGGGTGCGGTGCTCCCCCTCTAATTATAGCCCCCTGCTTCACCCGTGGAGTGTCACTGGTGATGTCTGCTTCCACCTCAACCACAACCTCAGCCTCGGTCCCACCCCCGGCCTCCCCCTCTACTTCCCCCTCACTTCCTCCGTCTGTGCCACTGTCTGGGGTGCAGTGGGGGAATACCTTACGGCCCTCCCCTTGCTTCCCCACGGGGATGCTGTTCCGAGAGCCCTTACCCTGCCTCCGACCCATAGCTCCTCATCTCCCTGATGTGCTGCTTACAACCTTTGGGGGCTTCAGACACTCTGCACCCTTTGAACGGCCAGCCCGCCCCCCCTCCTTACTGCTCAATGCACTGAAAGCCGCGTGGGATCCGCGGGCGGTCTCCTTCTCTTTTTTCCACTTGAGATCTTCCCTCGTAGTGTTTTCCTCAAGCTCCGTTTGCCCAGAGCGGAGATTAGTAAAAATCGGGTGGATCCTCACCCATAGCTGCCAAGGTTTCAGATTGCCATGTGTGACATTTTTATAATTTCTGTGAAATTATGAGTGACATTCCAACGACTAAGATTGACACTTTCTCTCGAGCAAAAATCATGCAATGAAGACTAGGGAAACTCATAAATATCTGAAATGACAGACATTTGAGCAACAAGAAACTCACCCTGCCCCCCAATCACCTGTCCCCGCCTGGGCCCCAGTGCAGAGAGAACAGCGAGAGCTAGCCTGGCTGGTAAGTCACGCACTGACCCGTAGTCTGGGAAGATAAACCCAGTTAGTCAGGGCGCCCATGATAAGGATGAGGATGAGGAGACAGAGCAGCCCTGCGGCCGGGCCTGGAGATTTACTATGATTAAATCAGATCTGCAGATGAACCAGGCTCATTCAGAAGGATGATGAGACAGAGCAGCCCTGCCTGTCAACTAAATTGATTGTGTGTGACTAAAATAATTTATCAGAGATCAGACTGTGCGTGCCCCTCCGCAGCGGCACTAACACAAGCACTAATTATTAAACTGTGCATAGCCGCCAAGGTTTCAGATTGCTATGGGACAGTTTCATAATTTCAGTGTAATTATGAGTGACATACAGTGACTATGAGTGACACTTTCTTGTGTACAAAATCAAGCAATGAAGATGAGGGAAACCGAAATATCAGAAATTACACAAATCTGAGCAACAAAACATTCTAAGGAAATCTTAAAACTTTTGCACAGCACCAGAAACGGAAGGGCAGCAACTTCACACGAGGACCTGTAGTGATAAATGAATGAAAAATTGCTACTGAACTAAAAGAGCATGTGACAAGTGCACACTACAGCTGCAGGGATGGCCTTGCACCCGAGCGGTGATTTACATAGTGAAGCTCTCGGCTCCTCTGGCCAGCTCTGCTCCTTGAAAGTGTTGCAGGGCTGCTTGAGTCATCTGACAGACAAGACAGCCTTTCTGTTGTAGTATCTCTTTTCCATGGGTCACTTTAGGGATGCAATAAAAGCCTGTCCTACAAACTGTGACAAACGCACATGACTGGAGGGCTTCACTGGTAAGTGGAAAGTTCAGATCCGTTTGGCCTGCCAATTCTGTCCAGATAGGTTGGGGGAGGCTGCAGTTAGAGAAAACATCCTGAGCCCATACCATCACAGCACAGAACAGACCAGCGTATTAAGTGTTGTGCACGGCGCTAACTGGGCAGGTGGCAAGGAAAAAATGAAAAGTAACATGGGCCTTATTTATGAAGGCCTTGCGTCAGTTTTGCGCCGCCGGTGCGTCACTTTTTGTGACGCACCAGCGGTGTAAAAAATGCGCCTCGTTGCGCCATATTTAAAAAGTGACGCATCTAGGTAGATGCGTCACTTTTTAAACCCCTGCGCCACATTATACCTGCGTCAGGTATAATGTATGCAGAGGGGGCGTTTCCCCGCAAAAAGCCTTGTAATAGTGACGCAGTGAAATCTATGAGATTTCACTGCGTCACTTTTAGGATGCTGTTGCGTCAAAATCTTGCACCTGCCTCACAGCAGGCGTAAGACTGACGCAAGCCCTTTCACATGGGGCTTTCCCCATGTGAAAGTACGCATTGCTGGAGTTGCGTCACTTTTGTGACACACTCCAGCAATGCGTCACTTTTGCGCTTACAGATACGTCAGAAATACTGACGTATCTGTAACTCCTTGCGACATGATGCGTCATACATTAAATATGACGCATCAGGAATGTCGTAAGGAGTGCGCAGTGAAAAGTGACGCATTGCTGTTTTCACGCAGCGATGCGTCACTTTTCATAAATGAGGCCCCATGTCTTTATGTAAATGCACCCACTGCTGAAAAGTGACAACATGCCAAAACCAGCTGCATTACTATCGATTGCATAGGCCCAGTAATGCATGTCGTTTTTAAATCGTCACACAGCTAAAGTTTACCCACAGTCACCAGTCAATGATACACATGTCCCAAAAATATATTGTTACGGATACAATCAAAAACTTCGCAAAATAAATAGTAAATTATAGAGCAGGCATATTTCTGGCTTACCTGAATGGAAAGTGGAGTTCAAACGGCTAATATTAACCCCGTCTGTGTGCCGTCGGCGCATGGTTTAGTCCAGTGTACCATGTAACTGGCAGCCAGCCCCGCGCGAACAATCCCACTGCTGCCCTATCTCTCGGTCGATCCTCGGGATCCGACTGTGTTCATTGAAGCGCGGCCGGTTGGTGCAAAGTGTCACGATGCTGCAACCCACACTCTCCACATGCCTCCCGGGGCTGGGTCTCTGCCGCCTTGAGTGACAGTCTGTCTCCTGGCCACAGCTGGGCCTGGTAGCAGCTGGGCTCAGCTCTGGCCCTAACATTAGGCGAGCAGGGCGACGACTGCCGTGATCCTGAGCAGACGGCTTCCCTGATATGTGCATTAAAGGCCCGGGCCTCCGTCCCAGGACTTGTGACAGGGGGAGCGGGCCGGCGCACCTTTGACTGCTGTGTCCAGGCATACGGGGCAACATGAAGGGGAGGCTAACATTAGGAGTCACTCTCAGGTAGATGCTGTGTCCATCCCGCCTCTGCAACGGTCGCCGGGTTAATTATATAATTATTTTAATAAAGTATTGCCTCGCGCCCTTGCCCTCCTACGCAGGCAGCCAGCAGCACAACGGCGCCACAGAGCTGCCCGTAACGTAACTGCTGAAGACAGGCCCCGGGTCTCCGGGCAGATTGCGACATTGTAGCACGCACTTGTGGGAGCATGATATTTAACTGTTACTGATCCTGGCAAGTCAAAGTAAAGTGCGCCCGAGCCGGGCGCACAGCACACAGGTGTCCGAGGCTCTCTTTCAGCTTTGTCATCAGAGTGCCGGTCAGTAGCACAAATGCGTGACAATGCATTTCAGTGCGGTGATGCGGATCACTGCACTGAAATGCGTGAGCGTCACACGTGTTGCGTGACGCTTGGCAGGACTGCTCACCCGCCCTTCTGCCCTCTCACCTCCTGCTCCTGCTCTGAGGAGCCCGAGAGCCGCCACCCTGCGGCCGCGCCGTAACTCCACGGCTGCCTGTCTCCACAGCTGAAGTGAGGCGGGGGGAGGTTCCAAGCTCGCACCCACACACATCGGCGCCGGGCTCAGGAAACCGCTCTTCGAACGCTTCAAATGCTTCCCGATCACTTGAAAGCTCCGGGGCTCGGAATGTATCACTCCGTAATCCGCATACAGATACCTATGAGGAGGCCGTCATGAAAAGCCGGTAAAATCTGAGTAATGAGAACGGTGTGAATGTGGTGGGAGAGAGTCTGTCCCTGACGAGCGCGCCGCCCTAACCAGCGGCTGCCATGTTTTCCCCCTTGAAAGTTTGTATTTCTTCTACATCTTTAATTTTACAAGACATATGCACATTTTACTATGGATAGTGACACAGTTTCAGAATACTAGTAATATTTGTAAAACGGTAGGAGTATTTTCACTTCGGTATTTTCATTTGAGTATGGTTTACAGTATATTCTACAACTATGACCACCCCTTTTCTAGGATATTAACTGATAGGACATATAGGTAGATCAAATATATGCATACTTATTGGGGTAATTGGGACATTAGATTACTATTTTGTGGTAAGTTTTGATTTGTGCAAATGGTTTAGGAAGGAGTTCTAACAAAAGTACAACAAGTTAGAATGCTGTTATGAACGTTGGTCAATTTAGAAGGGATTTCTGAGGGACAGATGAGTTAGGATGTTAATACATGTTTGTTGGACTTGGCCCTTAAGGCAGGTTCACCCCTAATCTTTTTGCTTTAGATCTGTGATCTGTGTGGATGATTTTCTGGTCTGTGCGCACTTTTTCCCTGTGTCCCAGAGTAAAGTGCGTGCACGTAGTTAGGCTGGCCTGCTCTCCCATAGGAATGCATGGGGAATGTCTGTGTCCCTAGTAGTTCCTGATGCGTGGGGAGTGCAAGCTCGAATTTGGTATGTGCGAGCTCGTGGGAATGAATGCTTCGCAATGGTGTATGTGGCATGTGTGTGTCATGTGTAGAAATGCCACTTCTAGAACTTGGCATATTAATGTAAAATATGCCTGCCGTGTGATTGGCTGGAGCTGGCTGGTGAGCCTGGCTCCAGGAAGGCTGGATGGGTCTGCCCGGTGGTGAGTGTGAGATTAGCATGTTGATGGCTTGGGAGGAGTGCACCTGGTCCCTTATGGTTCTTGTAAATAACAAGGACCCCCTGATATGGATATGACTCCTGGGTCAGGGATAACAATTTTTTGTAATAGCAAATACCCAGGCAGACTTCAAACACAAAAGCTGGCTAAATAGTCAAAATAAAAACATAAATGTGTACTGAATAAAAAGTAATGCAATGGACTGGAATGATATCAAAAATGATTGAAATTTAATAGAAAATACACTCTTTACATAAAATACATAAAAAACATGTGGCTATTATTTAAATTTACATTAGAAGCACATCATGATACATAAAAAAAGGATCTTTTGTTTTCCTTTTTGTGAAGATTAGGGCTTCACAGCCCTAATCTTCACAAAAAGGAAAACAAAAGATCCTTTTTTTATGTATCATGATGTGCTTCTAATGTAAATTTAAATAATAGCCACATGTTTTTTATGTATTTTATGTAAAGAGTGTATTTTCTATTAAATTTCAATCATTTTTGATATCATTCCAGTCCATTGCATTACTTTTTATTCAGTACACATTTATGTTTTTATTTTGACTATTTAGCCAGCTTTTGTGTTTGAAGTCTGCCTGGGTATTTGCTATTACAAAAAAAACCTGGTCCCTTATGGGCCTGGACTTTCCCCACACAATGTTGGCTCCACCCCCTGTAGTGCGACTGATGTCCCTAGCCCTGCCAGTGAATGAAATGGGTGGTTGAGGTAAACAGAGTACTTCAAAACCAGCTGCAACTGGTTTTTCGACCGCCCTGCACCTACAGACAAAGGGAATTTACTGTATAAGAAGGGGCTGTGTCCCCATACAATTTGGTTCTTCTTTTGGATCCTTGCCTGAGGGGGCTGCTGCTGCTGCTGGGGCCAGGAGGACCGCCACTTGGCTGTCTCCCTGCCTGGAGACCCAGTGAGCTGGCTCTGGCCCTGCCTTGCCCCCCTGCCTGCCTAAGAGACTTTGTGCTTGACTTTGTGCTTAGAGAGCGCTGCTCTCTGTCCTATAGCGCTGTGAGCTCTTTATTTTGTTCTGTGGCGCTTGGGAGCGCCTGTTCTTCGCTGCTAGAGCTTGGAAGCGCTTTGTGTGCAGCCGGTGCCCACCCGGCATCTGCCCGTTTTGTTTGCCCGATTTTCGGCAGAGCGAGTGCCCACCTCGCTCCACATTTTATTTGCCCCGTTGTGATTTTATTATTTAAAACCGGAGCCCACCCGGCATTGCCCCGTGATCACCGCCGCAGCACCGGGCCGAGACAAAGAGCCGCCAGCGTCATCGCCAGGCCGCGCTGGGATTGGCCCAGCCGGCCGAGCCTCCCACCGCGTCACCGGGGAAGGAGCCAAGAAGCAGGAAGCCGGCTGCCGTGTCCGCGAGGCTCCCCGAGTGAAGAGGAGCCCCGCGCTGCCCAGCGAAGGTGAGCCAGCAGTGTCCCTGCCCTCGCAGCTCCAGCGAGGACCCGGTGAGTGCGTGGCTGCTTCATTGTGTGCAGAGCGGCCCCGGTTGGCAGCGGGCCGCTCCGCAAGAGAGAAGGGGCACTTTCTTGAAGGTTGGAGCCACGAGGCTCCTGGGGGCATTATTTAAGTCTGAGTCCCCCGGGAGGGACTCCAACGTGCCAGTACTTGTTCTTGGAGCCCCGAGAGGCTCTCCAGTTGTTCCTGGGTCCCCCGTGAGGGACCCCCCTGCCTAGTGAGGCGGAATTCATGGCTGAGAGCCCAGAGAGGCTCTGAGGGTGCCAGTTGCTTTGCGAGCCCAGAGAGGCTCAGCAGTGCCACAGTGGTGGTTCTTGAGCCCACAAGGCTCCAACGTTGCCCTAACTTTCCCTGCACCAGTTGCCCAGCACTTTGTGGGCAACTGCTACGTTTAGGCTTTGTGTTCTGTGCTGCCTGCGCAGACCCCTGACATTGAGACTCAGGGCAATCAGCCCCTTGCGAGGCCAGTTGGCCTGAGGGACAATTCTAGTGTTGTGCTACATGCACCCTGCGCATTGTAATTTACTTGTGTATGTGATTCTTGCGCAAATGTTCTAACCTGCACCTCTGAATGTGTTTAATGCCTCATGTGCAATTGTTTATGTCCCATTACCTTTGCTAAAAGTGACCTGCTTAGGTATTTTATGTTTATCCCCTTTGCTAAATGTGACCTGATTAGAGGATTGTTGATGTCCCATTACCTTTGCTAAAAGTGACCTGCTTAGGTATTTTATGTTTATCTCCTTTGCTAAATGTGACCTCCTTAGGTGATTGTTTAGGTTTCCTTCCCTTTGCTAAAAGTGACCTGCTTAGGTGATGGTATTCCTTCCTTAGGTCCTGATGATAAGGTCCTAGTTCCCTGCGTGATTTTCCTACAGTTTTTTAGGGTTGCGTAGGAGGTATTTACTCTTTACCAGTGATTACTGGTTGTGTGCTACATGTACTATTTTGGTGCTAATCATTATATGTCTATGTGCTAAGTGTATACCAACAAGTATTATTTCTAACAAGTGCCTACCCCTGACAGTGGTCCATGTGGCCCTGTCCTGTACATAATCCCTTGTAAATTCCGCCCGTGCCTGTTGGCACATTTTAAAGTTTGTGTGTTATCTAATGTGTTTTTACTATAATACAAAGGCTATTTTTCATATAACCTTGTGTGGAGTTTCCTTTGTGGTGGGCCTTGGGTGTTGTTGCTGGGGTGCGTGCGCACATACTTAACTCATACCGCCTCCAAGTTTAGCCTTGCTGCTCGCGCCACGTTACCTAGAGGGTGAGCAGGGGTTATCTTGGCGTGTAACTCCCTTGCCCTGACTTAGGAGTGGTGGTCTCTGACTGACTTTGGAGTGAGCCCTGGCCAGCCAGGGACCCCGTTTCTAACATTGGTGGCAGCGGTGGGATAAGGATTTGTGTTTGCGCTGTACCACAGTGGCGACAGGCCACACTTCAAAACTCTACATTTTTAGATAACCACATTTTGGGGATTATTGTTTTTTAGGTGAAGATCAGTATTGCTCCTCCTGAAAGGTGTAATTTTGTATTTTGTCCAGTACCTTGTTTCCCGCCCTGCTCCCAGAGTTTGGTACCTGTGTCGCTTGTGGTCAGGTTGAGAAAATCAGGGGTGGTAGAAACTGCCTTACCAGTCCGAGGGGAGGGTTGTGTGTGAATGAGTGTGTGTTACACTGGACAGAGGACTGCAAGTTCTCTGAGATAGGAATCTTGCTGAATTTTGTTGATTATATACTCCTGTTTACCTCAGACCTCCAGGTTCCCTGTGTCAAACTTTTCTTGAGAACGTCCGCCAAAATGGAGCCAGTTTTTGATCTCTGTAGTCTTTTTAGGTACAGTAGATTAGAGCTGGTCAGATTCTGTGAAAAGGGAGGCATAGAGGTGAGTGAGTTGGTTACTCAGTCCCAGCTTAGGGACAGCCTGATCCTGTGGCAAAAGGATCAGTGGGATCTTGAGCACAGTGAGAGAGATAGGGCCCGGGTCGCACGCCATGAGGGTGGTGAGTCTGTGGGGAGCCCTGAAGATTCTGATGAAGAATGTGAGTTGGATGGTGATGACAGTGGATGGATGTCAGCAGATAGTGAGGACCCCATAGATAGGGAGTCCCTTGCTGGGTTCAGTGTCAGTACCAGCGCCCCATCCCTTTCCCTGTCCCCAGAGGAGTGGTTGGATAGGAAGGAAGAGCGGGAGCATCAGCTAGCAATCTAACAGCTCAGGTTGGAGCATGCCAAGCTAGAGGCTGAGAGGGCCTTGTTCAGGGAGAAGGTAGCCCAAGAGAGTAGGTTATCCCCTGAGTGCAGTTGTAATTGTCTGGATTCCCCAGGGAGGGTGGAGTCCAGTGGTGGCAGCTTTTTAAATTTAAGTGTAGACAGTCCCACTCCCAGTTCCCCGAGTATAGTACCTGCTTCCCCCGCAGACGAGTTTGGGTTGAAGTTCAGGAGACTTAGGAAACTGCCTCATCAGTCTTGGGAAGACTTTGAGGATGAATGTTGTGGAGCACTGTCTGATTGGAAAAAGGCTCACGTGAACGACAAGGCTGGCGGTTTGTTTAGCATGGTTGTCACAGAGCACCTGCTCAGTTACTGTTCACCAGGGTTGCGCCAGCACCTGTTGAAGTTTGGATCATTTATTGCATGTGAGCTTGCAGCGGAAGCAGACCGATGGGAAGGTGCAAGAGGTTCCTTAGCATCGCTAGTGAGTGATTCCAACAATAGTGGGTCAGGGTTTCTCCAACCCAGCATGGTGGAGGAGGGTGAGAGTAGCCCAGCTAGGTCCCAGTATAGTGAGGAGGGTGTAGGGGCTTACTGCCTGTCTCAGTGGAGCGGGAGTGAGTGTGAGACCGAGAGTCCCCAGACGCCCGAAGCCCTGCCTCAGAGCCTGGATGGTTTCTTTAGGGAACACCAGGGTGGGGACCTAAGCTTACCTGTTAGTTCACTTGAGGGAGATCTCCTAGTGTGTGGGGGACCTGGAGCATCTGTAAGCGGAGCTTCTATGGTTGTAGAGTCTGGCAGTACTGCTCCAGTAGGGAGAGTACTGAAGTCCAGTGAAAAGAGTGATTGGGGGATAGTATGTGAGTCCCCAGAAGTCCTGGAGTGCCAGGCAGTGATTCCACCAAAGGTTCTAGACCGGAGGTTGGAGGTCCAGGTTCAGGGTTTGCCTGACCTGAAGGGTGGGAACACTGTAATCAGTGTCCTGACCAGTTCTTTCTCCAGAGGTACCGCCCCGGTTGGGAGGGAGCAGGACTCTGGAAGGGGGTGCAGAGGGTGGGAGAGCCCACCTCTGACCCGGTACCACCTGAGGGGTTAAACCCTAGGTTGGGAGAATGGTGTTTAGAGGGTACCCCTCGCAGGAGGAGGAGAACCCTAGGAGAAGAGGTAAGGGGAGGAGAGCCTTCCCTGAGACTCCTGGTCCATCTAAGGTTATAGACCCTAGGCTGGAGAACCAGTGGCAGTCTAGCCCTGTCTTGCAGACAGGAGGAGTGGAAAATGGCTATTATGTGCCAGGGGTTACTACCCCCCACTTTGTGAGTAGGCAGGATCCAGTGGCACCTGGGTGGCCTAGGGCCTGGTCCTGGCCGAGGGCAGCTGGAGAGTACCAGTGGGGTAGTCCAGTTAGTCCCTACCATAGTTTTAGAAAGAACCCCAGGGGTTCACCGTGGCGTAAAACAGGAGGGTGTCCCTGCAGTTGCGGCCCCGCGTCCATGTTTTATCGCCCCAAGCAGGGAAGCCCATCACGGTGCTGATTGGTCTGCCCTGCGTTTTGGCTCAAAGGGGGTTGTGTTGGACTTGGCCCTTAAGGCAGGTTCACCCCTAATCTTTTTGCTTTAGATCTGTGATCTGTGTGGATGATTTTCTGGTCTGTGCGCACTTTTTCCCTGTGTCCCAGAGTAAAGTGCGTGCACGTAGTTAGGCTGGCCTGCTCTCCCATAGGAATGCATGGGGAATGTCTGTGTCCCTAGTAGTTCCTGATGCGTGGGGAGTGCAAGCTCGAATTTGGTATGTGCGAGCTCATGGGAATGAATGCTTCGCAATGGTGTATGTGGCATGTGTGTGTCATGTGTAGAAATGCCACTTCTAGAACTTGGCATATTAATGTAAAATATGCCTGCCGTGTGATTGGCTGGAGCTGGCTGGTGAGCCTGGCTCCAGGAAGGCTGGATGGGTCTGCCCGGTGGTGAGTGTGAGATTAGCATGTTGATGGCTTGGGAGGAGTGCACCTGGTCCCTTATGGGCCTGGACTTTCCCCACACAATGTTGGCTCCACCCCCTGTAGTGCGACTGATGTCCCTAGCCTGCCAGTGAATGAAATGGGTGGTTGAGGTAAACAGAGTACTTCAAAACCAGCTGCAACTGGTTTTTCCCCCGCCCTGCACCTACAGACAAAGGGAATTTACTGTATAAGAAGGGGCTGTGTCCCCATACAATTTGGTTCTTCTTTTGGATCCTTGCCTGAGGGGGCTGCTGCTGCTGCTGGGGCCAGGAGGACCGCCACTTGGCTGTCTCCCTGCCTGGAGACCCAGTGAGCTGGCTCTGGCCCTGCCTTGCCCCCCTGCCTGCCTAAGAGACTTTGTGCTTAGAGAGCGCTGCTCTCTGTCCTTTAGCGCTGTGAGCACTTTATTTTGTCCTGTGGCGCTTGGGAGCGCCTGTTCTTCGTTGCTAGCGCTTGGAAGCGCTTTGTGTGCAGCCGGTGCCCACCCGGCATCTGCCCGTTTTGTTTGGCCGATTTTCGGCAGAGCGAGTGCCCACCTCGCTCCACATTTTATTTTTGAGGCCGGTGCCCACCCGGCATTGCCCCGTTGTGATTTTATTATTTAAAACCGGAGCCCACCCAGCATTGCCCCGTGATCACCGCCGCAGCACCGGGCCGAGACAAAGAGCCGCCAGCGTCATCGCCAGGCCGCGCTGGGATTGGCCCAGCCGGCCGAGCCTCCCGCCGCGTCACCGGAGGAGGAGCCAAGAAGCAGGAAGCCGGCTGCCGTGTCCGCGAGGCTCCCCGAGTGAAGAGGAGCCCCGTGCAGCCCAGTGAAGGTGAGCCAGCAGTGTCCCTGCCCTCGCAGCTCCAGCGAGGACCCGGTGAGTGCGAGGCTGCTTCATTGTGTGCAGAGCGGCCCCGGTTGGCAGCGGGCCGCTCCGCAAGAGAGAAGGGGCACTTCCTTGAAGGTTGGAGCCACGAGGCTCCTGGGGGCATTATTTAAGTCTGAGTCCCCCGGGAGGGACTCAACCGTGCCAGTACTAGTTCTTGGAGCCCTGAGAGGCTCTCCAGTTGTTCCTGGGCCCCCTGTGAGGGACCCCCCTGTTTAGTGAGGCGGAATTCGTGGCTGAGAGCCCAGAGAGGCTCTGAGGGTGCCAGTTGCTTTGCGAGCCCAGAGAGGCTCAGCAGTGCCATAGTGGTGGTTCTTGAGCCCACAAGGCTCCAACGTTGCCCTAACTTTCCCTGCACCAGTTGCCCAGCACTTTGTGGGCAACTGCTACGTTTAGGCTTTGTGTTCTGTGCTGCCTGTGCAGACCCCCTGACATTGAGACTCAGGGCATTCAGCCCCTTGCGAGGCCAGTTGGCCTGAGGGACAATTCTAGTGTTGTGCTACATGCACCCTGCGCATTGTAATTTACTTGTGTATGTGATTCTTGCGCAAATGTTCTAACCTGCACCTCTGAATGTGTTTAATGCCTCATGTGCAATTGTTTATGTCCCATTACCTTTGCTAAAAGTGACCTGCTTAGGTATTTTATGTTTATCCCCTTTGCTAAATGTGACCTGCTTAGAGGATTGTTGATGTCCCATTACCTTTGCTAAAAGTGACCTGCTTAGGTATTTTATGTTTATCTCCTTTGCTAAATGTGACCTGCTTAGGTGATTGTTTAGGTTTCCTTCCCTTTGCTAAAAGTGACCTGCTTAGGTGATGGTATTCCTTCCTTAGGTCCTGATGATAAGGTCCTAGTTCCCTGCGTGATTTTCCTACAGTGTTTTAGGGTTGCGTAGGAGGTATTTACTCTTTACCAGTGATTACTGGTTGTGTGCTACATGTACTATTTTGGTGCTAATCATTATAAGTCTATGTGCTAAGTGTATACCTACAAGTATTATTTCTAACAAGTGCCTACCCCTGACAGTGGTCCATGTGGCCCTGTCCTGTACATAATCCCTTGTAAATTCCGCCCGTGCCTGTTGGCACATTGTAAAGTTTGTGTGTTATCTAATGTGTTTTTACTATAATACAAAGGCTATTTTTTATATAACCTTGTGTGGAGTTTCCTTTGTGGTGGGCCTTGGGTGTTGTTGCTGGGGTGCGTGCGCAAATACTTAACTCATACCGCCTCCAAGTTTAGCCTTGCTGCTTGCGCCACGTTACCTAGAGGGTGAGCAGGGGTTATCTTGGCGTGTAACTCCCTTTCCCTGACTTAGGAGTGGTGGTCTCTGACTGACTTTGGCGTGAGCCCTGGCCAGCAAGGAACCCCGTTTCTAACAATGTTTATATAAAAATATAAATGCTCTTGGAGTTTTCCAAAAAGTGCTATCTTGTAACTTTCTAAGCCATGTTCAATATTTAATGGTATTCTCTATGATATTACTTGGCATGTATGGCTCACCCTGACAAGGATTGTGATTATTATTTGAGATGGGTTTTCACCCCCTCAACTAATACCCCAATCTCTACAGTTGTGTATCAGTAAAATAATTATGTAAATGCAAGATCACCTTTTGGAAATACTGTACATTTATATATCAAGTTGTCTGCACAGATACATTGGGCTTAAATACTCATTACACTTTGTGGACCAGGCCCAAGATATTTAGAATATTTAGACAATGTACAATACAAAGTGGCAAACACCTTTAAAGAGAGTTTAAATCCTGCCCATAATTACTACTCAAAGACTGTCCCATTTCTATGAGGTTTATTACCATCCAATATATGGAACACAAATACCTGACAACTACTTTTGTTGGAAGCATTGGAAACAAAAGTTATTTTCTTGAACAATTATATATGGGCTGTATGCCATAGAGTGTCTTTTGAGAATCTACAACACATATATTCATTACAAATACATTCTCTAAAGAATATACATTACAATGTGCCTCTCTTTCAACATATTTGTCTGATACCAAAATGCAGTTCCGCTCTTTGTATACCACCACCAAGTTAATATGCCTTGATTTGGAATGAAAGTATACTCAAAGTTGCTTACATTCATAGATCACTTCAACAGCCCAAGGTAACCAGGTCTAAATACTTTGTTGATCTCTTGTGAGAACAAGATATTCAATATGAATTTGATGTACAAATATGGTGCCTTAAATTAATGTTTATCAGGTAGGGGATTAAATAAACCATCCTCACACTATTGGCATGTATCCACATTAGAAACGACAATGGGTTTATGAAATGTGTGTATTAATGTCTCACCTTTGCATTTGAATGTAGTTCTTAGTCACATTTAAAGCTATATCCCCGAGGTTATTTTACCTTCATGAACTTTAACGTGAATCCAATGTACAGAGGTCTACTACACAGACTCCAGATGATCCAGAACGCCGCCGCCAGGCTCATCCTTGGGACTCCATGCCAAAAACACATGACCCAACACCTGCAAGAGCTCCACTGGCTCCCCGTCGACAAGAGGGTGACCTTCAAACTTCTTACACACGCCTACAAATCCCTCAACAAAATCGGACCCAAATACTTCAACGAGAGAGATTCCTTCCACCTACCCAAAAGGAACCTCTGCTACGCTGACCCCGCCCTGGTAGAAGTCCCCCGCATCCGCAGAACTAGAACAGGCGGAAGAGGCTACTCCTACATTGCAGCCAAGACCTGGAACGAGCTCCCTGTGCACATCAGATGCTCCCCAACCCTGCAAACCTTCAGGAAGAACCTCAAGACCTGGTTCTTCGAATGATCCGAGGCGGCAACTGATACAGAACTGCCCTCACCCCTAGCGCCTTGAGACCCTCAAAGGTGAGTAGTGCGCTTTACAAACCCTTGATAGGTTGATTGAGATAGTTTTATTCATTATTGTTTGAATGCACACATGCATATTTAATATGCACAGTTGACTTAATGCTTTAAGTTGTACTGACTAGGCCTATGTATCTTATTTCATGAAATGCTGTTCTCATTTCAGCTTTATCTCTTTTCCTTGCAGGTACATTCACATGGCTTGTTAGTTTGAGAATAGACACAATGCTGTATTAGTGATAGAGAGAGAGTCTGAGAAGAAGACCTTGACAAGAAACATGGAGAGCGAGGCTCTTAGGTGATCAAGGACATTAGCGTTGTCATGTCTGTCCTCTGAGAAATTGCACATGTTACAGCTTACAATGTGAGAAAGGAAAGGACCATTGAATCCCTGATGATGCAAACAGAATGGTGTTACCGGAGAGATTTTGGTGGAACCAACAAGCGTTCACCCTGTCTGATGTTACGTCACTTTTCCTTAGACTTTGAGAAGTTTAGACCTCTGTGGTTATTCTCTTTGACTCTTGCAGAGTATGGCTTAGGCTACAGTTATTCCCCTGGCCCAAGAAGACCCATTGTCGAGCTTCTGAGATGCTGAAATATTCCCATATTTTTCCATACTTTCCCTTATTTTCCTTTTCCTTGGATTTCTCAGATTTTTGAGATCCTGTTATGTCTAAAGCCATCCGCTTAGTTTGAACTTTAATTTAGATTACCATAATCATCGCTCACATATAGAAGAGAAAATCAGAAACTATTCGCTGAGCATCAAATGTTGCTATTGGTCTTTTGTATTGCTATGACTGAACTTCTTGTTTGCCTCTTATTGGTATGCTTAAACCTGTTTAGGAGGATAGGTTTTCCAGTTGTTATTCTGTAGCTTTACAGCATGGTACCAAGATTTGTTTACCTTAACCAGACTGCCAACATGTAATAAATCTTTTTACCTATAGTCACTGATTCCTGATCCTTATTGTGTAGTCAGATGGGTTGCACTGTGAATTTAAATTAAAGTAAATGGTAACTCTCCTTACCTCTCCGGCGGTGAAGGAAAGATCCATCAAATAACCTATGGTAAGAAGGTTTGGGCCTGAGCGCACCACCAATTTCTTCCAGCCCAGTAACCTCCAGGATGCATGTCAAAATTGATTTCTTATAATTCACAAAGATTTGACTTACTCAATTCATCCACACTGGAACAACACACAAGTCGATCTACTTGGCCAACTGCTACTAGCTGATATGTTGAAGAAACGTGGGAAGAAATCTAATTACCCAGACCCTCAGCTAAGTAAATGGTGGCATGATGTTTGGATTTAGTAATTAAAATACTAGTCATCCAAGAACCATCTCTGAAATGGGAGATGGAATGTGGATCAGTATTATCATTCATAGTTGTATTTGTATATTTTTCTGTAGAGCCATTACCCCATGTGGTATTAGAGGTATATACACAGAAGAAGAGAATACATAAGCAAGCATGTGGGAACAACAGCAAAATTGAGGGAGGGGGTTAATTCAAGGGAACTAGATTGATGGAAAGGAGACAACTGCTCTTGCATTTACTGGGCCCAAACCACGGAAGGTAATGCAATAATGAACCATAACTTTTCTTTAAGTGAATATTCATACCACTCTCTTGGTCCTCCGGTGGCCCTTGCTGTGTGCCGAGAGAGGTTGGATATAAAGGGTCCCAACAGTCATTCAATGATGGCCAGGAATTGGATAACTGATTACAAATTTGATATCAAGCTCATGTAGATTATTCTTAACTATAAAGGTTAAGGATTATCACTGCAAGCCCAAATCTCCTCAAGAAATGTAGGCGAGCCAAAATCATACACATCAAGAGTTCAGCTAAAGCTACACAGGATAATAACATTAGAATTTGGTGCATCTGAGATCTCTCTATTATGATCACCTCTAGTTATTAGTAAAACCAAATTGAAAATGCACATTCACTTATGTAAGGATAAATCAAGACAACTGAGTCAAAGCAGTAAATTCAGTTTAGTTTATCAACATTTTGAAAGATAAGTGCATCAACAGATTGCATCAGGTAATAAAACAGATTAATAAAGGTCAAATAAGTACCAAAAGCTCAAGAGTTCAGAAAGGGACATTAATTTGCCAGTTCGAGTAGTCCCAAAAGGAAGAGACCACTAAGTGCATATAGGATATGCGTCAGTTGGGGAAAGAAGCCAGATGAGTCTGCATCAGGCAAGTTAAATTGCTAGGTAAGTTTTGCAAATCTCCAATAGTGGTTTGTAGTCAGCAGGCATGCAGGACAGCAGTCATCCATCATCATCAAGCTGCATATATGCAAATCGCTGTAATAATGCAATGCTTAATGCCTACGATCCATTAAATCTGATGATATTATATTCCTAGCCTTTCATGGGGTGACGCCTCCTGAAATCACCTCATCCAGTCACATTACTCAGTCCATTGGTCAGTTCATATGGAACGTGTGTCAGACGACATAAAGATAACAGAAAAATGCAGAGAAATAGGTTGGACAAGTACACGGTCTGTAAGTCATCCAGCAGGTGAAACGTTTGAACAATGCTCCTTTAACTAGAGCATGGGAGAGAGTTCAAGAGGACAGTTTTGAAGGCATATGTCCTGAAATGGTAACAAGATGTCGCAAATCTTTCATACAGTACATCAAATCTTAGTAAAGAAAACACGATTGCACATAATTTGCCATGTCGGGAAATTCTCTCACCAAACAGTGAGCTTAAAGAGGCAGAAAAGGTTTATTCATGTATTCAGGCCCATACACATTTAGGCTAATATAAAGTGGAATATATAGAATTATAATTATATAATATTAAGAGAACACGAAAGGGGCATGGCTGAGCAAGCAATGGTGGTAGACGTGCCTGGGTAGAGCTCCGTCAGAAGCTCCCCTACCACAGGCCATTTCTCGGCCAAAAACATCCGATTTGGCCTGAGATCGTCAGCGAATGCGTCTGAAACACCCGACACTCGACTGCTGAAGTTTGAGACGATTTGTTCCAGCCGGACTGCCCCGACGGTGGAGAGAACTGAGTGCCCTGCCTGCGGGCACTTCCGGCCGGAGTAGAGAAACACCTGAGGTCGGGGACCCAACGGGCCTGCTGGGCCCTGAGGCGGCTAACGGCATCCTGAGACTATCGGCGGCCCTGATCAACCCTGGTGCCCACATCGGAAGATAGGGGAGGCGTCAATGAAGACGGAATGAGATTGGCCCCCCCGACGACTGCTGTACGGAGAGGTTCGCAGGTGGCGATCACTGGCTGGGGGTTGCGGCGGCGCTGAGGCTACTGGATTTGCCTGTAGCTGGCGGCGGGAGGACCTGAGGTGTGTCCCCCTTGCCTGGCGGGGGCCGGAGCTGACCAATTGCCCTGGACTGCACCGCTGCGTTGAGGATAGAAAGGTATAGGTGCCTTCAAGGGAGTTTGTTTAAATGACAATTAGTGGTTCAGACTGACTCAATAGGATAAGTTAATAATCCTTACAGGAAATCAATTCATCAAAAGTGGATTATTAATTATATGTAGAGGATACGGCACCCTCGTTGGGGGCCACTTCCCGTCGGCATCGGCGGCTGCCTGGGATCGGGGACGTGACCTGTCTGCTGAGCCCTGAGGAGACGAGACCCGGCAGGAGTCACTGGGCGCCGTGGCGCTTTGGCCGGAGCCTTGCTGGATGCTGCACGCGGCGGTAGGCGACTGCTGATTTTCCCGCCGCGGCGGAGACCCGAGGCTGCCTGTGGATCAGGCTGGAGGAGTCGGGGAATGGAGCGTGTTACGCCTGGCCCCCCCCTGACCAAAGAGCGAGGAGGCTCGAGGCTGAGTGCCAGCATACACTGACGACACGGATGGAGACATGACTAGGGAGAAGAGATTGGGATTCTCTCTCCACCTCGCCCTGCCGCTTGCCCAGCACTGGAACTGACGCACTTTTGGGACACTTTACTACACGGACCCCGCCCTGAGTCCGGGTGCATACAGACGACCTACCCTGCCAGTGAGACGAGGACGCGCTCTAAGTAGCGCATCCACTAACCCATAGTACTACGGTGGCAGAGGGGGACCCTGAAGTTGTTGTGGCACTGCAGTAATACCTACCCATACACTTTGCGATCTTCCTCACGACTGAGCTGGTTCTGGACGCGAGCACGATCGGGACTACGGGATAGATGGAGGAGCCGGCGCAGGTATTAAGAAGTGGGAGAAGAAATAGCAGAGATCACTAGCTGATCTCCCCGGCGCCTTGCGGACGCTGCCTATTGAGACGGACAGGTGTGCACCTGGCAGATAGAGTTGCCCCTCCTGGATTGCGATCCCCCCTCCGCACAGGATCATTACACCAGACATTTACTCGCCGACTGTCGGCGCTGTTGGCCCTCTCTTGCACCTAGGAGATAGTTCGATTGACTCTAGATTGCTTCACCTTCCGGCAGCAACAGGTCCCGCAGTGGGCATACCCACGGCGTTCCTGCAGAGCACAGTAGCCTTACATTCCTTTTCTGAACTGCATAGCCCCCTTGGTGAGCCGTTACTTCACGGGCTGAGTAAGAAGGATCCCCGGAGCATACCCTTGACCACGCACATCAGGGCCTCCCATGTCTGGGGACCTAAAACCAGAGCTGGAACCAGCGGCGCTCAAATGAAGGGGAAGATGGCAAAGCAAGCTGAACAGGACCAGACAGCTTCTACCTGGACACGATGTTGGCAGCAATGGAAAGACTGGAGGAGTCGATGCGCCTCCTTGCAGACTAAAATCAACAGCGTCGCCATAGATCTGACGCATCTCCGAGCTGACCACAAAAAACCTTTTGAACGGACGACTACCCTGGAGACTACAATGACAGATCTGACTCCCAAGATCACTCAAATGGACAAACACGTCCAAGATCTACTAAACAGGTTGGAGTTCCTAGAGGATCGCGCAGAAGATGCAGAAGAACATGTGGAGAGGTGGCTCAGAACCATTCTCCCGATAGACACCCTCTCGCAGCACTTTGTTGTAAAGCGAGCCCACCGTGTGCCGGCCCGACCTCCCCCTGTGGGTTCCAACCCAAGGCCGATGCTAATTCGCGTACTGAACTATCGGGACAGCGATCCATTCTACGTGAAGTTAGGAAGCTGTCCGAAGTTAGGGTTGACAATGCAAAAATTATGTTCTTTTTCGGACTATACGATACAAGTACAGCGTCAGCGACAATCATTTTTGGCGGTGAAACAACGACTCCGCCGCCTGGCTCTCAAATATTCCTTACTGTTCCCTGCTCGCTTAAGAGTTGTGGCCCAAGACAGGACACACTTTTTTAACACTCCAGAAGCGGCTGAGGCTTGGCTCGACTTGGGCATCGACAACGAACCTAGCGGGTTGCCCCAGAGGGTGCGCCGTGCTGGAGGGGCTCGACGGCGCCGGCGTAGGAGACCCTCGGCAGCGAATTCGACGCGTACGGAGTCAGAGGTGGGCCCTACTCCTGAACATCGACAGAATGAATAGCAGGAGGCCCTCCGCATGGTGGCGGAGATTAGTGGCTCGCTGACAGAGGACCCAGCCCCAGGAGCTAACCCTGAAAGTCTGGTGAGTGATGACGAGTATCTTTACGGATTGACAGACTCCCAGGTGTCAGGGGATCTGCCAGATGTTACACCACAGACCGCTGATTTGGTACATTGACACTGCTTTAGTTTAAATGATCTGCTGTTGGAACACAAAGACACACCTGCAGCCAATGTGCTACTGGACCCATGAGACGCTGATGAGCTACTGGAGGAGATACGCTTGTACGACAGCGAGAGTCGGACTTGAATGCTGTGGACCCGAGTGCCGAACCTAACATTTGTGCCCTGTTGGAGGCGCTCCTGCTGCTGGTGAGTCCCTGGATTGTGTGGAGGAGGCGGACGTACCCCCCCAGAGGTGAGTGCCTACCTGCGCCCTGACCGGCGCAACTGCCGAACACTTGGCTCCTGGCCTGACCGAACTGACTAACCCACACACAGGAAACACTCGCTGTCGTAGGGCTGTATAACAATGACTGCCTGTGGTGGGGAGACTACACCCTCACCCTGATTGCATGAACCCTTGGTACACTTAATACTGCAAACTCAGTAAACCCCCCTTGAACTTACGGACAATTAGTGCTCACTAGAGCGTTTGGACGACAGCACGTTTCGCTGCCGACCTTTTGGAATTATGGTTATGTTTTCCACGTTTATGAGACTGGTGCTCTTTTTCCTTCCCCCAGATGTGTGATTGCGGGGCAGTGGGACTAAGCGGGCGATGCCCTGGACATTGTATGGCTGTCTGATCGGTTGGGTTGTGGGTTGGAGTGGTGCGAGTGGGTGGTGGGGGCGGGGTGTGGGGAGGTGGAGTTGCAATGTCTACAGTTAAATGTTGCACCTGGAACGTGGTATGCGCACCCCCTCACGCCGTTACCAGGTATAATCATATCACAAGCGACACCGGGTACAGGTAGCACTGTTACAAGAGACACACTTGACAGACCATGAGACACACACACTGCGCCGCAGGTGGAGCGGACAACTGTTTGCCACTGGTTTCTCGGCATATGCGCGTGGATCACTGATATTGATTCGCCCAGGGGTCCCCTTTGCTCTCACTCAAAGTAACATAGACACTGAGGGCAGATATGTGATACTTCAGGGTAGACTAGATGGACAACAGGTAGTCATAGCCTCTATTTATGCTCCTAACACTGATCAAGGACGTTTTCTTACAAGGTTATTGACAGCAATAGCGCCATGGCCGGGAGTCCCACTCTTGTTTGGAGGCGATTATAATTGTGTACTGGACGTCCAGTTGGATCGCTCATTTCCCCCGCTAGCAAGCGCGCCAATGGTTGGAGTATCGTGAGCGTTTGCTGACTGGACGTCACAGTGGGATCTCCACGATGCCTGTCGTAGTCGCAATCCCAATACGAGGACCTATTCGTATTACTCGGGTGCGCATACACTACACGTCAGACTCGACAGATTTATGCTATCTAGTGACTTACTACCTCATGTCACAGACTCCTGCTATCTAGGGCGCACTCACTCGGACCACAACCCTCACACTCTTGACTTTGCCTGGGAACGCCCGCACCCACCGATCCCCACGTGGCGACTCCAAACAGATGTTTTACTAGACGCCCCATTCCGGGAATTACTCTCGAATCGCATTTTACAATATTTTGAGGATAATACTGACATTGCAACAACCCCATTGGTAGAGTAGGATGCGTTTAAAGTGGTCACACGTGGTCATGGTTTGGGCACGCAGGTGGGAATGAGACCCCAGGTAGACAGGGATTTGACGAGGGTAGAATTCGCCCTACTAGTCGGTGAACAGGAGGCAGCGGAAGGGGATGACACGAGGTTAGTGAATGCTCACGAGCAACATGCGCTACTTCTGGAAAGATTGAAGAACTTAAATTATGCTGCGCACTCGGCACGCACACACCACACTGGGGACAAGCCAGGCAAACTATTGACTTGGCTGATTCGACGAGATACACAAGCGTTACCGGTACTGTCAATACGCACCACACAAGGTACCGTGGTATACACACAGAGGGCCATACACAAGGCTTTTACGGGCCACTATGAGAATCTGTACCGTTCCCGTTTACGAGCCACTGGAGAGGATATCTCCAGGTACCTATCGGAATTATTGCTACCAGCGGTCACTAATACACAACGCGAAGAACTGGGCGCACCACTCGTGGCAGAGGAACTTCGGGCTGTTATATTCTCCCTCTCCAACGGTAAAACCCCAGGTCCTGATGGCTTGCCTGCGGAGTTTTGTAAGGCCTACTCTCCTATCCTCATCCCAGAGCTTTTACGGATGTATACAGCAGTGGTAGAGGATGATGCTCTCCCACCCACTCTGAATGAGGTGAATGTGATATCGCTTCTGAAGCCTGGCAAGGACGGGCTCAACATGGAATCTTACAGGCCACTTGCCCTTCTTAATACGGACTACAAGATCCTAGCATCCGCACTGGCACAGAGACTGGCGCCTCTGGTCCCCACACTAGTACACACCGACTAGAACGGATTTGTACCCACCCGCAGCACGTCATATAATATTAGACGGCTATTTCGAGTGCAAAGCCTGGCGGTAACCCAGTGGCCTCGCTCGGGATGTGTAATTCTAGATCATGAGAAGGCGTTTGATTCAGTGGAATGGCCCTACCTCATGCAAGTACTGGAAAAATTTGATTTGGATGCTGCCTACATCCGGATGGTTGAACTCCTTTACTCTGACCCTGTGGTGTGTGTACGCACAGGCAGACTTTTCTCTGACCCGGTCCTTGTTCGAAGGGGCACCAGACAGGGTTGCCCCCTCTCCCCCCTGATTTTTGCACTGATGATGGAGCCCTTGGCGGCGCAGTTGCGTGTCTCTGGCACGGATTGGGGGATCCCCTTAGCTGACGGGGTGCACTCAGTATCGCTTTATGCTGACGACTTACTGATCTACGTAAAAGACCTGACTCGCTTTCCAAGCGCGCTCACTACTATATTTAGCACTTTTGGGGATGTGTCAGGACTTCGAGTTAATTGGGCGAAGTCAGGTGTATACTCTTTCGCTGCGGACACCCCAGAATACGACATTACAACTGTTTTTAGATATCTGGGGATTCAGGTTTATCGTGAACCCGCTGATCTGTTGGAAGGTACCCTGATGAGAACAATTTCGTCACTTACGGCTCAGGTGCCCTTTTGGAACTCTCTCCCATTGAATGTCCCCAATCGCATTACACTGGCAAAGAAGATCGCCCTGCCTAGGTTGCTGTATTTCTATGCAAATCTACCGATATATGTTCCTACTCGCACTTTCCGTGAGCTGGAAACTTTAACCAGACGACTGATCTGGAACACAGGGCGCCCCAGAGTTGCGTTGAAGACTCTACATGCTGCAACGGAGAGCGGGGGTTGTTGGTCCCTAACCACGAGCTTTATTACCTGGCAGCGCAGTTGCAATGGGTCACTTACTGGATGAGTGGGAAAAATTTGGAGGATACTGCCTCGGAAGACACAGTTATGACGGACCCACAGATACATGCGCTGTTTCATTCCCTAACAAAGACCCGCTGCCCTGACCAGCTGCTACTCGCAGTGGCAAGAAAGTGCTATATGAGGAGTCTGAAACTCACAAATGCTACCACACCGTATGCACCCAACCTGCCACTGCTGGGTACACCTTGGGAGGGTGGCACACTCACGGAACCCACACTGAGTAGCTGGGCGGCGGTTGACTTGGAGAGCCTGGGCGACTTGTATGCAAATGGCACACTGCTTTCTTTTGCAACTCTAGAGGATTAACACAGGCTCATCAGCTGGGCAATTCACATGCGACACTCCTGCACACATTGACACAAGCCTGGGGAACTCTAACAGAGGAGCCGCCAACACATCTGCTCATTCAGTACCTGCATGTGATGGGGAACGGCTCACACATAGTACATTGGCTTGCCCCGGCACTACACACACACACACGCAGTTCTCGTCACAGCGTCTGCGAGATAAGTGGACAGCCGATAGAGGCCGGGACTGGACTGACAAAGAGTGGGCGCGGATACTAGCCGGGACGCTAAATATACCGCGCAATGCACGCTTCAAAATCATACAATATTATATCGTGCACCGTGCCTATCTGTCTCCAGATAAGCTCAATCGATATTTCGGGCTTAATACATCGGCGTGCCCCAGGTGCAGACTTGTGGACGCACAACTTCTACATATACTGTGGACATGCCCTTTAGTACACACCTACTGGACAACAGTGTCAGGTACCTTGGCAAAAGCGACAGGAGGCAGCTTACCGCACACATGGGAAGCTTGTCTATTGGGTTTGTTCAAAAGAAAGAGACAGACGAAAGTCCAGGCGAGATTCTGGGACCTGGGGCTGATAACTGCGAAAAGCCTCATTACTAAGCGCTATAAGAATAGCACACCCCCCCAGGCGATACATTGGCGTAATTCGTTTGACAACTGGGCAAAGGCGCAAAGTGTAGCGCTACATTGAGAAGAAACAGCAGGGCTCCGCATGTATCCCATAGCGCTGGACTGGGACAGCACCTTGACGGTTTACCACCAGGCGTGCCTGCAGAGTGGAATTGTTTAGGCGCTGGTGCCCCTCTTGAAATAATTCTGACTGATCTTTTTCTCCCCCCTCTTCCCCCCTCCCGGACGGCCTCCGCTCTCCCCCTTCCCCCCCCCCCCCCCCCCCCCCCGCTGCGTACTTCACAGATCTTACAGTTTAATCCTCACAGGTGATATAGCGCCATGCAAGCTTGTTCCCCGCATGCCCCAGGAGCATCACATGTACACACGCGTTCACTGTTAGACACCGCCCAGTCTCTAGTTTCCATAAACTTAAGATTGTTCTTTACAATTGTTAGTGAGAGAGCGCAAACTGACCAAAATGTAGAAATACATCACACTTACATGTAGTAAGCACAAATCATGAAGAGAAATGCCATGAGTGCTGATAGTATCCAAAGTTATATTCTAAAATGTGTAGTTAATATAGAAGTTTAAATAGAAGTGGAACTAATACAGAAATGTGTGAAGTAATAAGCTTTTATTAAGCGTGATTATTCCTGAATCCATGTTGTGTAGCTGCTAAATGTAAGATGGCATACGGAAACGTTGAAATGTGGTAGGCCTCAGGGCCTGAGCAAGGCGGGAGGGGGAAGGCGATTAAAATACACAATATGGATTGCACTAATGTTTAGTATTAATGAGTAGGCTTTTTGATTTATAGATGTGTTTACCGAAATCAGTAGAAAATGAGTACTAACATGCGAATAATTAAAGAAGAAGCCGAATGCTATAAAATGTAGTAGAGCTGGAAAGCTTTAAATGTTGATTTATACGTATTAGTTTGGGTCAAAGAATGTTGCAATGCGGTTGGAAAACCATGAGAATTGGGATTAGGCTGCTGATGTCTGTCTGGAAGAGAAAAGGGGGTATTCAATTATTAATATAATGAATAGAAGACTGTTCAAGAAACGGACCAGACATGGAGGAGGGTTCCGGAATGTTTAGGGGGTATCAGCGGGCCGGAGACGAGTCTGAGAAGCAAGGTCGACTCTAACCACAAGGCCTCATCATGGAAAAAGCCAGAAGCTACACCACGTGAGGGGCGTCTCACGAGGGGCGTCCTAAATGTTGTTGTATTTTTGTATTAGGGACAGCACCCCTGGGTGGAGTTAGAGCAGACGCCTGAGGACCCTTTAGAGAGCGGATGGGTAGGCAGAGAGGGGCCATGACTGGAGAACTATAGGTTTTCACCAAGAGTTCGAGAGTGGGTGGCTTCCTTTGGGAGTCATTCACTGCTGACACCTTAGATAGATTGAGACCTGGTTAAGTAGGGATACCATCTAGAGCAGGGTAGGGAAAGCCTAACCTGTACTTTCCTTCCGCCTGTAAATGAGCGATAGATTTCAATACGTGTCTATGCTAACGGCACTATTGTTTTTAGAACTGGTATTGATAGTTTCCGTTGTTCGTCTGAGGGCCTTCAGAGAACACGTGTATGTAGTTGGGCCCGTGTATTTGGTGAATCTCATCTTGAGATGCTTGTACCTGCAACTTATAATAAATCTTTGAAAGCTAGAAGTTGTTTGTGATCCTTCGAAGCAGAGTCCTTTACTGGGGGAGCTAACTTGGTGACGGATGCACTTTCTTTCCTCAATGACAGGCAATAAAGATTCAGTCGACCTGAACGGGGTTTTAGATCGATGGTGATAAGGTATTGATCAAAATCTCAACCCTTCCAGTTGGTAGCTATAGAGGATGGTTGCCTTCTTGAGGAAGGTGATCTAGGCCAGGTTAGATTACCCCAAGCCCCCTAGAGACCGATGATCGGAAGAACCGCCGGTGGACGAAGGACCGGATGACGTGAAGCGGAGAAGCAGCAGTATCGGTCGAGAGTGAGTATAAAGGGTCATGCGTGTTAAGATTGCGGTGTTTTATATTGTATCTATGTTGTAATGTTTGGCGGAGTTGAATGACTGTAGAGAGACTGTGGAACAGGTTGTGAGCGCGCGCAACCGGTGGAAATCTTAGGCTCAAGGAGAGCTTAAGTGGTTCGGGTGTATCGGACACCCAGAAGTAATTGTTAACCAGGGTGAAGGGGGTCATGAGGTACCAGTGACCACCCGAGGGACCAGATGGGGGGAGTGAGTGCGCGAGTAACAGACGCTGGTCGGAAGTTACTGTGTGCGTAAAGAACCTATCAGAGTGACGACAGACATCTCGTCAGTTGTGTTGATAAATACAGATAGACTGTGGACGTACAGTCGAGGGAAGTGACCGCTTGGTCGGAAGTAGTCATTTTTCGGAGTATGAATGGGACGCATGCATGACCGCGAGGAGAGCTGAGAAAGGAGGGGTGCTGCTGCGAAGCGGAGACTAGTGACGTCAGAAGGTGCCGCGCTGGGATTGGCCGGCCGGTGAAAGACCGCGCTGCGATAGGCCAGCTAGCAAAGCCGCGCTAGGATTGGTGGATTGTCATCGGGAAGTAAACAGAGTATTCAAGCTGGAAATTTTGCGCATAATTATGAAGTGTTTTAAATGGTTAAAAACGCTGTTTAAGAGAGAACGTAGGGGATCGTATGAAGGGGAAGAAGCCCCGCCGGAGGGTACGCCAGCTCATTACATGGGAGTAAATGTTGGGCTGCACACGATTCTGTGGATCTCAGAGTGGAGTAAGATGACAGATGGAAATGAGGAACTCACGTTCCCGAAGTACGGGACGTATAGACTAGAGGTGCTACACAGATTAAAAGCAATTATGACCTCTACGAGACCCTTGCCTAGACCAACACAGTTTGAAGCCCTTAATGCATGGATTAGGGCAGCGCATGAAAAGAACATGAACAGACGGCAGGAAAGAGTGAAACGCTCGGTAAGAGCAGTGCAGGATGCCAAGTGGGATGAGGATGCTAAAAGATGGAGGGCGCATAACATGGAAGTAAACAAATTGTATCCAGTGTTAGAGATGCCCGGAAATAAAAGCCCCCTAGAAGAGGATGACGAAAGCGAGACGGAGGATAGCCTGATAAACAGATTATTGACAGACAGGCCGCCTCCGTATAACAGAGCAGAAGGGGATGCCGAGAAAGGGGGGGGCAAGGCAGGAGAGCATGGGCCACTTCCCAGTTCCGAATGGGATCCCGCTGCAAAGAAAGAACTGTCCCAGCCTAGTCAGGTGCAGCAGGTGGTCGGGAGGTTTGTGGTGCAAAGAGCGCCAGAAATGGAGTGTGCCACATCCTACGCGTTACCTGATGCACTACAGGTACCTGTTACCATAGGTCCTATAGTATCGATATATGACCCAGAGAGAGCTAGAGGGGAGGAACGGGTACGGGGGGACAGAGAAAGGGCAGAGATGGCAAGGAGGAAGGATACGATCGACTCCCCAAGCCAGTTGCCGATACCAAGAGAGTGGAGTACCCCAATACCCACGGCAGGGGATCTGGGGGACATTAGATACCCAGAGGATATGAGGGGACCAGGACGGAAATCCTTCCAAGAATTAAATGAGTACATGAAGAAGTGGGATGAGGCAGTAGAGGCTCACAAGAACATCATAACTGCAGAAGCTGAAAGGGAAAGACAGGACAGCAGAGCCCGGACTCACTGCGGGGCTGAAGAGAGCAGTCCGGAGTGGGACGGCAGGGAGAAAGACAGTAGGAGAGGCACCCATTGGGCCCGGAGTGAAGGTAGATCAGACCTGGAAAACGGAGGGGTGTCTCGCCCACTATGTAGTAATGAAGATAGGAGGGCTCGGGAGTACAGAGATAGCTTTAAGTGTATCCACTGCGTGCCAGACAATAGAGAGCAGAGCGGGAGTTGCGAAAGGCCGCACCATAGTCCCTGTGATGACGGACATGAGCGCAGCCCAGGGAATATGGGAAACCAAGAAGGATCGTATCAGATATTGAGTGATACGAGGCCAAGAGGGAATGGAGATAGAAGGGAGAATATCAGGGAGTCCTACTGTGAGAAAAGAGGAGAGAACGGGCAGAGTAAGATAGGGGGTAACAGGCCGGTGTTCCATCACCTTCCAAGATCGGATGGCCGAGCATGGGATCTGGAGAGATGGGAACAAGAGAGAGCACTCCCCAACTCTCCCGAACCCAAACGAAGGGCCCGGAGTTGGGATGGGAGAGACACCTGTGAACCTCCCTCGAAGGAGATATTACGAGCAGAAATAAAAGCCAAAAGGCTCGATGTCTCCAGCTTAAAGTCAGATCTGGATGACATGGTAGATGGTACCCTGCCCTTAGAAAGAATAGACATGTATGAGCAGGGTGAAATTCTGTTCATGGCAAAGGACGTAACTCGAAAGGCGAGAGCAACCCATGAGAAATTAGTGGAACTAGCAGGCAAGTACATGGTAGACCTGTCAAGAACCAAAGCCTTACAGGGCAACCACAGGCTACATTACACAGACCGAGACCTAGATGAGAGGCGAACCATCGGATTGAAAACACACATAAGGGAACTGATCACTGGAATAAGGACGTGGAGGGCCCTAGATAAGTGGGAGGAGAGGTGGTCCAAGAGAGGGACCGTCAGGAGAAGCACACTTATGATGACACCAGGAGGACAGCAGGGGGTAGAGACATACCCTTTGAGGGAAGTCGCAAATGGGACCTATGTCCACGTCCCTTGGAGTAGGGGGGATTTGGCTGCCTTTACCACCTCTTTCCCTAAATTGCGGGAAAACCCAGTGGAGTGGTATAAGCAAGTTGAGAGATTCGTAAAAATCTCAAAGGTCCTATGGATAGATTTGAACACGCTGTTTGACATAGTAGTGCCAGGAGATTTGTGGACCGCGTGCAAGGTTAGCGCTGAGTGGCCCACCATAGAGCCCGAAAGAGATGCAAAGACTAATGGGCCGTCCGAGAGTGTGATGGCAAAATTCGAGAGGGTAATGACTTGGCTGAAAGATAAAGTGCCAATGCAAGACATAGATTGGGTAAAAATTGACCGAACAAGACAGGAACCCAAAGAGACAGTTCACGAATACTATGAGAGATTGCTGAAGGCGTTCAAACAGTATAGCGGTCTGGACGTAATGGATCCAAAGGACATAGGGCAATTTGTGTCCAAATTCGTCTTGGGTCTGAGACCGGATATTAGTTTAATGATACAGCAACACTTGATTTGTTGGCAAAATAAACCCCTAGATGAAATACTGAGGTATGCCAGGTACTGCTGTGATGAGATAGACTCCAAGGCTAAGAAACTAAAGGAGAAATTGATGGTGGTACAGATGCAGGCAGCAGGGAAAGGGGGACAGCAGCAACAGCAACCAGGTACAGGGACAGGAGGAAAGAAACAGTACAGTCAGAACAAGGGCAATGAGGAGAACTCCACCTTTAGACCCAGGATAGATATAACTGCCTTAAAGAAAACAACTAGGTGCCACCAGTGTAACGAGGTGGGACATTGGAAACGCGAGTGTCCCTATAATGTTGAGATAGGAGACCAAGAGGTAGAGGAGGACGAGACCCAGAGTGTGCCTGCAAGAGGGGTAACGCAGTACCAGGGAAAAGTGCTCAAAGGGGGGGGGCCACCTCCCCGAGCTCAGTTCCCGCAGCCACCCAGAGTAGGGACTATGGGTAAGACCTATAGACAGATGCCACTGTTCGTCGGAGGAGAGGAATGCTATTATGTGGACCCACTAACTGGACAGAGGGTAGAAAGAGATGACTGCACCCTCGGGGCAGCTCTAGAGGTAGATCAGAGGGGACCCTATGTTGAGGCCGAAGTAGCAGGGTTCCCTACGACATTTCTAGTGGACACAGGAGCCACCCGTTCCACGATCAGGTCAGCCGCCGTGCCAGGCCTGCCTATGTCTGGAGAGACCATACAAGTGGTGGGGGTAGCAAACAGGAGAATGACCAGTCCTCTGACGGAACCCGTGCAGGTGAAAATAGGGAAGTACAGTGATGAGCACCAATTTGTGGTTTGCGATTCTAGTCCTGTATGTCTGCTAGGAAGAGACCTTTTGTGCAAGTTAAATTGCACTATATATTGCACACCACAGGGCGTGGAGGTATTGACTAATGATGATGATGCTGACTTCAAAGTCGCCAATTCCAGAATATGTGTGGAACTGTATCCCACTTTGACAGTAGACGAGCTACCCTGGGATCTGAGGGAGACGGTTGCTCCAGAAGTTTGGGATTTCACTGGGGAAGAGATTGGGTTGGTGAAGGGAGTAGACCCAGTGAAAATTGTAGTGAAACCACATGCTGAGTTCCCAAGAACCCCGCAGTATAAATTGACACCAGAAACGATTGCAGGTATACAACCCGTGATTGAGTCCATGATTAAGCAGGGAATACTAAAGGAAATCGTGGGTAGTCCATGTAACTCCCCGATTATGGGTCTGCAGAAACCAAATGGGAAATTCCGGATAGTGCAGGACCTGAGAAAGATTAATAACATAGTCGTTTCGTGTTGTCCAGTGGTACCAAATCCATCAGTGATACTGTTTCAGATACCGTTCCAAGCAGAATGGTTCACTGTAATTGATCTTTGTCAGGCTTTCTTTTCGATCCCTTTGGACGAAGAAAGCCATTTTCTTTTCGCATTTAAGCTGGAAGGTCGCGTCCTAACATGGTGTCGTATTCCTCAGGGGTATACAGAGAGCCCATCGATCTTCAACCAGCTTCTGAAGAGAAATCTTGAAAGTCTAGTACTGCCCCAGAGGTCAGTTCTGGTCCAGTACATAGACGACCTCCTTGTGGCGTCAGAGACAGAGGAAGCTTGCAGGGAGGACTCTATTGCTTTGTTAAACCACCTAGCCGAAAATGGGCATAAGGTGTCCCCGGGAAAATTGCAGTACTGCCTGACGGAGGTACAGTACTTGGGACACAGAATTGAGAAGGGGAAACGGAAGGTGTCACCAGACAGAATAGAGGCCATCATGAAAATGAGTGCGCCTAAAACGCAGAGAGAAGTCAGGATGTTTCTAGGAATGGTGGGATATTGCCGACAGTGGATCGCAAACTTTTCACTGAAAGCAAAGCCCTTACAAAAACTGACGCACAAGGAGGTGAGTGATCCGGTACCATGGGACAGAGACTGTTTGATGGCATTCCTGCAGCTGAGAGAGGACTTGTGTCGTGCTCCGGCTCTGGGAATGCCAGATTACGATAAACCATTCTTGCTCTACTGCTGTGAGAGAGAGGGATGTGCGCTGTCTGTGTTAGTCCAAATTCATGGGAATGCCCGTAGACCAGTCGCATATTTCTCGGCTACTCTAGATCCAGTAGCCGCAGCGTTGCCCGGATGTCTCAAATCCGTTGCTGCAACAGGTGTCAGCATTGAGAGGTGTGAAAATATTGTTATGGGGCATCCGTTAGAGGTGCATGTGCCCCATTCTGTTGAATTGTTGATGACCAGGACTAAAACTCAGCATCTGACGAATAGCAGGCTCACGCGCTATGAGCAAGTCATTCTTGCTGCAGAGAACGTGACCCTCAGGAGATGCTCTGTTTTAAATCCTGCTACCCTAATGCCACTTCCAAATGATATTGAGGATGATGAAGAATGTACAGACCATGACTGCCTCGATGTGACTGAACTATGCACCAAACCAAGACCCGACATCGTAGATGAGCCACTGACCGACCCCGATGAAATTTTCTTTGTCGATGGCTCATGTGTAAGAGACGAAGTTGGGCAGTTAAGAGCAGCTTACGCTGTTTGTACAATTACTGGAGTAGTGGAAGCTGGATGCCTGGAAGGAGTACACTCCGCTCAGGTAGCCGAGATTATTGCCCTGACGCGTGCCTGCCTGGCAAGCAATCAAATCCGAGTCACCATATACACTGACAGTCAATATGGTTACGGGGTAGTTCATGATTACGGGCAGTTGTGGTCTCAAAGAGGGTTCATGACCTCTTCAGGCTCTCCCATTCGCAATGGAGAGTTTGTGCGCCTGTTGTTAGAGGCATTGCAATGTCCAGCAGGTATCGCAGTTGTGAAATGCACCGCGCATACCAGAAATATGGACTTCGTGTCACAAGGCAATAGATATGCCGACGAAGTCGCACGGTATTGCGCGGAAACAGGGTATTCTTTCACCGAGGCGGAAGTGGGTGGAATAAATGTAAGGACTGAATTAGCTATGATATTGGAAACTGTTGATACTTGGGACGAGCTGAAGGAGATACAAGAAAATGCTCCTGACTGTGAAAAAGAAACATGGCAAAAGGCAGGATGTGTAGTGGGGGAGGCCCATTTCTGGGTTTCAGCAGATGGCAGAGCCGTGTTGCCCAATGAGATGGTGAGCCCAATGGCCCGACAAATACATGGTCCTGTCCACTTGGGAAGAGATGCTATGCTGAGAGTGTTTAGACAGACCTGGTTCAACCCCAAGTTCAGAGTAGCAGCCGAAGCGGTGTGCCAGCGTTGTGTGACGTGCCAGCAGTTGAATGTAGGGAAAAAGACTCCAGTTGCACTGAGCCACATAGGGAGGTCAGGAGGTCCATTCAACAGAATGCAGATAGATTTTATTGAAATGCCAAGGTGCAGCCGCCTCCGTTATATCCTGGTGGTTGTTTGCGTTTTCTCTAGATGGGTTGAGGCATATCCTACACGCAGGTGCGACACCCTCACAGTAGCTAAGATATTGCTCAGGGAGCTTATCCCGCGTTTCGGGGTGCCGGCCTCTTTGGAATCAGATAGGGGAACGCATTTCAACAGCTCCCTTGTGAAAATGATTTGTGCAGCTTTAAAGATAGACCAAAAACTGCATTGCAGTTATCGACCAGAGGCTTCAGGAATTGTCGAGCAGATAAATGGCACCATCAAGGCCAGAATTGCGAAGGTGTGTTCATCAACATCCTTAAGTTGGCCTGATGCGCTGCCATTGGTCCTTATGAGCCTCCGTAGTACCCCGGATAGGAGAACTGGTTTGTCTCCTCATGAGGTACTGATGGGAAGAGCAATGAGGTTACCTTCTGTCCCAACTGCTGCATTGATTAGCATCACAGATGATATGATCCTGGACTATTGTAAGGGGCTGTCTGACGCCATTCATTCTGTGTCCCTTCAGGTGCAGGCTGCCGAGGTACCATCGTGCCAGGACCCTTGTCATGACTTGCTTCCTGGGGACTGGGTCCTGGTGAAGAAGCACGTGAGAAGCAGCTGCTTGGATGTTCGTTGGCGTGGGCCCTTCCAGATCATCTTGACCACAAACACAGCCGTAAAGGTGGGAGGCCTGCCCAATTGGATCCACGCGTCGCATACGCGGAGAGTTCCAGCACCTCTGATAGAAACAGCTCCTCTCTCGGATAGACGTCCTGCAGCGGACCGAGAAGCCATAGAGGGGGCTAGCCAAGCTGTAGAGGTGCCAGCGGAAGCAGGGAACGAGTCTGACCTAGCTGAGGACGGTCAGTACAACAGCGAAACAGACAACGCTACTGAAGGAGAAAGTAGCTGGGAGTACGAGTCAGACACTGACAGGTCTGACAGAGAACGTGAACCAACGAGAAGAAGACGGAGTAGAAGGGTACGCGGAGAAGCTGATTGGCCTCAGAGGAGGAGCTCTAGCCTGAGGTCAACTCTGGAGAGAACCCTTCCTCCAATATCAGAAGACTCGGACCCAGAAGACGGTGCTCAGGGCGCTGGAGCACCAGAGTTGAGGAGGTCAAGAAGAGTGCGTGTGCCTAACAGAAGATACTCCACCCCTGAGTGGACATATCTGGTGACAGATGGCTTCGAAACCAGTGACGGGGAGGATCAGAGCGGTGGTGGTGTCCAGTTCTGAGCCCATCGTGACAGTGGAGATAAGATTGTTAGTGCCCGGTGTTGAACAAGAAGGGTCACTGACATTCATGCTCCCCCGTCCTCCCCGCCTCAGCAAAATAAAGGACATGTTTCTCACAGAATTGCAATTCCCTGATTTTGGTTCAAAGATATCAGCCGCAGAAGAGCACAATCTTCGTCTGGAAATATTGAACTTTGCTGTCGAAGCTGCAGGCGAGCGCCTGATAGTGGATGCTTAAAAGACTTTGTAAATAAGCGTGAAGAAAAGAAGATTACCTAGCGCCTAGGAAGCAGAGAATCTTAGGGACTTTCCCTGAGTGGATGGAGAAGGGCTAGGGTTGTCTGTATTGAACTGTAAAGAACTTTGGTGGAAAAGGTTGTCAGCTTCCAGTTGCGTGGTTCTCAAGACAAAAGAAGTAAAGAGACTGTAAAGGAAAGAAAGAAAGAAAGGAACTTTGTGCAGAGTTACGAGAGAGCCACACTATCTGACGAAATGGAGGCTGGTACCCAGAACCGCAGAGCAAAATGTATAATAGGTACACTAATAGTAGGAGTGATAATATTAATAGCTTTGGTAGTGACTGTCTCCTATGTAAAGGGACGTGAGGAAGAGGCAAAGGTAACTGATGTGAAATCTGTAGAGGCACTTACACCCACCGTTGCGGGTGGGAAAGGGGAAAACACACAAGAGAAAGCGTTATTAGCTGCAGAAGCTCGCAGGTTACATGTAGATGAGTCCCAAGGTGACTTTAGGTCAAATGCTTATGCAAAATTATTGTATGAATATGTGGATGCCATGGAGGTCAAGGACTGCTACGTCTGCATGCAGTTGCCGGCGTCTGTAGATGAAGGCATTCGTTATCATCACCTCCCGCTGACATATGGTATTACATGTAGCTTGTTGCTTAGTATATTTTATGGGAGGGATAGCTTTGAATACTATTTCTCCAACTATGACGCAGTGTTGCCAGAAGTCCCAAATTATAAACAAATGAATAAATGGGACTACTGGAAGAGCGAAGACAGGTTGGCAAAGTTTTTCATTCCTTGGATTACTTTAGATACTTCACATGCCCGCAGGAATAACCTGACATGCAAGGTGTCAGAAGTCGAGAAAAAGTTCATAGGGCAGGTGGATGATCGGAATAGGAGACAAAAGATTTTGAAAAAATCAGGACAAGGGAAAACAGATTGGACTGATGAAGAGAGGGTGCACAAAAGGAAAGGTAGTAGTGGTCCAATAGCTTTAGATAGAACGCAGAGAGGAAAGTTATGTCTTCACAGAGCCAAAACGTATTATGAAAATGTATACGTGGGAGAAGTTAGCTGTGAACATGCTTTCAATCTAGAGTATTACACCAAGGACTTCCTGAAGGGAATGCAAGTGATTCCAAATGTATATTTCGTATGTGGAAGAAATGCCTACGTGAAGCTGCCCGATAATTGGTATGGCTCATGTTACTTGGCAATTATCTTCCCTAAAATATACCATGCCCAAGACTTAGAGATCATCGAGGGCAAGACATCATCGAGAGGAAGGAGAGATGCAGGAGGTGTAGAAATGGTTGGAGATGTCTTTGGAGCTGTGTTCCCTTTCCTAGGATTAATTCTTAATGATGTTAAAATTAGACGGCTAGCAACAGTCGTAGACAGGTTGTCTGCCAGTACTGCTCAGTCCTTAATGCTGGTAGAAGGAGAGATGCAATCGATAAGGGCTATGGTTCTTCAGAACCGTCTTGCCTTAGATGTCCTATTAGCAAAAGAGGGCGGAGTCTGTAAGGCTTTGAAGGTCCAAGAATGTTGTACTTACATTCCAGACAATTCGAAGCCCCTTGAAAAGGTTATTAGGAACATAACTGATATTCACAAGGAGATCGAAGACTTGAGCAGAGAAAATGTCTGGGAAAAGGTGGGCCAGGGGATAAGTGACGCAGGAGGTTGGCTCACCACCTTAGGCAAAAGCTTTGTGTGGAAAATACTGAAACCTATCATCATAATATTGATCTGTGGGATCGTGTTGTGGGGATTGGTGAGAGTATTCAAATGGTACAGATCAAGAAGGTCAGAGAGGGCTCAGAGAAAACAGCTGCAGAGATTGGCTGCCATACAAGATAGTCAGTACCGGAGTCTGAGGGCTCTGGAAACGCAGAAACGAGTTATGCTAGCAATCACTGCAGTTTGAATATTAATGATGACCCCGAGAGGTCATCAAAGGGGGGAACTGAGAGAGCGCAAACTGACCAAAATGTAGAAATACATCACACTTACATGTAGTAAGCACAAATCATGAAGAGAAATGCCATGAGTGCTGATAGTATCCAAAGTTATATTCTAAAATGTGTAGTTAATATAGAAGTTTAAATAGAAGTGGAACTAATACAGAAATGTGTGAAGTAATAAGCTTTTATTAAGCGTGATTATTCCTGAATCCATGTTGTGTAGCTGCTAAATGTAAGATGGCATACGGAAACGTTGAAATGTGGTAGGCCTCAGGGCCTGAGCAAGGCGGGAGGGGGAAGGCGATTAAAATACACAATATGGATTGCACTAATGTTTAGTATTAATGAGTAGGCTTTTTGATTTATAGATGTGTTTACCGAAATCAGTAGAAAATGAGTACTAACATGCGAATAATTAAAGAAGAAGCCGAATGCTATAAAATGTAGTAGAGCTGGAAAGCTTTAAATGTTGATTTATACGTATTAGTTTGGGTCAAAGAATGTTGCAATGCGGTTGGAAAACCATGAGAATTGGGATTAGGCTGCTGATGTCTGTCTGGAAGAGAAAAGGGGGTATTCAATTATTAATATAATGAATAGAAGACTGTTCAAGAAACGGACCAGACATGGAGGAGGGTTCCGGAATGTTTAGGGGGTATCAGCGGGCCGGAGACGAGTCTGAGAAGCAAGGTCGACTCTAACCACAAGGCCTCATCATGGAAAAAGCCAGAAGCTACACCACGTGAGGGGCGTCTCACGAGGGGCGTCCTAAATGTTGTTGTATTTTTGTATTAGGGACAGCACCCCTGGGTGGAGTTAGAGCAGACGCCTGAGGACCCTTTAGAGAGCGGATGGGTAGGCAGAGAGGGGCCATGACTGGAGAACTATAGGTTTTCACCAAGAGTTCGAGAGTGGGTGGCTTCCTTTGGGAGTCATTCACTGCTGACACCTTAGATAGATTGAGACCTGGTTAAGTAGGGATACCATCTAGAGCAGGGTAGGGAAAGCCTAACCTGTACTTTCCTTCCGCCTGTAAATGAGCGATAGATTTCAATACGTGTCTATGCTAACGGCACTATTGTTTTTAGAACTGGTATTGATAGTTTCCGTTGTTCGTCTGAGGGCCTTCAGAGAACACGTGTATGTAGTTGGGCCCGTGTATTTGGTGAATCTCATCTTGAGATGCTTGTACCTGCAACTTATAATAAATCTTTGAAAGCTAGAAGTTGTTTGTGATCCTTCGAAGCAGAGTCCTTTACTGGGGGAGCTAACTTGGTGACGGATGCACTTTCTTTCCTCAATGACAGGCAATAAAGATTCAGTCGACCTGAACGGGGTTTTAGATCGATGGTGATAAGGTATTGATCAAAATCTCAACCCTTCCAGTAGTTCTGAAATAAAGCTTTGGATATATGTTGCATAACTGATGTGCCTAATTTACCTTGATCTACAGCCATCGCATAACCTGTGCTCCGAACTGAACATATCCCTGATCTAATATTGGGAAGCGACACTCGATTTCCCACTGCCACTGTTGATAAATATTCTCTTTCTGATATGTCTGTAACTAATGACACTGATATGCTGTTTTAACCACGTTGCTTTTAATTTGATCCTCATTGCTGAACTCCTTCATGTGTATAAGAAACCGAAGTGATCTGTGACAATTATTCTGTACTACGGCATGGCTACTCATTCTTTTCATATGTGTAAAGAACGACAAAACTGCAATAAAAATATTCAAACAAAAAAGAATTAAGAGAACACGAAAATGGCGTGTCGTGTGATAACTTCTGATGCACTTAGAATCATTTAGTATGATTACAAGTATTACGTTTCAGTATAGGGTACTTGTAACTTACCAACATGTAAATATATTCCAGATTATGTGTTTAACATTTTGTTTCAAACAAACAAGATTAATATATATGTGAAGTGCATTCTCTATAAGTTTTAGAAGCATCATCGAATAGAAATCTTTAGCAACTAATTTTTTCTTTACATGTTCGGTGTACACGGTTACACACACAAAGAAACATATTTGTAAAAATTACTATCATAATCAGGATTAATCATAACATTTATTAATTTAATTAGTTATTCTTTCATATGAATGAGGTTTAGAAACAATTAAAGGTAAACTGTAATATGAGAGTTCAACATTTGCATGTTTTTCTAACAGACGTTAATAAAATATAGATGTTTTCTTTAGTAAATCAGAATCTTTATTACTTATAGGAATGATATAATCTAAGCTACACTTTTTCTACATTCTTTTATGATGTAGTAACAAAACTTTTTTGTTTTCGGCATCTTTTCTATAACGTGTATTTGGTGCACGTTTAATATTTTTCTCTCATATAAGTCTCATATTCGGTTTCTCTTGTCATAAAATGTCATTGTGATTTCCTCTTTGATGGCGAATCAAGCCATCGCACTCTTATCTTTATCCCATCTGATGGCACTTTATGGTTCTGTTGTTCTCATTAGTTTTTATCTAGATTGTTCTAGCGTTTTTATCTCGTCATAATAAACACATTGTCTATCTTCTAATTTTATCTCATTTCACTTCTGTTTCTTTCTTTGTTTTTATGCTTTTGTAGATTTTAATAGAGTTAATTAGTATTACTATTCAAGTATCAATTGTTAGTATGGGCTTCAAAATCTGTTGCACCTATCTGTTTCCCAGGTTATTAAACCACTTTCCCATTGCAGAAATTTCCTTCCCAAATGACTCTCAAGCACCATCAGTTTTTAATCTGCCCAAATCTTTTTCCAGGTGAGTAATGCTGGTAATATACCACTTCAAATGTTTACTTTTGTCAGAGATATGTGTGCAACATTGTTTTTATATAATTCTTTTTTATTGAACAGTAATACAAATAAATACCCGTGACGCTATATTTGTCACATATGAGGTATAAAGGTGAAGAAACAAACATCAGCAGCTTTCGATAGGGACCAAATATATAAAAAAGAATCTGAGCAAATCCTGAAACAGAAGTTGCACAGGACAATAGTTTTGTATTAATTACATTAGTCCACCCCGACATCAACAGCAGCTGTCAGGGGTTCACACAAGGTCCCCATATTCATTCTAACCGCTGCATACTTTGTTCCACTTATTCGGCAGTTCTCCACATAAAAGGTATATTTTGCTTGTCTACCACCAACCTCAGGGTGAACCAAAGCTGTTCCATACAAGTAAAGTCCGATTCTTTCCACACAGTGAGTAGGCACCATTTAGCAGACAATGTCAGAGTACCTTCCACCACCTCGGTGAGGCAGTTGAGCACCCCCTTCCACATCCTGCAGCACTGGACAACTCCATATCATGTGGAAACAGAAACCCTCTTTCTCACACTCCCTAGGGCACCCATCATGGTCAGATTTGGCCATTTTAACCAGGGTAGGGCTTGCATAGTTGCCCCGATGCAGTATTTTCAACTGAACCAATCAGAATCTAGAACATATGGTCGCAGCATATATTCATCCAATATTCTATCCTCAAGTGGGGAGGACTCTGGAAGGTCCGTACCTCTACTGATTGCTCTCTGAAGTGCATTTTTGACCTGCAAATATCTGAAGGTTTCGGTGGGAGCCAACTGGTATTCTGCAATTCAGGAAAGGAAAATACGTTTCCATCCTTCCACAAATCTCCAAACTTTGACATACCTATCAAATCCCATTTGTCAAACCCAACACTCGTGGCCAGGGTACCTAACTGAAGTATGTCCCACAAGGAGGTGGCCTGTATAATTCTATCTCTCCACCCCAAGCTATGAAGTGAGGTGTGCCAGAGGGCTATTGTGTCAGCAGTGGGGCTAAGTTCGGGTGCAGCTCTTAGGCCTCTGTAAAGGGCTCTGTTCGAAATGGGGATCTCTAGTTGGAAATGGTTTGTACCTTTGTCCAAATAGGGACCCATCCTTCTAGTCAGGAGAAGGCAGATACAGTACTGAAATAAAGCCTGCTCTCCCCCTTGGCAGCTTGGCATGAGCAGTCAGGCTTATCTCAGAGGCAGTGTATAAAGCCTTTGCACATAACCAACAGTAATACAATGAAAACACTGCAGAAGGATACCACACAAGTTTAGAAACATATCCAATACTTTAAATATTTAAAACAAGACCAAAAGGATAAGAATGCAACATACAGTACTTGAAGATATGCACTTTGCAAAAATAACCTTAAAATGCAGTTCCTTGAAGGCGGTAGCACTATCTGGTGCTACTGTGGTGATGAAAACAACAGAATCAATCAGTTCTGTCCGACCACTGCGGTCGTGCTTCGCAGACTTATCAACAGTACCTTTTAGTTGCGGCTGATGATGTTTGTGTGGGCCAGTCGTGGCAACCGTCACAGTTGCAATATGAAGTGTAGCGGTGCGGCATGCAGTTCCCTCAAGTGGCTGTGCAGGCAGCGGCTCAGTGAAGGTCATCCAGCTGCGTCGTGAGATCAGGGCAGTGATATGGAGTTAAGGCAGTGCTCGTTGAGGTGCTGACAGATCAAGGTGCAGGTGACAGAGCCGGTTGCGGGGAGAAGGCATCAGTTGACCAAGACGGCAGTGTGGGATAGGGTGTTGCATCATGTAGGCTACTAGCTGTGCCCCCAAACCATGGCGCGGTCACAGGTGTCGTAGTCAGTGGGTAGAGACGTTGCTCGTGAGACCAAAGTGGTGGAGTGAAATGAGGCGGTGTGGAGTGCGGTGCCCTCAAGTTGCAGTGCAAGCTGTGGCTCGGTGGTGGTGGCGGTTTTTGATGAGGCCAGGGTTGTGGTTGCGAAGCGCGGCAGTGCTCTCTGCAGTGTCTTCAGGACACAGAGTCAGCAGCGGTGTTGGTGATGGTGTCAGCTGCTTTACCCCTCTGTACCAACTGAAACCACGGTTCCAGAGGCGGTACCCACAGGTAAGTGAAGTCTTTGCTGTCCCTGAAACTTTGTGAACAGGAGCCAAGTTCAGTTTCAAGCCCCAGGAGAGGGCCCAAGGCAGAAGCAGTAACTGCAGGCCAACCCAACAAAGCAACAAAACAGCAAAGGGGCAGTATTCCTCCTGGAAGTTCTTCCAGCTCTTCTTCTTGACAGGTTCTTTGATTCCAGTGAGTTCTCTGAACTCTTTTATCTCCTTGAGACTTCGAACAGGAGGCAAGCCCTCCTTCAAGCCCTTGGAGAAAACTCTAAGAGCAGGATGATGAAAGTACAATACAGTCCTTTCCCAGCCCAAGACAAAAGCAGCATGCAACAGTCCAACGCAGCACAGCAGGCAGCAAATTGGCAGTTTCTCCTGACAGCTTTTCCAGCTCTTTTTCCTGGCAGGTTCCTTAGCTCAACAGTAATCCAAAGTTCTGGGGTCTGGGCCCCAATATTTATACTCAGTTTCTCTTTGTTCTTTTGGGAGGAGAGTGCCTGTTCTCAGCCCAGACCATTTCTGTCCTCTCTGGTCCAGCTTTCCGGCAGGAGGTGGAGACAGCATTGTGCAGGGGAGACAGGGCCTATTCAGGTGCAAGGGAAATCTCCTCCTACCACTCTAAATGCAGACCAGGCCTATGCAGGTGCTAGTGAAACTGCTCCCACTACTCTGAATGCAGCCCAGGTCTGTTCAGCCAACCCCTGTCTCATCAAGGAACGAAGGACACACATCAACCCCCCACCAGTGGCTGTCTGAGAGAATGCGCATCCTCTGCCCCTGTCACTCAAATGGCCAGACAGTCAATCCACAAATCTGCAGAGCTAAGCAGGATGGCTAAGCAAGAACATACCTACTTTCTAAAAGTGATATTTTCAAACACACAATATAAAAATCATCTTTACTAAAAGATGCATTTTTATATTCTGAGTTCAGGCATACTAAACTCCATTGTTCAATCTTGTCCCAATGGAAAGTTATACTTGTAGGATGTTACAAAGTATTCCCCATTCTATCCTATGGGACAGATAGCTTTTCAATAGTGAAAAACAAATTACACTGTATTTCACTATCAGGGCATGCCACATACACCAGTATATGTCCTACCTTTCCCATACACTGCACCCTGCCAACAGGGGTACCTTGGGCCTACCTTAGAGGTATCTTACATGTAAGAAAAAGGACGGTTAGGGCCTGGCAAGTGGGTGCAGGTCTGAGAACCATTTGAAGTGCTGCTTGTGCGGGGAGCACAACCAATGCTGCAGGCCCCCTAGCAGCATTTGATTTACATTCCCTGGGCACACACAGTTCACTGTGCTAGGGACTTAAAGGTAAATCAAAAAGCCAGTCATGGAAACACCAATCCATAAACATAATTTACATGGAGAGCATATGCACTTTAGCACTGGATAGCAGTGGTAAATTGCCCAGAGTCCATAAACCCCCAAAAAACAGTGTAAAAAACACGAGTCCAAAAAGCAAAAAGTCCAGGGGTAAACCCGCTGAAAAAATCTAACACAACACCCTCCCAGCCGAAAGCCAGGGTAGACTATTCAATTCCTTCATGGACTTCCTTGCTTGGGGCAATAGAATATAGACCCGGCCAACAACAGTGGTGATACGTTCTGGTTCCATGCCTTGCTGAACCCAGTTGGATCCCTCTGTCCATACTCTCATGGCCCTCTAACCTAACCCATTGGGAACACGTCTCTTCACCTGGGGATCCCATCTGCGCAGTACCTAATCTTAGCTTGCTTACATGTGTGTCCCAGCAGGCAGACAGTACCCACATGGCCAGCTCAGTGGTGTGGCCCAGTCCACCCCCAGGTATGACTCTGGTCACCTCCCCAGGGGCATCTCTGTCCACTAGGACAGCAAGCTACAGTGGCCGATGATAGCTGTCAGTGGCAAGAGCCAGTCCTCATGCTTCTCAGGGCTCTCTAACCTCTGTGGCATGTGAGAGTGGGGGGTGGTAGCCCAAGGTGCTTGACACCCTTTGTACATTCTCCCTCCTGTCAGATCAGGTATGGCATCCTGACACTGACCCACCAGACCAGGGTTTGTACCCTGTGACTGTCCAGGACACCAGGGTAGACTCTCCCACACTCTCACATCTTCCCTGGGCTCTTTACCGTCCCAATCGGAGCGGTACCTCCAGAATCCAAACAGGTATAGGTACTGCTAGCAGTCACCCCTTCCTCCTGGTCAGGGGGGACACCCTGAACCTATTCATCCAACCCAGAGTCTCTACCCTTAGGCTGGACCTGTGCTGTGCAACCCAGGACTTCTGGGAGTACACCAATCCCCAAAGGGAAACACAGTCCTCATGAGTTGTGCAAGATTCTGCCAGGCACAGGTCTCTAGCTGCCTGTCCACCTGACAGAGCATAAAGACCTCAAAGGCCAGAAGTGACCTCCCCAGGGTCTATTCTGGGGTGCTCTGACCTCAGAGCTGGCAACCCCTGACCCAATGGTTCTTCCACTGGGGACTTTCTCCCTTTCTCACCCCTTTCTCTGGCTCATACACCCTCCTAGCAGGAGCGGTTTTGCCAGACACTGGAACTGGTGGAATGTTTATTAAAGCAGTCTCCTCCGGCTCACCTGCCACTTTGGGATCCCCTTCAGGGAATGGCCTCCCGGTGCAGACTAGTCTCACCTCCTAGTGTTCATTCATGGAAAAACCAGGCCCTGGGGCTGGTTCTCGGACACCTTGGGACTTAGCCCACTCCCACTCCCTCTACAGGACATAGGGCTTCTCAGCCATCCCACTACACTGGGGCCTATCTGGGTTACTCTAACCCAACCCCATCTCACCTGGTTGGGGAACACCTGAGCCACCTCCTTCAGCATCACTCCCAGAAGCCTCAAAAGACCCCCTAGAATCCACCAAAAGGTCTGCATCCAGTGCAAGCTCCCTGGAATCAGAGAACTCACACTCCACCGGGTGTAGGCAGAGCTCTGGAAAACAGGGACTTAAAATATGCTCTCCATCATTGAGTCACACAGCACCTAACAAGTGTTAACCATGTTACCCTTCACCTCACTATCCAGTGCCACACAAACGTACCTCACATCACCCTCCTGAGACTGGCAAGACAGTGTCTGACTGTTTCTGTCACTCAACCCACACTCTTCAGGGCGATATCCACACACATGTACCAAGACTTCTACCATGGGGAACCCCTCTCCCCGCACCTCTCATCCAGAGCCAGTAGAATGTCCCACCCACTAGTAGAACTATGAAACCCTGTGCCAGTTCCCCAATCAACCTCAGGGACCCTGCGCACCAATGGAGCTACCTCATATCCATGAACCTCCTGGTTTGTGCCAACCCCCCTTCTTCATGTCAGGCACCACATCTCTAGGTGTGTGTACTTCTTCCTCAGCACTAGATAACACCTTCTTGCTTCCACCATCTGACCTGGACTCCACCTCCAGCCCAGCAAAGCTCACCTCTTGAGCTACACATATTTCCTTTTCAGCTAAGGCTCGCTCTATCTCCTCGCCCTCCCAGTCTAGTTGCCTCAGCCTCCAGTCACAAGCACACATCAGATTCCTCTCCTCACGAGCTAATCTTTCCCATAATGTGTCCCCCTCAGGACCACTTCCATCTTGGTATTCTGGCTGGGGATCCTATCCCTCAGATTTCTCCTCAGAGTCATCTGATAGTGTTGCCTCCCAGCATAGCACCTCATAGCTATGCAGGGCTACCTCCCAATCCTGCCTTGTAGATCTCCTCTTCACAGGTAGCTCCCTTTCCTTGCAGAATACTTTAAGGGCCAGATGCATGAACTAATACTCAAGAATTAGGTCTGCCCTTTATGTGACATCACACTGAAGTTCCATTGACATTCAAAATATCATTTTGCCCTGAGGAAGCCCGATTTGGGCGGAACGCGTTGGCTGTCATCTCTGTCAAGATTGTGTTTGAAGACTGCAATAAAAATCTCTTGAAGAATAACTTGAAGGACCACCACTTTCTCTTTTTTGTGAACATATATGAATACCCTTTTGAAAATCACTTGATATATGCACTGTACTGTATACTGTTGCCTCTCTGTTCTCTATTTTTGTCTGTTTACTTAAGGTTCTATAGCAGTGGACCTAAGAGGTGGGCAACTGTGGCAAACAAGGTTTTGCTTTTGACTCTTGTGTATATATTAGGGTAGTGCAACTGTTGATTCCTACTGCTATTTGTTGTTTGTTTGGACCTTATTCTTAGGATTGTCTGCACACCCTGTTTTTGCACTATACTACGAATCATAACAATGAATTTTGATGATGGAAGGGAGGGGCTTGCGAAAGATTTGTTCATATCAGACAGGTCCTCAAAATCTAATGTAACCAATGCCCCAATAGTTGATGGTTTAAAAACAAAATTTCTTAGATTGGAACGCCTTAAAAAGGCAGAATTATCAAAGTGGTGAGACGGGGTTACACTCAAAAGGTATCTGGATAATAAGAAGATACCACGCGGTCTCCGTATACTTACGTTTCCTACATTCGATGATCTAGAAGCAGACTTGCTCAAAGATTGGGAACAGAACCTTGAGAGCTCGTCTTTTGTCATGATGAGAGTATTAATTGAACACTAAGATAGGAAATGTGTTAAGTTGCGAGTAGAAATTCAGGCTCTTGAGGATGAGATAAAAAAGTTGGATCTCAAGGATGTAATTGAAAAAAATTATGTAATCTTAAAAGAACAAATTTCTAACCATCAGCATTTTATTAAACAAAGAAAACTCAATAAGATAGTGAGGGATGATCGTGACTATCAGCAAGGGCACATTTACACTTTTGCGCAAAAATTGGATAATATTGTTATTCCCAAACCTAAGGAGGGGGATGCCTCTAGTCTGGGTAGTGTCACCAGTTTGCTAAGCAGCTCCAATGCTTCCTCTATTGATGAGGCTGGAGCAACAGCACACTCTGGCAGTGTACCAAATACTGATGCCACCACTCTCACATCATCCTCTTCCTCCTCTTTTTTAGACAAGGTATTACGTTTTCGAATTGGCAACAAACAAAAGAAATCCACAAACAGACAAGAAGGGGTGGGTACAGGAAAAACAGAAAATGAGCCAGGGGTACAAACCAGAAATCAGAAGAGAAAACAGAATCCCTAGAGATTGAAGGGATTGATGGTACAGATATCAATTCAGAGAATAATGTTAATCTTGTGATTAATTTATCTGATCATGTATTGACTACACATGAAATGTCTCTGCTAAATAAAGGTTTGGGTTATTGTGCATCCTACAAAGGTGTCTTTTCTGATATTCATGCTGATCTTTTTAAATTTTCTAGAAATGTAAAATTAAAATGTCATTTTAGTACAAATGATTGTCAACAAAGACCTTCTGGGACACATGGGGCAGTCTCTGATTGTATTACGGTAGAACATCTAAAAGCAGTCTCTCTCCTGACCTCCCTGAATGAACATATGGAAATACCGCTAGAAGGGCACCACCACGAAGATTCGGAACCGGGTGTTGGACGGCTCTATCGTACCTCGCAACCTAACTTGGTAAATCCAGTAACACCTATTATAGTGTCCACCTGCAGAACTATGTATTACTTACCCCGACTTGACCACTATACGTACTAGAAGATAACTCATTTGAAAGCAAACTTTGCGTCAGCACTGAGTTCATGTTTCATGCAGACTGGCATCCACTTGTAAATAGAAAACGCGTGAACCTTTTCATTTTTTAGACAGCTTTAATTCAATACTCAAGAATTAGGTCTGCCCTTTATGTGACATCAAACTGAAGTTCAATTGACATTCAAAATACCATTTTGCCCTGAGGAAGCCCGATTTGGGCGAAACGCGTTGGCTGTCATCTCTGTCAAGATTGTGTTTGAAGACTGCAATAAAAATCTCTTGAAGAATAACTTGAAGGACCGCCACTTTCTCTTTTTTGTGAACATATATGAATACCCTTTTGAAAATCACTTGATATATGCACTGAACTGTATACTGTTGCCTCTCTGTTCTCTATTTTTGTCTGTTTAATTAAGGTTCTATAGCAGTGGACCTAAGAGGTGGGCAACTGTGGCAAACAAGGTTTTGCTTTTGACTCTTGTGTATATATTAGGGTAGTGCAACTGTTGATTCCTACTGCTATTTGTTGCTTGTTTGGACCTTATTCTTAGGATTGTCTACACACCCTGTTTTTGCACTATACTACGAATCATAACAATGAATTTTGATGATGGTAGGGAGGAGTTTGCGAAAGATTTGTTCATATCAGACAGGTCCTCAAAATCTAATGTAACCAATGCCCCAATAGTTGAGGGTTTAAAAACAAAATTTCTTAGATTGGAACGCCTTAAAAAGGCAGAATTATCAAAGTGGTGGGACGGGGTTATACTCAAAAGGTATCTGGATAATAAGAAGATACCACGCGGTCTCCGTATACTTACGTTTCCCACATTTGATGATCTAGAAGCAGACTTGCTCAAAGATTGAGAACAGAACCTTGAGAACTCGTCTTTTGTCATGATGAGAATATTAATTGAACACTCAGATAGGAAATGTGTTAAGTTGCGAGAAGAAATTCAGGCTCTTGAGGATGAGATAAAAAAGTTGGATCTCAAGGATGTAATTGAAAAAAATTATGTAATCTTAAAAGAACAAATTTCTAACCATCAGCGTTTTATTAAACAAAGAAAACTCAATAAGATAGCGAGGGATGATCGTGACTATCAGCAAGGGCGCATTTACACTTTTGTGCAAAAATTTGATAATATTGTTATTCCCAAACCTAAGGAGGGGGATGCCTCTAGTCTGGGTAGTGTCACCAGTTTGCTAAGCAGCTCCAATGCTTCCTCTATTGATGAGGCTGGAGCAACAGCACCCTCTGGCAATGTACCAAATACTGATGCCACCACCCTCACATCATCCTCTTCCTCCTCTTTTTTAGACGAGGTATTACGTTTTCGAATTGGCAACAAACAAAAGAAATCCACAAACAGACAAGAAGGGGTGGGTACAGGAAAAACAGAAAATGAGTCAGGGGTACAAACCAGAAATCAGAAGAGAAAACTGAATCCCTAGAGATTGAAGGGACTGATGGTACAGATATCAATTCAGAGAATAATGTTAATTTTGTGATTAATTTATCTGATCATGTATTGACTACACATGAAACGTCTCTGCTAAATAAAGGTTTGGGTTATTGTGCATCCTACAAAGGTGTCTTTTCTGATATTCATGCTGATCTTTTTAAATTTTCTAGAAATGTAAAATTAAAATGTCATTTTAGTACAAATGATTGTCAACAAAGACCTTCTGGGACACATGCGGCAGTCTCTGATTGTATTACGGTAGAACATCTAAAAGCAGTCTCTCTCCTGACCTCCCTGAATGAACATATGGAAATACCGCTAGAAGGGCACCACCACGAAGATTCGGAACCGGGTGTTGGACGGCTCTATCGTACCTCGCAACCTAACTTGGTACATCCAGTGACACCTATTATAGTGTCCACCCGGAGAACTATGTATTACTTACCCCGACTTGACCACCATATGTACTAGAGGATAACTCATTTGAAAGCAAACTTTGCGTCAGCACTGAGTTCATGTTTCATGCAGACTGGCATCCACTTGTAAATAGAAAACGCGTGGACCTTTTCATTTTTTAGACAGCTTTCATTCAATACTCAAGAATTAGGTCTGCCCTTTATGTGACATCACACTGAAGTTCCATGGACATTCAAGATACCATGTTGCCCTGAGGAAGCCCGATTTGGGCGAAACGCATTGGGCTGTCATCTCTGTCAAGATTGTGTTTGAAGACTGCAATAAAAATCTCTTGAAGAATAACTTGAAGGACCGCCACTTTCTCGTTTTGTGAACATATATGAATACCCTTTTGAAAATCACTTGATATATGCACTGTACTGTATACTGTTGCCTCTCTGTTCTCTATTTTTGTCTGTTTAATTAAGGTTCTATAGCAGTGGACCTAAGAGGTGGGCAACTGTGGCAAACAAGGTTTTGCTTTTGACTCTTGTGTATATATTAGGGTAGTGCAACTGTTGATTCCTACTGCTATTTGTTGCAGTAGGAATCAACAGTTTTCTTAGGATTGTCTGCACACCCTGTTTTGCACTATACTACGAATCATAACAATGAATTTTGATGATGGAAGGGAGGAGCTTGCGAAAGATTTGTTCATATCAGACAGGTCCTCAAAATATAATGTAACCAATGCCCCAATAGTTGAGGGTTTAAAAACAAAATTTCTTAGATTGGAACGCCTTAAAAAGGCAGAATTATCAAAGTGGTGGGACGGGGTTACACTCAAAAGGTATCTGGATAATAAGAAGATACCACGCGGTCTCCGTATACTTACGTTTCCCACATTCGATGATCTAGAAGCAGACTTGCTCAAAGATTGGGAACAGAACCTTGAGAACTCGTCTTTTGTCATGATGAGAGTATTAATTGAACACTCAGATAGGAAATGTGTTAAGTTGCGAGAAGAAATTCAGGCTCTTGAGGATGAGATAAAAAACGTTGGATCTCAAGGATGTAATTGAAAAAAATTATGTAATCTTAAAAGAACAAATTTCTAACCATCAGCGTTTTATTAAACAAAGAAAACTCAATAATATAGCGAGGGATGATCGTGACTATCAGCAAGGGCGCATTTACACTTTTGCGCAAAAATTTGATAATATTGTTGTTCCCAAACCTAAGGAGGGGGATGCCTCTAGTCTGGGTAGTGTCACCAGTTTGCTAAGCAGCTCCAATGCTTCCTCTATTGATGAGGCTGGAGCAACAGCACCCTCTGGCAATGTACCAAATACTGATGCCACCACTCTCACATCATCCTCTTCCTCCTCTCTTTTAGACGAGGTATTACGTTTTCGAATTGGCAACAAACAAAAGAAATCCACAAACAGACAAGAAGGGGTGGGTACAGGAAAAACAGAAAATGAGCCAGGGGTACAAACCAGAAATCAGAAGAGAAAACTGATTTCCTAGAGATTGAAGGGACTGATGGTACAGATATCAATTCAGAGAATAATGTTAATCTTGTGATTAATTTATCTGATCATGTATTGACTACACATGAAATGTCTCTGCTAAATAAAGGCTTGGGTTATTGTGCATCCTACAAAGGTGTCTTTTCTGATATTCATGCTGATCTTTTTAAATTTTCTAGAAATGTAAAATTAAAATGTCATTTTAGTACAAATGATTGTCAACAAAGACCTTCTGGGACACATGGGGCAGTCTCTGATTGTATTACGGTAGAACATCTAAAAGCAGTCTCTCTCCTGACCTCCCTGAATGAACATATGGAAATACCGCTAGAAGGGCACCACCACGAAGATTCGGAAACGGGTGTTGGGCGGCTCTATCGTACCTCGCAACCTAACTTGGTACATCCAGTGACACCTATTATAGTGTCCACCCGGAGAACTATGTATTACTTACCCCGACTTGACCACTATACGTACTAGAGGATAACTCATTTGAAAGCAAACTTTGCATCAGCACTGAGTTCATGTTTCATGCAGACTGGCATCCACTTGTAAATAGAAAACGCTTGGACCTTTTAATTTTTTAGACAGCTTTCATCCAATACTCAAGAATTAGGTCTGCCCTTTATGTGACATCACACTGAAGTTCCATTGACATTCAAAATACCATTTTGCCCTGAGGAAGCCCGATTTGGACGAAACGCGTTGGCTGTCATCTCTGTCAAGATTGTGTTTGAAGACTGCAATAAAAATCTCTTGAAGAATAACTTGAAGGACCGCCACTTTCTCATTTTTGTGAACATATATGAATACCCTTTTGAAAATCACTTGATATATGCACTGTACTGTATACTGTGCCTCTCTGTTCTCTATTTTTGTCTGTTGAATTAAGGTTCTATAGCAGTGGACCTAAGAGGTGGGCAACTGTGGCAAACAAGGTTTTGCTTTTGACTCTTGTGTATATATTAGGGTAGTGCAACTGTTGATTCCTACTGCTATTTGTTGCTTGTTTGGACCAGATGCATGAACAAACCTTTTTGCGACTTCCTAACCGCAAATCCCTGTGATTTGCAGCTAGGAAATCGCAAAATGCCATGCATGAAAATGTGTTGAACACTTTTTACAATTCTTAGGGGATCACAAAAGACCTACCTCATGAATATTAATGAGGTAGGTCGCAATTTGCCATCCGCTAGGAATCGCAAAAATCACAGGGATGGTGGTCTACTGAGGTCAGCAGACCACCATGTCTGTGATTGCTTTTAAATAAAGCATTTTTTTCTAAATGCAGCCGTTTTCCTTAAAGGAAAACAGGATGCATTTTTAAAACAGAAATGAAGTTTTCTTTTCATTTTTTAAGAGTAGGCAGTGGTCCATGGGACCACTGCCTAATCTTAAAAAATGCTGTAACAAACATTCATAAAGGGGAAGGGGTCCCTTGGGGACCCCTTCCCATTTGCGAATGAGTTACCACCTTCTTAAAGTAGGTGGTAAAATGCTAATGGTTTGCGACCGCATTTCGGTCTTAAAACATTTCTACATACCGATGCAATTCGGTATTAGGAAGGGACGCCCTAAAGACGCCCCTTCCTAATAGCGAATCACAAACCCATTTTGCAATTTGGTAACAGCTTACCAAATCACAAAATAGGGTTTGCTGCATCTGAACAGTATTTTTTGCGTTTGCAAACGGGCTGATTCTGTGAATTGGCCCATTTACGAAGACAAAAATGCTTGATGCATGTGCCCCTTAGTTCCCTCATCTTGAAGATGTGCCGTTGCCAAAAGTTGATTTCCATTTTCACAAGGCCCCACAGGTTCAATAACTAACTGGAGTTCCAACAACCAAATTCCGAAGGGAAACAGGGAAAATAGTAGGTGGTACATAATGGTCTGCAATATGGTAGTAGAGCACACCAATCACTGTATGTCAAGTGCAATCGCAAGTCCTATTCCACTGCTGCCACCAATGTTAGAAATGGGGGTCTGAAGTTGAAAAGGGTGTGCACCTTTGTCCAAATAGGGACCCTTCCTTCTAGTAAGAATAAGGGGGATAACCTACTGAAATAACCCCTGCTCACCCCCTTGGTGGCTTGGAATGAGGAGTCAGGCTTATCTCAGAGGCAGTTTGTAAAGCATTTGCACAAAACCAACAGTAATACATTTAAAACACTACAAAGGACACCACACCAGTTTAGAAAAATATCCAATACTTTATATATTTAAAAGAAGACCAAGACTATAGGAATCCAAAATACAGTACTTGAAAATATGCACTTTGTAAGAATAACCTTAAAATGCAGTTTTTCGAAGGCGGTATCTACATTTGTGCAGAAAACAACAGAATCCAACAGTTCTCTCTGACAGCGAGGGTTGTGGTGTTGGCAGACCCGTAAATGGTAACTTTTCATTGTGGCCGATCACGTTGGTGTGGGCCGGTCATGGCAGCTATAGCGGTTGTGACATGAAGTTTAGCAGTGCGCATGCAGTGCCCTCAAATTGCGGTGCAGGCAGCGTCTCAGTGGCGGTCGTCCAGCAGCATCGGTGAGAGCAGGGCTGCAGTGCGGAGTGAAGGCAGTGCTTGTTGGAGTGCTGACAGATCACGGTGCAGGTAATAGACCCAGTTGCTGGGAGTGTGGGATGGGGCAGTGCATGTGTAACGTACGAGCGGTGCCCCCGAACTACGGTGCAGTCACGAGTATCATTGCCAGACAGACCAGGGTGGTGGAGTGAACGGAGGCAGTGCGGAGTGCCCTCAGATCACGGTGCAAGCAGCAGCTCGGTGTCGTCGGCGGTCATCGGTGAGACCAGGGTTGCAGTGTTGTATGCAGCGGTGCTCTCTGTGGTGCCTTCAGGGAACTGAATCTGCAGCGGTGTTGGTGATGGTGTCAGCTGCTTTCCCCCTCTGTGGCAACTGAAACTGCAGTTCAGTAAAGTCTTTGCTGTCACTGAGACTTTGTGAACAGGAGGCAAGTTCGGTTTCAAGCTCTTGGAGATACGCAGCACCAGTTAAGAAAGTTCATTCCAGTCCTTTCACTGCCCAAGGCAGAAGCAATAACTGCAGGTCAAAACAACAAAGCAACAACTCAGCAAAGGGGCAGTACTCCTCCTGGCAGTTTTTCCAGCTCTTCTTCTTGGCAGGTTCCTTGACTCCAGTGAGTTCTCTGAAATATTTTACCTCATTGAGACCTGCAACAGGATGCAAGCTCTACTTCAAGCCCTCGGAAAAAGCTCTAACAGCAGAATGATGAAAGTATAACCCAGTCCTTTTCCTGCCCAAGAAAGAAGCAGCAGGCAGCAGGCCAACACAGCAAAGCACGCAGCAAAGTGGCAGTTCCTCCTGACAGCTTTTCCAGCTCTACTTCCTGGCAGGTTCCATTATTCAACAGTAATCCAAAGTTATGGGGTCTGGCCCCCAATATTTATATTCAGTTTCTCTTTGTTCTTTTGGGCAGAGAGTATTTGTGCTCAACTCAAACCAGTTCTGTCCTCTCTGGTCCAGCTTCCCGGCAGGAGGTAGAGACAGTAATGTGTAAGGGAGACAGGGCCTATTCAGGTGCAAGGGAAATCTCCTCCCACCACTCTAAATGAAGACCAGGCCTATTCAGGTGCCAGTAAAACTCCTACCACTACTCTGAATGCAGCCCAGATCTATTCAGCCCAGCTCTGACTCAATAATGAAAGGTAGGACACACATTAATGCCCCCTCATGGCTGTCTGAGAGAATGTGCACCCCAAGCCTCTGTCGCTCCAAAGCCAGAGAGTTAATCCACCAACAAGCAGAGGCACACAGGATGGCTAAGCAAGAAAATACCCACTTTCTATAAGTGGTATTTTCAAACACACAATATAAAAATCATCTTTACTAAAAGAGACATTTTTATATTCTGAGTGCAGTCATACTTTACTCCACCTTTCAATCTTGTCCAAATCAGAAGTAATACTTGTAACATGTTACAAAGTACTCCCCATTCTATCCTATGGGAGTAGCTTTTCAATAGTGAAAAACGAAATACACTGTATTTCACTATCAGGGCATGTCACATACACCAGTACACGTCCTACCTTTCACATACACTGAACCCTGTCGACAGGGGTACCTTGGTCCTAGCAGAGGGGTTTCTTATATGTAAGAAAAGGGAAGGGTAGGGCCTGGGAATTGGGTGCACTTGCCAAGTCTACATGGCAGTCACAACTGTGCACAGACACTGTAGTGGCAGGCCTGAGAACTCTTTGAAGGGCTGCTTGTGTGGGTGCCACAACCAGTGCTGCAGGCCAACTAGCAGCATATTTTTATTTACAGGCCCTGGGTACACACAGTGCACTGCACTAGGGACTTAAAGGTAAATCAAATTAGGGAATCATGAAAACACCAATCCATATACCCAATTTACATGGAGAGCATATGTACTTTACCAGTGACTAGCCATGGTAAAGTGCCCAGAGTCCTAAAACCAACAAAAACAGGATCAAAAACAGGTGGCCAAAAGGCAAAAAGTCTGGGGGTAAACCCGCTGAAAACCCCATGTCTAACAGACTCTAAAATGGCCACCTGGCCTTATGTTGTCCTTGTCCACTTTAAATGCACGATTGTCCCTTGGTAGATGAGCCCACTGATTTATTTGTGTTATTTGTGTCGTTCAGTAGTATTTTTGGATGGCCGTAAGGGCTATACATCCTTCAAACCAGCTCTGAATCAGTTTTTGGTGGGCAATACGTAGGGAGGCCCCCATCCAACAGGAGACTGCATACCTCAGCGTCAATGATCCGGAAGTGGGACGCAAGTACCCGGTAGGGTGAGTTATGGAGCACATCGAGAAGGCGGAGCAGGGCCAACATCGTAAAGAGGGCTGCCCTCCCCAAACGACACAGTGGCAAGGCCCTCCAATATCAGACATCAATGCTCTGCCTATTCAACAGAGGCTGCAGATTTTGGGAATAAAATACCCCAGGATCACATGTAATGAAAATACGCAAGTATTTACATTCCCAACCATCACGCGTGACTCACAGATCTTTGGCAGCACTGGGCTGACTCCGGCAAGGATATATATATTAATTCTTTGTGCCAATTATTGGTATATCCTGAGTACCTTCTGTATGTTGTGAATACCTGTTAAGGGACCAGGGAGGGTTGCAACTTACAGTAGAATATCATCTGTGTAGTGGGTGATCTTGTCTTCCGGCTCTGCAGTTCATCTCAGGCCTCTAACCAATGGGTCCGATCTTATCCATGTCATCAATGGTACGTGCCAACAAGTCAAAGCAACAATTTCCCTTTGGACTGTTATAAAACGCACTATCTGCAACTCATACGGCATCCGTACACAGGCATACTACTAGCACCAGGGAGTGTCACAAAATCTTAAAAGCTAATATATAAATGTTTTTTTTCAATTTATCCATTTTTAGAAAAAACCATAACAGTACATTAAAAAAAGCAAATTAATTATTGTACCGTAGATCAACTACCGACTCTGTGAAATCACGTACACAAAATTAAACATACCAAATTCAATACGGGAGAATGTAATAGACATTAAAATGTTGTCATTAAGGGTACTAATCCAACAGTAATTTCATGATCAAAACATCATTGTGTACAGTTCTATTTTTCAACCAAAATCAATTAGATTTAGTGCTTTTTTGTAGCAGCGAGACGCGTTTCGGTGGTATATAATGATCCAACCACCTTCTTCAGGCAGAAATGCTTGATATCTCCCAGAACTTCACCCATTATAAAAACATCATATAAAACCAAATTTCATAATTCATAATCTTAAAACATGTCATTTACATCGAATGTTATGTTGTTTATTATACATATATATAAGCAGTACAAATTATTCAAGATAAAAGATGTATTATGCTTTGGAGAACATAGCAAGATGTAAACGCACACTCAGCCTCTGGTGATTTTTAAGTCACACTCATAGTCACACAACTCCCAATGTTAATAGTATATCATCCAATCCAAAGACCGCTTTCATACTTATTCAACATTAAAAGATAAAAATATTATAGCCCAATGCTGCAAACGCAGCTATAGAGGGTAACCCACCAAAAATAGTGATGAAGTGGTGATAAGTTCTTAGGGGATCTAGCTTCTCCAGATGAATAGGACGTTTCTAGCATATGTCCTGTGATTATTTAAGACAAAAGAGGGCCCCTCTATGAGCCTAGAAAAGAAAAAAGATAAATGAGAGCACATTTATAAATTACCACCTAGTTGGCACGTAATTTGAAGTGCAACAAATAGTGCTCTCATGAAAGTTACCTGCAGTTTAGTGGTGCAAGGGAAAGATACGATTTGACTAATCAGTGATTATGGAACAAGATAGTCTCCAGGTTTTCGAAGTTCCTTGTTGCGACCACTTCTCCTTACAGTTAAAACCAGTTTCCTCTTTATACAAAAATCAATGTAAGCCAACATCATTATATGCTATATACAAGCCACTTTTATTCTTAATACATTGGCTGCGGCTGGAATTCCGCGCCGGTGCTGAACATTCCGATCGCGGGCGTGGTCATGACGGCTCCCAGCCGTCATCAGCACATGCCCACCATGACTCATGATTCCTGGGAGCCATCATGAGCACCGAAGGGGTTAATATTGTTTGATTATTATTTATTTTTTATGAGGAGGGATCTTATTAATTCTCACCCATGATATTCTGTTAAACAATCTATCATTGTTATTTACATCAATTCAGTAGGCAACAAAAGCCTAACATGGAAGATATTTATCCTGGTGTCATGTTATTAAAACCCCCTGGGTGGGTCATACCAATGCTTAACATCGCCTAATATATACTGGCTATCATTTTATTGGTAAATGCACATGAGGTATTCTTTACTCTACCCCTACAGGTACACCCTAGTTCTGGACGCTCATAAAATATCTCACCCAGCTATACTTGGCCAGCCCCTTTTGAGACTCTACCAGGCGTTACTTTTACCCATTCTCCAAGTTCAATGCTCTTTTTCACCACAACTTTCTCAAATGATGAACCCTGGACCAAGATCCCCTCTTTTAACCAGCCTGTCTCCAGGAAACTGACCTCTCATGACCCCAGAAGGGGATTTACCCAGAGCGTCCTGCATAGTGGACAATACGTCCAAACCATCTCATCGACCGCTTTCTTTACCTCAAGATTGGAAACACAAGCCATTTGAATGACACCTTTGACCAATCTATTTGCTCTCACCACTATGCCATTTACTTCAGGATTATACAAAGATGTACGCTGGTGTTTGACACCATTGCTGCCAAAATTTCTCCATGACTCCGGAAGTGAGTTGAGTACCATTATCTGTCACGAGGATGGAGGGGATAACTTCCTCAGAAAATAGTATCATCAAAGCACGAATTGTGGCACTAGAGGTGATCTCTCCCAACAAGGACCCCACCACCACTAGACTCAACTTCCAAGAAGGAATGCAGGACGTCACATCCTGGGTGAGCAACAGCTGCCTGAAGTTCAACTCAGAGAAGTCCTTGTCCTTGGAACCACCCAATCAACATGGAACAACACCTGGTGGTCCACCTCTCCTGGCAGCCTCCGTGACCCCCACGGACCATTCCAGAAACCATGGCATCATACCCGACTCCTCCCTCTCCATGATCCGACAGGTCAATGCCGTAGCCTCCAGCTGCTTTAACACCCTCCGCATCCTCCGCGAGACCTTCAAATGGATCCCCCCGAATCCAGGAAAACAGTCACCCACGCACTCATAACCAGCAGATTGGACTAAAGAAACGCTCTCTAATCCGGTATCAACAAGTCTCTACTCCACAAAATCCAGACAATACAGAAAACTGCAGCCAGACTTGTCCTCGGCATCCCTCGACATGAGCACATCAGCCAACACTCGAGGAACCTCCATTGACTCCCTATCGAGAAGACAGTCACTTTCATGATACTCACCCACGCCTGCAAATGCCTCCACAACACAGGACCCCAATACCTCAATGAGAGAATTACCTTCCATGTACCCAAAATACACCTCTAATCCACCAACCTCACCCTCGCCAAAACCCTGCGCATCGGCAGAGCCAGAACAGGAGGTAGAGCCTTCTCTTACATCACCGCCAAGACCTGGAACGAACTCCTGATCTACATCAGACGCACCCCCTCCATGAACACCTTCAGGAAGTCCCTCAAGACCTGACTTTTCGACTGACCCAAGCCGCTGACCCCCCCCTCCCCCCACAGGGCCTTGAGACCCTCACGGGCGAGTAGTGCACTTACAAATCCATGATTGATTGATTGAACTACGCACACAACCACTTAGAATAAGAATCCACAAAAACCATGGTGAACCCAAGGCACACCCGGATTGGTAATGTGCCCAATGGCATACTGGCTACCAAGTTGGAGATGCTTCTTACTTTCCTTACACGCTCTACATCTGACCACCCAATCCACCACCTGAGCGTCCATACCTGGCCACCAAAACTGTGCTTTAAGGTTCAGTTGAGGTAGACTTTGACCTAAGTGACTAGCATGTGCCATAGTCAGAAGCCTCTGCCTAAGATTGACGGGGGGCACAAATCTTTCACCCCTCACTAAAATATGGGCACCCCAAGTTGTCAGTTCTTCCGAAACCTTGTCAAACGGATGGACAGAACTGGCAAGACAAATCTCTCTCTGCTTGCCTGAGACAACCAAACACATGACCTCTTTAATGGTGAGGTCAGCTTCCATGGTTTGAAACCAATCTTCTTTTGAAAAGGCACCTGTACCCCTCAACATAACATCTTGCACAGAACCAACAGCACATTCATCCTCATGAACCTCCACAGCTGTACCTCGTACTACTTCCCACTGTAAAGGCAACCAAGATAGGCAATCTGCTTGGACATTCCTCCACCCCTGAATAAGCTCCAAGCTGTAGCAAAACTTCTGAAGTCTGGCAGCAAAATGTGCCAACCTGGCCGAACCCTTACCAGCACCACCAGGGAGAAGGATTTTCATCAGAGGCTTGTGGCCGGATCTGAAGGTAAATTGGGTACCCCACAAATATGTGCAAAAGTACTCAACCCCCAACCGGTGGCCAAGGCCTCCTTTTCGATTACCGAATAGTTCCTTTCAATATCTGTTAGAGTGCGGGATGCAAAGGCCACAGTTCTCTCACCATCCTTATGCTTCTGGGAAAGAACAACACCCAGACCCGAAGCACTCGCATCCACGGTCACCACTGACTTGATTTTAATATTGAAGGGCACCAAAATACCAGCCTCACAGATTACCTTCTTAATGTTTGAAAAGCATTCTTCTTGCACACTTTAATAGAAACCTCAGGGACTCTGTCTTGTCAGAGAAGGTGCGAACAAACTTTGAATAGTACTTAATGAGGCCCATAAAGGACCTAAGCTGGTCCTGGTCTTGAGGGGAAGGAGCTAAGCGTATGGCTTCCAACAAGTCTTTTTTGGGACTGATTCCACTAGCAGACAAAGTGTAGCTCAACTATTCGATCTGCTCCTTCAAAAAACAGCACTTCTCCTTCAAAATTGCATTGTGTTCTTGAACTGATTTCCCAAAGACTAGTATGTCTCACTGGAAGTAGATGACATTCTCCAATGCCTGAAAAACATCAGAGAACAACTTTTGGAAAACACCAGCTGCTGACGAGAGACTGAAGGGCATTCTCGTAAATTGGTAGGTACCTTCCATTGTGATAAAGGCGGTAAGTGCTTGAAAGTCTTGGTGGAGCCTTATCTGGTGATAGGCGCTCTTCAAGTCCAACTTGAAATGAAATGAAATGAAATGAAAAAGAAATTTCTAAAGCGCACTGCGGCCAAGCGGCTTCCTGGCGCTAAGGAACACATCAGAATCTACAGAGGAACCCAAGGAGATTAGCCGGGGAATGCCTGAAGAAAAAGAAAAGTTTTAAGGGCTTTGCGAAAGTGAGAGAAAATAGGGATAGAGCGAATGGAAAGAGGGAGATTGTTCCAGATCTGGGGGGCCAGCACAGAGAATCGGGTGCCCCCGGTGCGGGATTAACGGAAGCGGGGGACGTGAAGGAGAGAAAGAGAAGAAGAGCGGAGAGTACGACTGGGGACTTGAGAAGAGATAAGAGAGTTGATGAAAAGCGGGGCAGATCGAGCGTGCGCCCGGAAGGCCAAGCAAGCAAGTTTGAACTGAGACCTGAAACGAACCGGGAGCCAATGGAGGGTTTTGAGGGCCGGGGTGATGTGGGAGGATTTGGGAAGATGAAGGATAAGGCGGGCCGCCTGGTTTTGGATGGCCTGGAGACGGCGAGTTTCGTAGGCCGGAATACCTACGTACAAGCCGTTTCCATAATCCAGGCGGGATGTAATGAGGGTCGTGATAATAGTTTTAAGAGCATCAACAGAAAAGAACCGGGAAATCTTACGAATTAGACGGAGGGAGGAAAAACAAGAAGACACAACGGAACTAATTTGGGCGTGCATGGACAGATCATTGCTGATCTTGATGCCCAAAGTCCGGACAGAGGAAACTGGGGAGGGGGGAGGGCCAAAAGAAAGGGGCCAGTGAGCTGAGGACCAGGGATTAGACGATCCACCAGTGAGGACGAGCTCTGTCTTATCGGGATTGAGCTTCAAATGATTGAAGCTCATCCACTGGGAAATGAAAACAAGAGTGGAACAAAACTTAGGAAGAGAGTCAGCTGGGGATGAAAGATCAAAGACGAGCTGGAGGTCATCTGCGTAATTATACACAGAGACCCCCAGCTCGAGAAGAGAGGAGATGAGGGGGCGGATATAAAGGTTAAAGAGAAGTGGGGAAAGGGAAGAACCTTGAGGGACCCCACAGGTGACCGGAAGAGGGGGAGCAGAAAAATCAGAGAGGTGAACTGCCTGTGATCTGCCTTGAAGGAAGGACGCGATCCAGGAGAAGGCAGTGCCTTGGATGCCCGCTGCGCTGACACGGTCGAGAAGGATGGTATGATCGACCGTGTCAAACGCAGCGGACAAATCCAAAAGGACCAAGGCCTGGGGGAGGTTGCTGTCGGCCTTCCCCTTAAGTTCATCCAGGACCGCGAGGACCACACCCTCAGTGGAGTGACCAGGACGAAAGACTGCCAGGTGGGAGGCCAAGAGATGAATCTCCACAATATAGGTGGAAAGGCAGGATGTCACATAGCTTTCGAGAATCTTCCCTAGGTAGGGGAGAAGGGAGATTGGCCTGAAATTAGATGGAAGAGAGGGGTCAAGGCCGGCTTTTTTCAGAATGGGAAAAACTATAGCGGATTTAAAAGGGGAGGGAACACAACCCGAAGCCAAAGAAGTGTTGAGAAAAGTAAGGGGGGGATAGGACAGCTAATATAGAGAGTTCTAATGATCCGTGCGGGAGCGCAGTCCACAGGAGAACCGGACTTGACCTTGACGAGCAGGTCAAGGAAAAGCTCAGATGAAATTGGTTCAAAGTGATCCAGAACAGAAGGAGACGGATGAGAATGATCAGACAGTTCAGGTTGAGACACAGTGGGAATGTTGGCCTTAATGGTAATGATTTTATTGATGAAATAATCGTTCAAAGAGTGACAGAGAGATTGAGAAGGGGCAGGGGAGAGACAGACGCGATCAGAGGTGGCAAGACTGTGAACTAGTGAGAAAATCTCGCGGGATTTGTTGGCCGAGAGGGCCACTCTCTCAGTAAAGTATTTAGATTTGGCCGCTAAGATGGCTTTTTTATAGTTATTGAGGAGGGCTTTGTATGTGAGGCGGAGGGTAGGGCAGTAGTTGCGCCGCCAATGACGCTCTGAGCGCCTAAGCTCTAATTTCAGGGATTTAAGGTCACTGGAAAACCACTTGTGAGCGTCGTGGGGGCGAGCTGATTTGACCTTTTTTAGTGGGGCGACCTGGTCGCAAGCAGAGGAAAGCCAAGTGTTAATGGCATCCGCCTGACTTTCCAAAGGCAGGTCAGTCAGGGTAGGAGCAGATGAAGACAATAAGGAAGAAAGAGCATTAAGATCGGTCTTATTCCAGCTTCGAGCCAAGATGTTTTTAGGCAGGGGGGCTTTCTCAACTTGACCCAGGTGGATGGAAAAGGAGATCATGGAGTGATCCGACCAAACGCAGGGAAGAATGGAGGTGGCCGAAAGATTACAGCGTAAGGACCAGATTTGGTCCAAGATATGACCGTGAGTGTGGGTAGGGGCCAAGACGTGAGGTAAGAAATTAAGACACTGAGGTGTGGCAGAGAAGTCTTTGGATGAGGAGTCCTCCCTCGGATCACCCGGCCAAAAGTTGAAGTCACCGAGCAGGAGCAGCGAGGAATTATTTGCCGCCAAGGTGGCCAGGAGCTCCTGCAGGGTAGACACAAATGATGGCATACTTTGAGGGGGGCGGTACATGAGGACCACCGTAAGAGGTACCGGGAGATTGAGAGAGCGGGCCACCAGAAAGTCAACACTGGGTATGCGGGGGTGCGAAAGAAGCTGGAATTTCATAGAAGAGCGAATAATCATCGCCACACCCCCTCCAGTTTTCCCGTCAGGGCGGTCAGCACGAAGGACATAGTGGGTACTAGGGAGGATAGCAAGGAGGTCCGGGAGTGAATCAGAAGAAAACCAGGTTTCGGTAAGAAAGAGAAAATCCGGGGAATCAGTATCCAAGAGATTGAAAAGGGCAGTTTGGTTTTTAACGGCGGAACGAGTATTAAGGAGGATAGCAGAGACAGCTGGGAGCCGGAAATGGGGCCAGTGAGAGAAGGCGTAGAAGAGGTAGAGGGAGAGGAAATAGGAGAGACAGGGCAGGAGCAAGGAGAGTAGGGGACATAGATACCGTGTAAAATTAAGTGTTGGACTACAGAAGGAGAGAGAGGGGCAGAAACAGAAAAGGACAATAGCTGGGCAGAGGTGTACACCAAAGGTAGGGCAGGGTCTGAGGCCCCTGGTCCCGGCCCGTCGCGGACGGGCGCAGACGGGCTTAACTTAGGCGCGACTTGGAGAAGTACCTCCCTCCCTTGAGCAACAACACCATCTCATTGATATTTGGCAGAGGGTAAGTATCCGCCACAATGTTCTGATGAAGCGACCTCAAGTCCACGCAGAATCTGAGCCGCTCATCAGAATGGGGCATGATGATCACAGGAAAAACCCAGCTAGATGACTCCACAGGTTCTATCACACCTTGCTGTAACTTATCTTGAATTAAACCCTTTACTTCCTCACGGACCATTACAGGGACCCTCCTCAGTTTATGTTGGATGGGAATGGCACCGTTTTAAAATAATCTTGTGTGCATAACCCTTCAACAAGCCTAAGTCTACTCTGAACACTTTCACATTTTCACGCACAATGTCTTCAACAGATTCTTGTTCAATGACCATAACTTGTGAAGGTGTCCTGGTATTTACAATAATGTGCAAATCATATTGATGGAGCCAACCAAGGATAGGTGGCCCACTATCAGCAATATACACTTTAACCTTAGTGCAACACCCCTCAAACCAAATCTCTGATTCCATAAATCCCAAAATGTCAATGGACTCCTCTTGAAAACTTACAGGGGAAATGCCTTTGGGCTTCAAGGTACCCAGAGACCAACGGAGCTCAAAGATTGACTTCGGTATGATAGTGTACAATGACCCTGTGTCCACAAAGAGCTACATATCACAACCATTTATGGTAAAGAATGCCTTGGGTCTAATTGTTCTTTGAACATCCTCCCCTTTATGCCCCACTTCATATATATCACCAACCATAAGGATTCTGTTGCAAGACTCCCCCTTTTTATTTTTTTATTTTTTAGTGTATCTTATATAGCGCACGGCTACCCCAACGGGGTGTCCCGGTGCTTGCATTGGGAACCCGTCCTGGCTTTTCCCTGTGAGATAACCCGTACTGGGCATCCCCAAGGTGAAAGCCAGGCATCCCTCCGCGGGGGGCCGTAGTGGAGATTAAGCAAGCTATTGCCCAGAGTTGCAGAGTGTGAACCCGTGATTCGAGTAGGCACCGAAGTGAGAATTATCGAGTCTGTGGACACTTGGGCTCAGACCCTGCCGCATCGGGAATTGAACCCCTGGCACACATTCTCATCAGAGATCAAGGAAACTTTATTGTGATTGCCCACCCTGCACATCTTCGCAAAGTGGCCCATATACCACATTTCCTGCGCTCTTTGTTGTTGGCAAAATAACATTTTTAGTCTGAAGAATGGTTAGAGGTACCATACTGATTTTTGTCTACTAAGCCCACCATACCTATTAAATCTGATGTGATACTTGGACATGGCATCAACTTGTTTGATAACAGCATTTATGTTTACATCACAGACTTCTTCCTTTTTTTTCCCCAACTCATGCATGCAAGATGCAGATTGCTCCAAAACCTCAGCCATATCTATGGTCTCTCTCAATGTTGGGATTTTTTGCAACCCATAAGCGCTGTTGGATGAATAAATTGATTTCTTATTAAGTCATCAGTCATGATGCAAAACTTGCATTTCATGGAAAGTTTACTCAATCTTGCCACAAACTCATCAATTGATTCATCCACTCTCTGAGGTTGTGTATGCAACTTAAAACATGTCAAAACCAAGTTCTCTTCTTTGGAAACCTGACATTCAACCTGCATTTACCTTCTTCAAACACATCTACCACCGGCTGACCATTATGCTCAGTGACTTCAGGGAGAAATCGAAATATCCTTTGACCCTCATCGCCCAATACAATCGACAAAACTCTTGGCCATCCAGTGCTTCAATGTAATAGGCAAACATTATAATCCAGTCCTTCCATGGAACTGGAGGCAAGCCTGGTTGGGATAAAAAGTAGGGATGTGGTGCTACAGAGACATGGGCCATGGTAATCCCTCCTATAATAATAGTTCACAAAGATATGCAGGGACATTTGAGATGACACACAGCAGGTGTGTGTGTCACCGTGAAGCAAATGTCAAACAACAAGTGTGCGTGTGGATGAGTAGACTCAAGTAACTTATTAGTGTGTCAAAGTTAAGTAAATTGCAAGCAGAGAGTGTGTGTGTCACTGAAGAGACACACAAACTTTATAATGACATGGTGTGTGCATCACCGGTAGAAAAAAATGAGCGACATGCACTGACAACTTAAATGAGGGAGAATAAGGTGTGCGTGTCACCGAGAAGAAGATGGGACGCAAAGGGTGTGCATGTCACCGTGCTGAATATCTCCTGACAACTGAAGAATGTAATCCAGCTGCAACTTCTACTTTGCAGACTGCTGTTCGCTGCATTTTGTAATCGTACTGAACTACTAACTTTTATCAAAGAACTGCATACACCCTGTAAAGTATGGATTTGAGCAAAGATTAGTGTTGTAAAAAGGATTAATTTAGATAGAAATCTATTCTCATTATTAACGAGAACCCCTAACTATGCTGTTCCTTTATAAATTCTGAGTTTGTGCTTCTCCAGACCAAGCACTATTAAGCTATTCTACCTACCAGTGTAATGTGTGCGTGATGCAAAGTGCTCTGACACCCTACACTGGTATGAGTGGTGCTATATATGTGTATGAGAGAGTGTGCTATATATGCATATGAAAGAGACTGGTTATAGAGACTTTGGCACTGTTAAAGGGTGGTACTGAGGGAATCGGTGGTGGAGGTGGTCATTGGGGGCGCCAACATTGTCGCACAGGGCGCCACCAGTTCTAAAGCTGGCCTTGTAGCTCCGTCTGCACCCATCTGATCCCAAACCGGCCAGTAGTCAACTTCCCAGCATGTTACCATCATTCAATCAATAAGGCACATGGAATCTGATGGATGTCGGATTCGGCAAGAGGAACAAACAAGCACAAGCAACCATAAATTATAACACAATGCCTTCGCTTCCTTCCAAGTCTCTACAGTTGACAACAACAGTCTACATTTAGTGACATCAGAGTTCTCTCGAAAAGATTCTCCATTGAAGGTGTAAGAATTAAGAGTGCAGTAGCACTTTGTCTCCTCTGCAAGCGGTTGCCTAATGTGACATAATCATTGCCCTGCCAATGGGAACTGCACTTCACCATGATAATTTGGACAGGCAGTTGTAATACCAGCAGAAGGATCCTCATGCTTTACCCATTTTGAATGGGGAATCCTGACAATATCATGAACTCACGCTGTGACCACAACTGCCCAAAGTCATGTACGATGGCAAAACTGTACTGACTGTAAGTGAAGATGGTAACTCTCCATTTGTCAGATAAATTGCATGCTTGCAACAGGGCAACCAACTTGGCAACTTGTGCAGAGCTAACATCCTGCAACCAAGAAGCTTCAATCACTCCTGCAAATGTGCATATGGCATACGCTTTCTAGTTTCCTTCTGGATCACGCAAACATGATCCATTTACAAACAACACTCTATCAGGTTCCTGCAAAGGGGTATCAAGGATGTTGGATCCAGGCTTGGTACACAACTCAGTCACATCCAGACAATCATGATCAGCTTCATCAACCACAATCTCATTTCCAGGTAAAGGCATTAATGATACTGAATTCAAACTTGTACATCTCATCAGAGTCACATTTTCTGTTCCCAAAATAACTTGTTTGTACCTTTTAATATGGCCATTGCTAAGATGATGCATTCAAGTACAAGTAAACAATATCGCAACAGATTAGGGCACATGCTCTTTCAATAGATTTCCCATTGCAATGCTCTCACTCTGTCCCATCTCACACATGTGGCAGCAACAGCTTTAAGACATCCAGGCAAAGCAGCGGCTACAGGATCAAGAGTGGCAGAAGAATATGCCACAGGTCTACATGCAGTACCATGCATTTAAGCTAGCTCTGAAAATTCATAACCCTCACACTTACTGCTAAACAGAGCAAAAGCTTTTATTGTAGTCGGGCATTCCCAAAGCTGTAGCTCAACAAGAACTCGCTCGCAGTTCAGTAAATGAGAGCATGTATTCTTAGGCTTTGATGTCAAAGAGAAATTGGGAATCCATTGTAGACAGTAGCCAACTATTCCCAAAACCATGCAAACTTCTTTCTGTGTACTGGGAGGTTTTATCCGCAGAATCGCAATAATTCTGTCTTGTGGCACTTTTTGGGCCCCGTTCTTGATGTGCTGTTGCAACTATAGAACATCCGTTTGGCAGAACTGCAGTTTTGACAGGGACATTTTATGCCAAATGATTCAAAAATGTGATGGTATCAGATATGCAAGCCTCCATGTACTTGACGCTACCAACAGGACGTCAATGTCCTGGACAAGGGCAGAGTGATTTGGCATTGCTAATGACTCCAAATTCTTTTTCAATATCTGGTTCAAAATAGAGGGGCTTTTTCTATAGCCTTGATGGTCTCGGCACCATGCCAAGACACAATTGCCAAACCAGAAAGCAAATAAAAAGTGACTGTCTTCATGCAATGGGATAGAAAACCATTCAGCTTCACTATAAATCACATCTGGATTTGGCACTATTGGTCAACATGATATTACAATCTGCTTAATTTAGCACAGGTCCTGCACTATCCGATAATTCCCATTGGGTTTTTGTGTACCAATAGTAGAAGAATTGTACGGACGGCCCATGATTTCCATTAGAATTTCCTGCTCAATCAATGACTTGAATAATGGAGTAATTCCTGCAATAGTTTCTGGACTCAGATTGTACTTAGGAACCCGAGGAACATCAGCATTTAGCTTCACAGTGATTCGTACTGGAGCCACTACCTAGATCAAACAATTATCTTTTCCTGTGAAATACCAGACTTCTGGAGGCACAGTATCTCTCAATTCTATAGATAGTCTTTATTGCATTCTTTCTCTGGAGAGGAGTAGGTTGTGAACTTTCGCTGTTCTTACAGTGGAACTGGTAGCTCAAGTGTCAACAAGGAATCAGATTCGATACCCATTTACCTTCCCATCCACATAGGGACCGCTCTGGTCTACCTCTAAGAATACATCAAGTACACATTCCTCCTCCCCTCTCAGGCACCATCATTGTGACATATCTGAATCTGTGTCTTCCATTTGAATCAAATATTGCTGAGCTACATTCTGATTTAAGTCAATCCCTTTGTTTGAATATATTTCTGAACCTGAGCATTCATTTGAGGCATCGGTGCTTGAGGCATGTTTGGATTCTGAAAAGAGGACCGAGTGTTTCTTTCAATGGCCATATTGGATTTTCTTCGAATCAAGCTTTACCTTCCTTGAAAAGAGGACCAAGTGTTTCTTTCGGCGGCCATTTTAAGAGATTGGGCGGATTTTCATTAGAATAACATTACTTTATGATACTTTTTTTATCAAAATACGATTGCGACTTTAGAAAACTGCATCTATCTTGAGGAATATTTGAATTTGAAGAAAAGAGGAAAACAGTTTTCTACAGTTTGGAAGTATTGAACTGGAAGAGACTACAACAGGCTAGAAGTCTTTGGAATTATAAATAGAAGGATTGGAAAGGAATTATAAATAGAAGACATCAAATATTCTGGTTTGTTATTTTAAACTATTGTTTTATCTTTTTATATTAACTTATTGTTTTGACTTGTTGTTTTCTTAACCAACACTTTCCTTCCAGGTACATTGTATTATATATATTCTAATCCTTTTTTTATCATTATGGGTGATCAATCCATGTCTACTCCTCCAAGTTTCCTTCCTACTTCAGGTCATCCGGTGATCCCTTGGAAGGATTGGAAAAAACTATTTTTGACTTACATTTTGGCTACTGGGGCAGATATATATGGACCCATAAGAAAACAAGCTATATTACTCCATTATCTTGAAGTTGAAGGGTGTCGATTATATGAAGATCTACCTGAGATCTCTCTAGGAATGGGAGATGGTCAACCCATTAATCTATATGAAATGTCAATGAAAATGTTAGAGTTACAATTTACTACTAAAGTGAATGTGGTCCTTGAGAGGCATACATTTTTTAGTCGCAAACAGAAAGTTGATGAGGATATTGGTACCTATGTTGCTGCATTAAGGGGTCTATCTCTTACATGCCAATTTGAAAACCTAGCAGATTCTCTTATTTGAGACAACCAGATAGTAAGATGTACTAACAGTAAAAAATACAAGAACAATTTCTCATTAATGATCCGTCTCTAGAAGAGGCAATTCAAATCGCTAAAAGTCTACAACATACTCAGATATGGATTAAGGAAATGAAAGTTTGTAGTGATTCATTAAGTAGAGATCAGAATAATAAGAAATGTGAAACACGGGTCTATGTTGATGAAACTAAATTAGTTAAGCAAATAGAGAAATATCCTATAAAAAATCCTGTCAAAATTGATAGATCTGTAGGTAATAATAATATTCCAAAATTTGACATGGGGATTGTTAAGTGTTACCGTTGTGGGGCACCTGGTCACATTGCTTCTAGTCCCAATTGTGCTGCGAGGAATGCCTTGTGTAGAATTTGTGGAAAAAGGGAACATCTTGCCAAAGCGTGTAGGACCAAGATCCAGTCAGGACAGACGCAATCAGATCAAATACATGAAGTGGGTGATGTTACTGATAATATGTGGAAGCTTATGTTATGTGTTGATGGTTACAGTGACTCTACTAAATTTGATCAAGTGTACAGTAATGATTTGAAAACACATTCTGAAAATTAAGTTTTGGGTTGTGATGTGGTTAGAGAAAGCACAGAATTGTTGACCAAGCCTCACTGCATCATAAAATTAGACTCATATGATGTTTATATGCTAGTTGGTTCAGGGAGTCTTTACACTTTGTTATCCATGGAAACGTATAATGAAGTGTGGAAAAGTTAATCTGATGTTAACTCATGGAATAAGCCTGACATCAGAGCTGCCGGGTATGGAGGAAAAACTATTGATATAATTGGCCTCAAATGGTTGTTAATATTCTTTAAAGAAAATAAAGTATATGGAAGGGTGTATTTACCCAAGCAAGGTTCGAATTTGTTGGGCTGGCGCCATCAAAAGGATTTAAATATTATCCTCAACCCTAATGCTGAAGAACCTGTTATGTCTGCTGTTGTGCACGATAATAATTCTATCTATCAAAATGATTTATTTGAAAAGTACTCAACAGTGTTCTCTGATGACCTTGGGAAATTGAAAAACCTCTCGCACAAAATTATTTTACAGAGAAATGCTATTCCAGTAGTACACAAAGTTAGAAATGCACCAAATTTAATGGGAGAACCATTGCGATGTGAACTTAAAAAACTCCTTGCTCAAGGAATTATTGACCCAATCGAGGCCTCCGAGTGGTTGGCCCTGATTGTTGTAGTGCCGAAGGATGGAAACAAAATTCATTTGTGTGTGGACTTACGCGATTTAAACAGAAATATTTGGGTAGATAGACAACGTTTGCCAAATATTTCTGAAATGCTAACAGCTATGGGTGGTGGTACTGTTTTGAGTGTGATCGATATGTCTTCAGCGTATCATTAGATAGATTTGGAAAGTGGATCAAAATATCGTACCTCTTTTGTGACACCGGTAGGGACATATCGGTATTGTAGGATGCCTTTTGGCTTAGCATCCGCCTCTGTAGTATTTTAGAGAGTGATGGAGAGGATTTTTGGAGACATGAATGATGTTTTGTGTTTTCAGGATGATGTTTTAATTGTAGGAAACGACAGTGTACACCATGATATTGTTCTGAATGAGGTATTGAAAAGAATGGATGATAATCGACTGACCATAAAGAAAGAAAAATGTCAGTTAAGAAAAGATAGTGTGACGTATCATGGGCACGAAATTTGCAAAGATGATATTAAGCCTAAAAAATGTATCATTGCTGCAGTTAGAGACTCGCCCATTCCAAAAAATAAGGATCAGCTTAAGTCGTTTTTAGGACTTGCTGAGTATTGCTCAAAATTTGTCAAGGGTTTTACAAAAATTGTTGAACCACTGAGACTGCAGATGAAGAAAGGAGTTCTTTTTACTTGGAATGAGAGTTGTGACAAGGCATTTAATAACATTAAAAGAAGCATCATTAGTGCTCCTACTCTTGGGGATTTTAATGTTAAGGATAATACTTTTGTTACTACTGATGCATGTGCAGTAGGGGTTGGAGCTGTTTTGACTCAGTTGAGTAATGGTGAGAAAAAGATCATTGGATTTGCTTCCAGAAGATTGCGAGATGCGGAACTATCATATTCTGTGATAGAGAGGGAGGCCTTAGCGTGTTGTTGGGGGATTAGGCACTTTACGTACTTTGTATGGGGTCTTCCTTTTCATGTGCAAACTGATCATAAACCGTTAGTTCATCTTTTCAAAGGAGGCAGAGGATTAGAAGGAAATGTTACCCCTAGGATTTCAAGGTGGATCTTGTCTGTACTTGAGTTCAATTTTTTTGTTGAATATGTTAAGGGTCTCAGGAATGTACTAGCAGACTATTTATCTAGAATGCCAGTTGAGGGTGTGGAAAATAATATGGACGACATGATTGATGTAGTACATGATGTTAAAGGAGTTAAACATGCTTTTAGCAAGGAGGAATGGACAACTGCAATGTCAAATGATGAACTTTTACAACAAGTGATTACTTGTGTTTCTCATGGGTGGCATCAAAACATTATTGAAGATGTTAGATTCGGAAGTTTCTATCATGTTGAGGCTGAACTGAGTGTAAGTGAAGGAAAACTATTGAGGAGATATCAATTTGTACCACCAGCAAGTCTGAGAGGGAAAATTATAAATATTGCTCACAAGGGACACTTAGGCAGGAATATGACTAAGAGAAGGGTCCGACAATCGTATTGGTGGCCTGGAATGAACAGAGAGATTGAGGATGCAGTGAGAGAGTGTTACGCTTGTGCTCAAGCGGCTAAAACTAAAGTTGTAACGCAGCCTTCATTGGTGTCTACAACTTTTCCCAAACGTCCATGGGAAAGAGTGGCGATTGATCTTCTTGGGCCAATTGTTAAGCTTGGTACTAGTCGCAAGTTTTTGATGGTCATTGTTGACTACCATTCTAAATTGTTTTTGGTAGAAAGCACATAATTTATAAATACTCAAAGAATTGTTGATTTTATGGAAAGGGTGTTTATGAATGAAGGGATACCCAAGACACTAGTGTCAGATAATGGTGTGCAATTGGTGTCGAAAGAAATGCAGGAATTTCTTTCTAAATTTGGGATCATTCATGAGAGTGTTGCTCTATTTAGGCCACACGCTAATGGTTTAGTGGAACGAATTAACCGATTGATTATGGATAATATTCAGTTGTCCCTGTCTAAGGGATTGTCTTGGCGTGAAGAATTAAAAAAAATTGATGTGGTCTTACAGGATTACGCCACATTCAATAACAGGGGTTTCTCAATTTATATCTTTAAAGGGACATGAACCTGGTGTCAAAGAGGTTCCTGGTTGGTTGAAAGTGAAAGATTGTGTGTGGGTGGACAGAACTGCTGAGGAAGATAAAGTAGTTAAAATTGTAGTTAAAATGCAAGCTGAATCTACTAGAAATTATAATGATAGGAAGAGTGTGAAAGATATTAAATTTGAGATTGGTGATTGGGTGACCATAAAACATGGTGGCGTAACTACAAAGGGTGACAGCAAGTTTTCTGCACCGATTCAAGTGAAGTCTATAAAAAGAAATGTTGTTATCCTATCCGATGGATCAGCTTGGAGTACTGGAAACATATGCAAATGCCATGCTCCGGTTCATGTTTCTGAAGATTGATGTCTTTTGAATATAAAAAATGGAAATATTATATTCCTTAATAATGATTTATATGAATTTTTTTATAATTTATTAATTGTATGTTAAGTAGGGAGATGTGTAGAGTTGAGTGCATCTGCATGTCATCATTAGAATGTTAGCTATGTTGCTAGTAGAATGTTAGCTTTTGATTATAGGAGTTGATCTTTGAGCTGTGAAGCAGTACTGGAGGTATCTGCCTTGATTCTTAAATAAAGCTATTTGATCTTCATCAAATTGACTGGAAATTGGATCTTTATAAGTCAGAAAAAATTCTCTGATAGACAGTTTGATATTATAAGTGATATTACCGATAATGGGTTAGTCTGGACTGGAATATTAATTTAATATAAAAAAATCTATATATAATTTAGCCAGGGAATAGCCAATGCATTATCCATGTATAAGCAGTCTAAAAAAATTGACTTGGTGAAGCTGGTCTCATCTTTGGACCAAATAGATTGCCGAAGCAACAGGTGACTATATCTGTAAGGTGTTGTCGCCCTGCCTCTCTGTGTATATTCTAAGTAGATGCTGAGGTAGGCAGACAAAGTAAGAGTTTGAGGAAACTAGTTTCTCCAATCTGTAGCGACCTACTGTTGTAATAGCCCCACACACTGACCCCATATATGGCGATAGCTAAAACTCTGGCCCCATAGATTGCTATTATCTCCTTTATCAGCCGGGAGCCCAACTTGGCTGAAAATCTAAAAATTCCATGGGTACATCTGTTCATCTTGCCCCAAACATTTGTATCATCTTGTTGAGACCAAGGGCCATTGCCTGGAAAGGTAATACCCAGGAAGCAAAAGATATCAACAGTAACCACCGGGGTATTATTTCTTGTGCCTTTCCCCACAAATCATTGTATAGGTTTTGTTTTTATTAACAATCAATTTTCTGGCAGCAAAAAAATCCCCAAAGGTGTTCATTAAACGTTGTAACCCTATCAGGATCCTAGCCAACAAAACAGCATCATCTGCATACAGGAGCACTGGTGTAGGATGCCCAGCATCTGAAGGGGCGTCTGTTTAAACTGCATGTAAGTCCTTATCCACTCCATTAATGAACAGGAAGAATAATAAAGGGGCAAGTACACAACCTTGCCTAATACCACGTTTAAGTGCAAAGTTATTGGTGCATTCACCTCGTGGACCATTGCGTAATTTACATGCTAATTTCTCATATAACCTTGCCAAAAAGCAAACAATAGGCCAGGGCGCGCCCATACAGAGCAGCTTTGACCAGAAAATGGTATGGTCAACAAGATTGAAAGAGCTGCTCAAATCTGCAAAGCAGATATTCAGTCTACCACCTTTAGCACATGTCCAAATTAACGCATTGCTCTAGTATCCCCATACCTTTCCTGAAACTAATCTGTGCAGGTGAATGTATTGAGCATTCACAAACCCATTCTTCCAATCTTTTAAGTGGAACTTTGCTCATTACTTTCGACGAAGAGTCTACAAGTGACATTGGGTGATAATTCTTTGGTTCTGATTTCTTGTCCTTCTTAAAAATTGGGATAATAGTAGACATTCCCCGTGAAGGTGGAATCACTGTAGTCACAGCATATTAAAAACTCTAGTTAAAATTGGGTCCCACAGATTGACAACAATCTTAAAGTCATCTACTGGACCCCATCGGGACCAGGGGCTTTGCCCCCTTTGCTTTCCTTCAGAACCCATAAGACTTCCTCTATTATGATATCCTGAGGCAAGGACGACCAAGTCAACTCTCCTTCCTTATGTTATCCTCCATTCGTGCAGTCAGAGGACTCAAAATTTCTGTAAAATGAACAACCCATGCATTGTGGGAACATGTGTTAAGAGTTCAGGGAATGAGAAATTCTTTTAAAAGGGGGAGTTAACAGTGTTCCAGAATAGTTTGTTGCCTGCTGTATCTGCAGCCCGTGACAATTTAGACCATGCTTCTTCTTGAAGTTCTTTTTTCCTGGTGAGAAGCACCTCTTTAAAATTAAAAACTAAGAGATTTCATCAATGAATTATCTCTAGGTTGACTATGGAGGGCCAATTTCAGATCTTTGGAGGCTGTGGTAGTGGTACATGCGTGGCTAAACCAACCTCTACATTGAGCATGGCCTGTTTTACTTGGGTGAATCAGAAGATTGTCTACAATGTTAGTGATATCAGTAAAGCTAGAAAGTAACTGATTAGGAGTGACTTCATCTTCATCTTCCAAGCAGTAAATAATATTCTTGGAGCCCTTGGAACAGATATGTGATATGCATAATTTGAGTTGAGTTGACTCCATCCATTAAGGCAGACAGACCCTGTTAGGTCTTATGAGGGCAATGTCAGTAATACGCCTTGAAGACGCATCACCGGCTTTGCCCCAGGAAGAAACTGTCAATATAATACAATTATGGTCATTCAGGTCTTGCCTAACAACCCTGGGTATGGAACACCACTTTCTTGTGTTAGCTGAAATTAAAATATGATCAATAACAGATGTAGCATTCCTCCCTATAAAGGTTGGTATAGGGTCTCCGTTGGTGTCACAAGCACATTTTAGTTAATGCAAATCTACCTTGGTGATCAAGGAATTCAATATAACCCTGTAAACATTATGAGGGAAATGTAAATAACCAGCCTTAGCCTCATTGGTGACCACACACACCTGTGTAGCAGTAAATGGGCATGGTTGAATGTTAATGTCTCCTGCCCAGATTAGTATAAAACTATTAGTAATAGACAGGAGTAATATCTCTATTCCCCCATCAAGGGCTGAGGCCACCTTCCCCTGGGTGTTATCAATGATGATATTATGATTAACCTGAATCAAGTCCCGGCCTCCCCTAAATGTTAACCATATAATTAATGAATGAGGGCCTACAATTGTTTTTTTCTTAACATATTCGAATTAAAAACCATTAGCTCCCCTTTGGCCCTACCTGCAAATGATAGCTCCGCCTCCAACCAATGTGTTGAAAAACTCTCAAAATAAATAGATGCGATACACCAAGTTTACTGAAGACATATTACATCCAGGCCACCTATAAAGTCCGACCAACCTAATGTACCCTGCTTTGTCGCTAACCCTCCTACATTCCAGGTCGCAATTTTTCAACCACCCTCCAGCCCTGAGCCAGTACTACTAGGAGGTATTGAGTTAGGTGAAACAACTCTTTTAGGTATATAATCCACAATATTATTCCTAAGTGGTGATGGGGCAACAGTTAAGATATCAGTAGGGCTCCAAGGTCCGTTAGTGGTAGAGTTGATGTCCTCTTTCCTCTCTTCACAGGGTGGGAGTTCATTCCTCATGTGTTGCCCTATCTCATGTCAATCAATATCCTGGAGGTCGCTCAGTATTTGGCATCTATTAGAAACCGGGAGGGGTTGACATTGGGGGTATTCTAGTACATGATTATTAAATGTTGGTCTTGTCCTAATCATCCAGGGCTCGGGAAATAAGAAATCCGTGTATAAGAATCCCAAGGGCTCAGTGATATATTTTGTTCCAATTGTGGATGAGGTCCCAAACCCATTCAGACTCCCTTTGCCCACCTGAAGTTGATTATAATACAATCCCCTTTGCAGTGTTTTCTCAGGGGGACAAACCAACTCACTCTTCTTGTAAGCAAGATTTGATGGCCATCACCTACTGGGTATTGACAATTCTTAATGTACCACTCTATTCTTTAATGAATCATAAGTTTCTATTTGATCTGAGTTCAAGGGGGGCATTAACTAAGACTGCCACATATGGGCAGCATTCCAGCAGTACATTGTTAGTGGCATGAGCATCCTCTCTATTGGCATTACTTGCCATTGCTGGTTCATTATCATGTGAATGTAACTCAAAGCATGAAATATCAATATATGTCAAATGCATATTGTTTACATTAGATTACTGCGGTTGGTGCAACGCTTGGGCTGTAGAAGCAGATCATTGTTCCCTGTGCCTGGAATTTGACTCATTCGCAATACTAGCTTCCTGTGGCTTCTCGATATTAGCTCCAAGTGCCACTATGTTAGCCCTAAAAAAATTAGATGTTATGGCTGATGCTAATGACTTATCAGGCAACATGTTTTGCTGACCCATGGAGGAAATAAGACAGTGTGTTCTAATCTGCTCCAACTCAGCAATCAAAAGCTTTAACTTCTCGCGAATTGATACTACCAAGCCTTCCATTTTGGAAGGTATATCTACCAATAATGGTGCCCACTGTAGGTCCCCCAGAGCACTTGGTCATGTCACTGATACTTCACATGGTGAGGTTATAGTCAAGGGATTATGTGTTCCCCCAGTCATCATGGGGGGGCTTCCTCCATTTTCTTTTCCTTTTAGGTGTGGCATGGCAATCAGTAGAAGTACAATTATTAGAAGTAGGGGTTAATGTTGACAATTAATTTGGTTGGAAGGCCAAATCTTCAGCAGTGCTAGAGCCATGAGCCTCCCTTATCTGAGTCTCTAATGCTGCTAGTGTAATTGCTCCATCTACAGGGAGCCCAATAACCCCAGCCCCAACTCCTGCCGAAAGACGTACGTTGTTCTACTATGTCTTTTTCTTGGGAGATCACATTGACCGACCGTACTAAAAAAGAATCAATTGTTGTCCGGGCATTATCAGATACTGGGGAAGCATTTATAGCCTTATGGTTACCCATATCAGCTTGCATATCTACTTAAATACAAAATAAAATGATACAAATAAAGTAGGACACTTTTTTGAATTTATCCCCGGTCTTAAAAATAGATTGTAGGGATATCAACAACCCAATGGTGAAATCCAAAGATTGTAGCCGAGTAGAGTAACATATAGTTCAGTAATCCTTTATACAGTGCATTAAAAACTTAGTCAAACCAGAAGGGACAAAAAGGAGGGAGACTCAGCCAGGACCGTAATTAATACTTTTAATAATCCCCAGGGCCAGGAGAAACAAGAACAGTATGCTCCAATTAGTTAAACTGCAGATGTTAGAGGGGAACCCGGCCCGGCTTCTTCTGGGCAATGACGGGCAAGGACAGGACCGCCCTTGGCTCGGGTTTCGCCTGGGCGCTGCCCTCGCAGTGGGACCTCTGCTCCAGCTTGATGCGCCTACAGGCACGGGAAGACCAGGCAAGGAATAAGTGGAGGAGTCTGGGGGGCTGTAGTCATTTCCCCAGCTCGAAGATGGGTTCCGTGCAGCGGGAGCCCTGCTGAGGCTTCACGTGCCTCCGGGCATGGGAAAATCAGGCCTGGAAGAAGAGGAGGAGAATGGGGGCTGTAGTCCTCTCCTCGACTCGAAGATGGCTTCAGCACAGCAGGACCCCTGCTGCGGCTTTATGCGTGTGCAGGTGTGGGAAGATCAGGCCAGCAAGAAGAGGAGGAGACTGGGGGATGTAGTCCTTTCCGCAGCTCGAAGACGGGTTCTGCGCAGCGGGACCCTGCTGGATTTTATGCACCTCCGGGCACGGGAAGATCAGGTCAGCAAGAAGTGGAGGAGCCTGGGGGCTGTAGTCCTCTCCCCAGCACAAAGACGGGCCCAACGCATACACAAACCAGTAGACGAAATGTCCCATATCCTTCTCTGACACATTCTCCATCCCACTATATTGTTTAAAAACTTGCAACAACCATTCGTAATAGGCATGCACTGTTTCTTTCAACTCCAGTGTTGTCATGTCAATCTTCACCCAATCAGTCTCTTAAGGAGAGATTTTTCCCTTTAAATAGATAATGGCTTGATTGTATTTTTTATTACCTCAGGTGATGGTGCAACAGTAAGTGGATGTCTAGCTTGTTCAGTTTCAGGCCAATCTAAAGCAATTTTACATTCCACCCACAAATCACTTGGAATGACAATGTCAGAATATCCAAATCCTTCAACAGAACCTTTGAAACCTTCAAAAATCTCTCAACTTGCTTGTACCATTCAAACGGATTCTCTGTCAATCTCGGAAAATCATTTGTAAAGGACAGTATTTCTGATCTTGTCCATGGAACATGTACATACCCTCTTAGAGGTACCTCTCTCATAGGAAGTATTTTAACTCACTCACCTCCATCATTCCCAAAAGCTGAGAACCTTAGCATTTGGATTTTCATTGCTTCCTTCTTCTTAGACCATCTTTCTTCTCACTTTTCCAATTCTCACCATTTTCTAAGAGTAGTCAACAAATCTTTGAATTGTAATCTCATTCCCGGAGGTCTCATACTTTCAATTTCTCTGTCACTGAAGCCTAACCTATATGGTTTCTGAAGTGTTTTTGATTTGTGTAAATACACTCTACATTTTTGTGCCAATGCAGACAGTTTCTCATGTGTGTTTCGAGCATGTCTGGTAATGTCTTTGTATACGAACAGTACTTCATCGTCCTGATATGTAGCTATCCTAGCCGGCATTATTGTTCCTATTATCAACTCTCTAATTATACTTTGAGTTTTGCTACATCTAACGTCTTATCCTAACTAGCTTTTGAAAAATTGGCATTCTCTTGAGTCCCTACACTGCTATGGTATAAAGAAGGAGCTATCTCTCTGATCCAATCATCAAGTTCCTTAGGTGTAGGGACTGCCTTTCTGGAGTATTTCCACACAAATCTTTGCTCCGTCTTTCTGCACCCAAAACAGGAGTGGATGGCAAAACCGGCAATCAGAATCTGGAGATCCTAACTAAAGGATTCTTCCTGCTGTGTTCTGGGGTACTTGTTGTGGTGTTTCGAAACACGAATGAAATGGCCGCTTGACCTTATCTCCCTCTGGAAGTAGCCTGTTGTGCTCAGTTTACATTAGAACCTGCATTAGTTCCGCTAGGAACATTTACTAAAGTCGTAATTAATGGTTCTTGATTTGTCTGTCCTGATCTTGATTCTGTTGAAGTAGGAACAGAGCTTCTGATCCCAGTAGGGGCGGCCAAAGTATGTGTATTTTGTCTACTATTCCCAGAGTGATATAACGGAACTACAGGACCTATTGTCACAGAGACAGTCAAAGCATCCGGAGCATTTAGCACAATCTTATTATTTTTCTCAGGTCTTCCTGCAATATCATTTGTGGATAGGAAAGGATTATGTGGCTCTGGCTTGTCGGTATGACAGGCACATTCTGAATTTGCCCACCATAAGAATTGACTACATTCTGGGGTTGATACTCATTATAGGGTGGTAGACAATTTAATGATAATTCATTTAAAAATTCATCATCAATTTAATTCTCACTAACATCAGTCTGTGTCAGTGTCTGAGAAGTCTCAATGTTTTTCTTGTTTTCCTTACACTTCTTTCCTTCTTCCTTCGCTGTTACTAGTACAGGATACATATTAGTTCTCTATGCTATATCTGTTCTCCAATCTTTCTGCTGTGCATCCCATCTAGCCTCTGCAAATCGATTTAAAGTGTTTTGCATCTTCCCTGAAATATTTGTTTCTATTTCTGATGAGCTATGTGTTTCCATTTACTAAGGGGCTTCAAATTGCATGGGTCTCGTAGGTAGTTTATTCTTGTATAGATTTAGTTGTAGATTCTCAAGAATTCGATGTTAAATACTCCATGATGGGAAAAGCTAAAGCTCCATCTTTCTCAGTGTATTTCATCCAATTCTCAAGCCATGTACATGTGTGATATCCTCTCTCCTTTGTCATATATAAAGCTGGTGTACCCCCAAATGGTATGAGTGCCCCTTCTCTAGTGGGCACAGGCACACCCCCCTGAATCAAACTCTTTATGGTTTTCAAAATCTTAATTTTTCCTAAAAATTGAATATTGTCTTTTACAAATGATTCACTGAGTAAATTACAATATTCACTTCTTGTTTAGTTTCAATCAGCCAATACCAATGCAGCACCTCTATGACGTTGTCAACCTATCCCAGTGCTGCGTTACACCAACCAACCAATACCAGTGCGGTACCTCTGTGAGGTCACTTCACTCTTTGCAGCAACTACACCTCCTTCACAATTCTTATGAGCGCGTTTTCTTATAGCAAATATTCACGAAAATTCAAGTATTTCAAAACCCTTGTCTGCTCCACTAAAAGAATGTATAGATTTTCACTCGCTCAACAGAATCAACAATACTCCATTCTAGCTTCCCTAACATTCACTCTAAGTGAAATCTCAACCAGTGCGACCTCACTCTAATTATTACAACTGTTCCCTGTGCAATGAAAACACCTGTAACAATCGTAATTTCTCAAACTCACCATAGTGGCACTGCCGGCGACGACTCAAGTACAGTACCTTCAAAACCACAGCAGACGGTCTTACTCAGCATATGCCATACTGAGACCACCCATAAGTGTATATCCCAGGATCTTAAGCCACCTTGGACCTGATAACAATTTTAACTTTACTGCACAAAGCGCATCACTCAACACAACTCTAAAAACTTTGCATAGTCTTACACAGCCATATTACCGCAATCTAAGCTTTAAGCAACAAATCGCAACCCTATTGATACTCACCCCACAGTCTTGTTGCTGTCATCCTATTCCTTCAACACTTGCACTGATCACCTTCGACGGAACATAGAGCTTTGGATTTGGTCTAAATCTTAATAAAAATTTAAATAAGGGTCTCAATAAGCATTTCCCCCTTATATCCTAACTTAATCGGACAACAAACCATCCAACACGCTACAAGAATAACTGCTGTAGTGTTTACTGGTCCTAAACTACAGAAAGTAATGCAATAATGAATCACAACTTTTCTTTAACTGAACATTCATACCACTCTCTTGGTCACCCGATGGACCTTGCTGTGTGCCGAGGTGGGTTGGATATAATGGGTCCCAACAGTCTTCCAATGAGGAATAGGAATTTGATAACTGATTAAAAATTTGATATCAAGCTCATATAGATTATTCTTAAGACAATGCTATAAAGGTAAAGGATTATCACTGAAAGCCCAAAACTCATCAATAAATGTAGGCAAACCAAAATCGTACATCAAGCGTTCAGCTAAAGCTATACAGAATAATAATATTAGAATTTGGTGCTCTGAGATCTCTTTAATATGATCACCTCTAGTCATTACTAAAACCAAATTAAGAATGCACATTCACTTACGTAAGGATAAATCATGACAGCTAAGCCAAAGCAGTACATTTAGTTTAGTTTAATAAAATTTAGAAAGATACGTTTATCAATAGATTGCATCAGGAAATAAGACAGATTAATAAAGGTCAAATAGGTACCAATAGCTCAAGAGTTCAGAAAGGGACAAGAATTTGCCAGTTTGAGTAGTCTCAAAAGGAAAAGACCACTAAGCACATACAGCATATGCCTTAGTTCAAGAAAGAAGCCAGATGAGTCCACATCAGGCAAGTTAATTACCAGGTAAGTTCTGCAAATCTCTGTTAGCAGTTCATAGTTAGTAGGCATGCAGGGAAGCAGTCGTTCGTCACCATCACCATCAAAATGCATATAAGCAAATCACTGTAATATTGCTATGCTCAATACCTCCAATCCATTATATCAGACGATATTATATTCTTAGCGTTTCCGGGATGACACCTCCTGAAATCACCTCATCTAGTCACACCACTCAGACCATTGGTTAGTTTGTATGGAGTGTGTGTCAGGCGACATAAAGATGCCACAAAATGCAGAGAAATAGGTGGGACAATTATGTAGTCCTTAAGGCATCCAGCATGTGAAACGGTAGAACAATGCTCCTTTAGCTAGAGCATAGGAGAGAGTTCAAGAGACAATTTCCGAGGCAGGTGTCCTGAAATGGTAACAAAGATCTTTTTTAATATATATATTGCTTATTACCATTTTCAGCCAGAAACACAGAACAGACTTCATAACACGTGCATTTCGCAGAATAAAATACAATTTGGATTCATCAATAAAACATAATCACGTGCCGGACCACAAGTAGGGGCCTGTTGATATCCCATTATGATGTGCATTCTCAATGGTTGTGTCTACAAGAGTATATATTAACCAAAAGGGAGTTAACAGAACCTTAAACAGTATCCAACAACCGTCCCGCCTACCTACCTTCCGTTTCATAACATTTCAGTCCTGTGTGTTACTACCATTAGCTAATATAGTGTGCCTGTCAATCAGTCAGGTGTCGGGTGTGTCTGTCCTGGGTCCCACTGGCATCACCACCCTGAATATCCACGCCGTCCTGAGAGCATACTATAGGTTGAGTCTGACCTTCCTGCAATTCAGAGATCATAGACGCCCAAGCCAATCTATTGTCCACAGCTTTTTCATCAGTCCTGACAAAGCGCATCTGGACCAACTCCGCCTTTGCCCATTCATTTGTATCTCTTACCCAGTCTAGAGCCTTCGGGGATGTGGGTTGCATCCAGGCTATAACCACCCGCCTCTTGGCCAACACCAGACCCAGATTTATGAATCGTCGGCTCAATTTGTTATTCTTAGGAGTCAGCAGTAAGCCCAGTAACACCGTCTTGAAATATTGTGTAATAGTCCAGCCTGTGGCCTTTCCCAGTCTTCCCAGTACTTCTTCCCAGTACAACCGTAATGTGGGGCAGGTCCAGATCAAGTGGATGAAGTCAGCTCCCTGCAAGCAGCATCTAGGGCAACAGTCCTCCCTAACAAGGCATATTACATGTAGTGTACGAGGGTTTACATATACCTGGTGTATAACATTGTAGAGGAGTAAATTATAGCGAGCGTTCGTGCTGACTTTATGAACCCCCCCCCCATGGTTCTTCCACCATTCTGCATTCTGCCTCCGTTGGGGGCTTTTCCAGTGCTTCATCCCATTTCTGCTGAAAGCACAGTGCGGGAGATCATCTTTAGGCTCCGTACAAAAATTATAGCAATCGACCCTCCTGGACCATTTCTAGCACAGTTTTAAGGATATTAGTAACAAGTGGTTTGTCGGGAAAGGTCTGCCATAGCTTGCGTGCAACCTTTGCTATTTGAGCTTTTGTCCCCAGAATAAGCCAGGCAAATCCCCAGATATCTTTCCCCTTCAGTGGCACAAGGGAGGCCGATATTTGGTCGCTCTTCTGGTTGGCAAGCGACCATCTTACCCAAAGGTATCACCTTCGACTTACCAGGATTAATGCACAGCCCTGAGATGTCCCCAAATCACCCTAGTTCATGCAAGAGCAGCGGAATAGAGGCTCCTAGCTGCACAGATACAACAGCGTATCATTCGCGTATAATGAAATTACATGGTTGGTGTTACCCAATTGTATCCCCCAAGTGTCCATAACTGCCCGTATGCAAAATGCCAATGTTTCCAAGGCGATCGCGAAAAGCAGGGGCCAGAGCGGGCATCCCTGCCTAGTTCCTCTGCGTAATGTTATCTGTCTGAGCACAGTCCTGCCCATCCACACTCTGGCCGTTGGGGTTGCATATAGCAACTGTGTCCACTTAAGGTACCGCTCCACAACTCCTATGTTCTTCAGGACCTACCACATGTAAGGCCATTCCACCGAGTCAAATGCCTGCTCAATATCAAGGGATACTGCCACATTATCCGAGTGTGCTAGGAAGGGGGCATGCCAAACATGTGACAGCCGTCGTAGATTATATTTAGTATTCCACCCCGGGATAAACCCTGCCTGGTCTGTGTGAATCAAACGTCTTGTACAGGGAAGGAGACGGTTAGCTATAATGCCACTCAGTATCTTGGCATCTATATTCGATAGGGAAATGGGCCTGTAGGAGCCTGGCAGGTCAGGATCGTTATCCTTTTTGAGAATCATAGCCACCAAGGCCTTGCTCATAGTAGGCGGGCAAAGGCCCATTTGCAATGCCTCATTATAAACTGGATGCAGTCTATCCAAGAGCGGCGCAAAACTTTTGTAAAACTCTGCCAGGAGTCCATTCTATCCCGGACTTTTCACTGGCTTAAGGTGCCCAATAGCCCTAAGAATTTCTTCTTTAGTAATTGGGGAGCCCAGCTCCTCCCGCTCATCATCAGTGACAGAGGACAATTGTATTGTGTCCAAATAGTCTGTTATGCGGCTCAGCCCCAAGTCCACCCGGTTAACATAGAATTTTTCTAAATGTGTCACCATGGTGTCTATTATGATCTGTTTAGTGTAGTGTTGGATCTGCAGTTCTTATCTGCAGTATAGGAATAGCAGAAGACTCCTTCCGGAGGAGACGTGCCAGCAAGGCTCCAGTTTTATCCCCCTCCCTGTAAAGTCGCTGTTGATAAGTTGTATAGACATATTTCTCCGGTCTACGGAGGTCTGTCATTAATGCTTCTCTAGCGTCAGTTTACTCTTTCAGTTTCTGGGGGTCAGAACTTAGTTCCGCCTGTAAATTATCCGACCTAAATTCATGTAGTACAACATCTCTTTCCAGCTGGGTCCACACACCATAAGCGTTTTTTTACAGACACCTCTGACAACCACTTTCATCACTTCCCATTCAGTGTCCCAGCTGGAGGCTGTCTCCCAATTTTTCTGAAGTGAGATGGGAAAACGGGGCACTAACGGACCCCTAAAGCAATCAGCAAAGTGGAGTCTGGACAGGGGAGCACGCCCCCCCTAATGAAAAGTGACTCAATTGCTTGCTGTGACTCTGAGGGAGCTACCATGAGTAGGTGAGCTGAGCAGAAAACAGTGGGGGGGACAGGGGGATCAGACGCGTGACCCAAGGGAGCCAGGCACTCGCAGCCCGACTGCCTGAAGCGGGCTGTTTCCAACAGCAACAGGCCTACACGCTGCAGCAAAGAGCAAGCAATTAGGAGGATTAAGGAGGGCATTTAGGCTTCATACCCAGATTGCCTGACCACAAGTTGGTGGCCGAGAGAACATAGGGTATACAAGAGGAAGAAAACTGTGTGGCGGCCGGCAAAAAGGGGGCAAAACCATAGCCTATAGCTTATCCCTTCCACATTACAGCAAGGGCGAAGAAGGCAGAAACCATTTGAGAAGCGAGGCCAGGTAGGAAGACACTTGTGCCTACAAACAAGCATGCCTGACCTTAAGATGGCGGCTGAAAGGCTGCATTTATGGAAACTGTTAGATTGAGAACCAGGAACAACTGAATCCACGTGGCTAAGTAAAGGCCTAGGAAGCCAAAACAACTGTATTTGACGTAAACACCTATACTGTTAACAAATAAGCAGAGAAATAAGGCCCAGCAGGTAGAGGCGAGGCACTGCTACCACAATAATACTGCAATGTCGGCTCACCTGGGTCAAGATGGCTGAGTGGACGTGGTCCACACCGACTCTGTAGCCATGCAGCTGTCTCAGCCAGATTTGGAGGACATATGTAGCACAAAAAGACTCCAATCCCATCCCGACGACAAGGGGTACAAGGGATAACAGTAGGGACCGAGAAATATGAGTGAGGTCGCCTGAATTCCTAGGGAAATAGATGAGATCGGAGACCTGTGAGACCAGCAAGGGTCCCTAAGAAGGCGCAGTGGGCTATGGAGAGCACAGGACACTTGGTCGTAGTAGGAGCGACACAAAAGCACAGCCCTCGAAGCAGCAACCAATCAGCCCAAAAACCACCCAACGACCCCCCAGTACCTGCGGAGAGTCCGCGACAACTCGAGATGCAGCATCACCTGGTGAACACGACGGCAGCTTGTGGGAGATGGCTCCGCACACCACAGCGGACGTGCAGAAGGGGCTGTGAGGCGGTGAGTGGGGAAGCGGAGAAAGCCTCTGGCGATCCAAATGGGAGTCTAGAGGACTGAAGGGTGCCTGATTTCAACCCCCATAAAACCTTTACTAATATATGAAAGCAAGTTACGCCAAGCCTGACCCCAAAATGGTGCCCGCCAGGGAAATACCACCGGAGAGGGAGGATGGCCCATCATCGGGGTCCCAATGTATAAACTGGATAAAAGGCATAGCAGAGTAAAAGTAATTACAGAACTAAAGGCAAGACCAGCTGCAGAGTCAAGGGGATCAACAGATTCCTATAATCAGCACTCTATACAGAGGGCATAGTAAGACCTGCTAATTCAAGGAAAGATCAGGCCAGGCCTTGCCTGACTCTAAAATGTCGCCCAGAACAATTCTGCAATGTCTCTGTGGGGGCCTATGGAGGACTAAAATCCGATGAGCATCAGATTCTATGCACAACTCCTCCTCAGTTCCACTTCTGTCAAGAGGGCTGAAGGTAAGAACGATGGGTTGTCCCACAACTCTGCACATTTTGGAACTGTCCCTTGCACCTGTCCCCACTCTTGACCTCGGGCGAACTGGAGGATGAGTCGGATGGCACTTCCCAGTAATACCAGGACTGGTGCTGTCGATGTTAATATGACGATGCCGCCTGGGTGGATACCTTAACTGTTTGTACTCACCGCAGACCTCGAGCAACCTTGACCGATGCCTGGTGGAGCGGAGTTTGGCTCTGGTTCATCCCCTCGGCCATCCCCCACCCAGCAGGATATCTGACATTGTTTTCCTTGTCTCCCCGTTGTGTTTCCTTCCCTCTCCCTCCCCCGCCTCCTTCTCCATGATTCATATTATTGTGTAATCTCATGTGTTTTCCCGTATGTCTAAACTTGGCTCCAGTACATGATGTAATTATGTAACAGTAAATTGCTGAACCTCATGTAAAGCACTCTAATATCTCCGGGTCTAGCCAGCACTACATAAAACTTTGCAAATAAATAAAAACAAGACAGATTTCGGTGCCATCAAGTCTCCCATGCAATATAATGCACCGCCATCCACATCAACCTCGTGATATAAATGCTGGAACGGGACTCGCGGGGCTACCCATATGAGGGCATACCTTGCAAACCCAGAATAAGAGGTGTCATAAATCTGCCCTTGCCACCTTGTATCTCTTACCCAGTCTAGAGCCTTCGGGGATGTGGGTTGCATCCAGGCTATAACCACCCGCCTCTTGGCCAACACCAGACCCAGGTTTATGAATCATCGGCTCAATTTGTTATTCTTAGGAGTCAGCAGTAAGCCCAGTAACACCGTCTTGAAATCTTGTGTAATAGTCCAGCCTGTGGCCTTTCCCAGTCTTCCCAGTACTTCTTCCCAGTACAACCGTAATGTGGGGCAGGTCCAATTCAAGTGGATGAAGTCAGCTCCCTGCAAGCAGCATCTAGGGCAACAGTCCTCCCTAACAAGGTATATTACATGTAGTGTACGAGGGTTTACATATACCTGATGTATAACATTGTAGAGGAGTAAATTATAGCGAGCGTTCGTGCTGACTTTATGAACCCCCCCCATGGTTCTTCCACCATTCTGCCTCCGTTAGGGGCTTTTCCAGTGCTTCATCCCATTTCTGCTGAAAGCACAGTGATTCCTGCGGGAGATCATCTCTAGGCTCCGTACAAAAATTATAGCAATCGACCCTCCTGGACCATTTCTAGCACAGTTTTAAGGATATTAGTAACAAGTGGTTTGTCGGGAAAGGTCTGCCATAGCATGCGTGCAACCTTTGCTATTTGAGCTTTTGTCCCCAGAATAAGCCAGGCAAATCCCCAGATATCTTTCCCCTTCAGTGGCCGAAGGGAGGACGATATTTGGTCGCTCTTCTGGTTGGCAAGCGACCATCTTACCCAAAGGTATCACCTTCGACTTACCAGGATTAATGCACAGCCCTGAGATGTCCCCAAATCGCCCTAGTTCATGCAAGAGCAGTGGAATAGAGGCTCCTAGCTGCACAGATACAACAGCGTATCATTCGCGTATAATGAAATTACATGATTGGTGTTACCCAATTGTATCTCCCAAGTGTCCATAACTGCCCGTATGCAAAATGCCAATGTTTCCAAGGCGATCGCGAAAAGCAGGGGCCAGAGCGGGCATCCCTGCCTAGTTCCTCTGTGTAATGTTATCTGTCTGAACACGGTCCTGCCCATCCGCACTCTGGCCGTTGGGGTTGCATATAGCAACTGTGTCCACTTAAGGTACCGCTCCCCAACTCCTATGTTCTTCAGGACCTACCACATGTAAGGCCATTCCACCGAGTCAAATGCCTGCTCAATATCAAGGGATACTGCCACATTATCCGAGTGTGCTAGGCAGGGGGCATGCCAAACATGTGACAGCCGTCGTAGATTATATTTAGTATTCCACCCCGGGATAAACCCTGCCTGGTCTGTGTGAATCAAACGTCCTGTACAGGGAAGGAGACGGTTAGCTATAATGCCACTCAGTATCTTGGCATTTATATTCGATAGGGAAATGGGCCTGTAGGAGCCTGGCAGGTCAGGATCGTTATCCTTTTTGCGAATCATAGCCACCAAGGCCTTGCTCATAGTAGGCGGGCAAAGGCCCATTTGCAATGCCTCATTATAAACTGGATGCAGTCTATCCAAGAGCGGCGCAAAACTTTTGCAAAACTCTGCCAGGAGTCCATTCTATCCCGGACTTTTCGCTGGCTTAAGGTGCCCAATAGCCCCAAGAATTTCTTCTTTAGTAATTGGGGAGCCCAGCTCCTCCCGCTCATCATCAGTGACAGAGGACAATTGTATTGTGTCCAAATAGTCTGTTATGCGGCTCAGCTACAAGTACACCCGGTTAACATAGAATGTTTCTAAATGTGTCGCCATGGTGTCTATTATGATCTGTTTAGTGTAGTGTTGGATCTTCAGTTCTTATCTGCAGTATAGGAATAGCAGAAGACTCCTCCCGGAGGAGACGTGCCAGCAAGGCTCCAGTTTTATCCCCCTCCCTGTAAAGTTGCTGTTGATAAGTTGTATAGACATATTTCTCCGGTCTACGGAGGTCTGTCATTAATGCTTCTCTAGCATCAGTTTACTCTTTCAGTTTCTGGGGGTCAGAACTTAGTTCCGCCTGTAAATTATCCAACCTAAATTCATGTAGAGCAACATCTCTTTCCAGTTGGGTCCACACACCATAAGCGTTTTTTTACAGACACCTCTGACAACCACTTTCATCACTTCCCATTTAGTGTCCCAGCTGGAGGCTGTCTCCCAATTTTTCTGAAGTGAGATGGGAAAACGGGGCACTAACGGACCCCTAAAGCAATCAGCAAAGTGGAGTCTGGACGGGGGAGCACGCCCCCCCCTAATGAAAAGTGACACAATTGCTTGCTATAACTCTGAGGGAGCTACCATGAGTAGGTGAGCCAAGCAGAAAACAGTGGGGGGGACAGGGGGATCAGACATGTGACCCAAGGGAGCCAGGCACTCGCAGCCCGACTGCCTGAAGCGGGCTGTTTCCAACAGCAACAGGCCTACACGCGGCAGCAAAGAGCAAGCAATTAGGAGGATTAAGGAGGGCATTTAGGCTTCATACCCAGATTGCCTGACCACAAGTTGGTGGCCGAGAGAACATAGGGTATACAAGAGGAAGATAACTGTGTGGCGGCCGGCAAAAAGGGGGCAAAACCGTAGCCTATAGCTGATCCCTTCCACATTACAGCAAGGGCGAAGAAGGCAGAAACCATTTGAGAAGCGAGGCCGGGTAGGAAGACACTTGTGCCTACAAACAAGCATGCCTGACCTTAAGATGGCGGCTGAAAGGCTGCATTTATGGAAACTGTTAGATTGAGAACCAGGAACAACTGAATCCACGTGGCTAAGTAAAGGCCTAGGAAGCCAAAACAACTGTATTTGACGTCAACACCTATACTGTTAACAAATAAGCAGAGAAACAAGGCCCACCAGGTAGAGGCGAGGCACTGCTACCACAATAATACTGCAATGTCGGCTCAGCCTGGGTCAAGATGGCTGAGTGGACGTGGTCCACACCGACTCTGTAGCCATGCAGCTGTCTCAGCCAGATTCGGAGGACATATGTAGCCCAAGAAGACTCCAATCCCATCCCGACGACAAGGGGTACAAGGGATAACAGTAGGGACCGAGAAATATGAGTGAGGTCACCTGAATTCCTAGGGAAATAGATGAGATCGGAGACCTGTGAGACCAGCAAGGGTCCCTAAGAAGGCGCAGTGGGCTATGGAGAGCACAGGACACTTGGTCGTAGTAGGAGCGACAAAAAAGCACAGCCCTCGAAGCAGCAACCAATCAGCCCAAAAACCACCCAACAACCCCCCAGTACCTGCGGAGAGTTCGCGACAACTCGAGATGCAGCATCACCTGGTGAACACGACTGCAGCTTGTGGGAGATGGCTCCGCACACCACAGCGGACGCGCAGAAGGGGCTGTGAGGCGGTGAGTGGGGAAGCGGAGAAAGCCTCCGGCGATCCAAATGGGAGTCTAGAGGACTGAAGGGTGCCTGATTTCAACCCCCATAAAACCTTTACTAATATATGAAAGCAAGTTACGCCAAGCCTGACCCCAAAATGGTGCCCGCCAGGGAAATACCACCGGAGAGGGAGGATGGCCCATCATCGGGGTCCCAATGTATAAACTGGATAAAAGGCATAGCAGAGTAAAAGTAATTACAGAACTAAAGGCAAGACCAGCTGCAGAGTCAAGGGGATCAACAGATTCCTATAATCAGCACTCTATACAGAGGGCATAGTAAGACCTGCTAATTCAAGGAAAGATCAGGCCAGGCCTTGCCTGACTCTAAAATGTCGCCCAGAACAATTCTGCAATGTCTCTGTGGGGGCCTATAGAGGACTAAAATCCAATGAGCATCAGATTCTATGCACAACTCCTCCTCAGTTCCACTTCTGTCAAGAGGGCTGAAAGTAAGAACGATGGGTTGTCCCACAACTCTGCACATTTTGGAACTGTCCCTTGCACCTCTCCTGTCCCCACTCTTGACCTCGGGCGAACTGGAGGATGAGTCGGATGGCACTTCCCAGTAATACCAGGACTGGTGCTTTCGATGTTAATATGACGATGCCGCCTGGGTGGATACCTTAACTGTTTGTACTCACTGCAGACCTCGAGCAACCTTGACTGATGCCTGGTGGAGCTGTCCTATGCAGCTATAGAGGAGTTTGGCTCTGGTTCATCCCCTCGGCCATCCCCCACCCAGCAGGATATCTGACATTGTTTTTCTTGTCTCCCCGTTGTGTTTCCTTCCCTCTCCCTCCCCCGCCTCCTTCTCCATGATTCATATTATTGTGTAATCTCATGTTTTTTCCCGTATGTCTAAACTTGGCTCCAGTACATGATGTAATTATGTATCCTTAAATTGCTGAACCTCATGTAAAGCACTCTGATATCTCCGGGTCTAGCCAGCACTACATAAAACTTTGCAAATAAATAAAAACAAGACAGATTTCGGTGCCATCAAGTCTCCCATGCAATATAATGCACCGCCATCCACATCAACCTTGTGATATAAATGCTGGAACGGGACTCGCGGGGCTACCCATATGAGGGCATACCTTGCAAACCCAGAATAAGAGGTGTCATAAATCTGCCCTTGCCACCTTTTCTTCAGACATTTATTGAATCACCCCATACATGACATGCCACCGACACCTTATATCTCTTCAGGTAAGCAAATATTCATCAACGTTTATCAAATGCAGTGATACTGCTTACATTCCAGATAAGTAATTTAGTCATGGTGGACGCCATTGTATTCCCCCTTCAACATTCCTCCGGGAAGATACCCTCCCATCTTGCGAGACAATATGGGTGTCCCCAGGTCATACAACCTCTGGCAGTTTACACAGCATTTCACATGAAGGAAGGTCCAGTCCCAACAGAGAATCACCCCAACAACCCCCCACCCCTTGGGCATCATCACATTTCCCTCCCCGGCAAACCCAAGCACAGTGAGGGCATGTAGACATCGCCCCATTGCCCTCAATAAACACCACAAATTCAACAGAATTCAACTATAGGAATTGCAGCACAATCATCCGAGTGCCCGCCCACCTCAGCCAATTCCATAGAAGTGATTGGCAAGTGCCCGAGGTGTGAGCAGTGGCGGCGGGTGGAATTTTAAACTGGTGGGCATATGCTGAAGGAATCAACGTACGCGAGCGCAGCAAGCGAGCCCGATGGCAATAAGGGTGGTTCGGGGGATTCTCCACAGTAAAGACATTTTTAAAAAATTGCCATCTTTTTGGTGCGATTTTAAGCACTAATTCTGTGATAAATGGACTAAAAATTCAGTTCTTCTAGGCATTCATAAAAGAACACCCATATATTGTTTCAAGGAATTGCTGTTGCCAAGCAAGTCTGACTTCTAGGATACTAAGCAAGACTGCTTTGGCTCTACCCTTTCCAATAGAACACACTAGTTAGCGATGTGAACAAGTTCAATAGACAAACCTGGGATCTAGGGAGAGTTCCTCTCCTGAGAAAGAAATTTAAAAGCATTGAGAAATGGTGCATTTTAAAGCAAATGAATGCAGCGATAAAGCAAAGCTTATTAAGCAGTGGGAACCTATAGTCTTGTTATATTAAACACGTTAAAAACTGTCCTGTATCTTCTTGCATTAATTTGCGCAACAGTTACTGCTCTATGTAAATTGTTCTGCATGACAACTTTAGCCCTTTAAAAAGTATGCTTGCCCAGTGTCTTGCACTGCATGAAGCATTAACTTTGGAAAAATATGCTCTAATCAGATCAACAGTATGGACTCACAAATTACTCACATACATTTAATTTTTTTTGTAAATGTTTACTATTTACATTAATTTCTAGAGTATATCTCTTCTTCTAACTATGAATGCATAGTGTCTCTGAAGAATAAATAATTCAAAGAGGGTTAGAAAATTAGAGAAATTTAGAAAAATATATATTTTCGATAAATAGCCATTCTTTAAACCATATTTTCTGTGAAAACTGTGAATGGAGCATTTTCCTATACCCGCTGGCCCAGTTAAAACTGGAAAATTCAGTTGTGAGTTTGGATTTATAGAACAATCGTTGAAAATGTTTGTAAATGCTAATAAGTCGCTACCATGTGGTCGCTCACATCATTTGTATTTAACAGACCACGCTTAGCTCACCTCTGGAATGTCACCACTACTCCTCTCGGTGCTATTTACTTATATTCAAAATCTTCGCGCATAGTGAGATCACTCGGCAGTATAGATTGAACCTCTCACACACACACACATCAATTCTATTCAGCTAACAACGCGATGAAACGCCAACGATGCAACAAACTTCCAGCACTTATTAACGCACAGAATGGCAACAGGACACATTACAAAGCCCACTAGCATTCTTCGGCACATAAGGCGGTAATAAAGCGCTGACCTAACAGCAGCACATGCTTACATTCAATCAGTCAACCCCAGGAAAATTGACAGAAAACAACGAATAATTGACATATTGATTCTCCGCAACTCTACAATCCACTGTCCAAAAACACCATCAACCACAATACCCCCAGAATATTCTTGGCAGCCAAACCCACACCCTTGTGAACTACAATTCCGATCACAAACATCTAATTAGCCAAGCGACGCCGGCACTTACATATCCTCCAGCATACCAACCCCCACAGTAGTAACCAAACAACAAGCACATGAGATATGGACACCCACACGGCACACGTCCAAACAGAACCAAAACCATCAACACAATTTGGCATAGCAATACCACCTCAACAGGGTGGGGGCCGGGGGAGAAAATAAAGTTAAAAACGTCCCTGACCCTGACATTGCAGATAAATGGGGTACCTTGATTTACATATGGGAACAGTATTTATAGGACAGGCATGCAGTGTAGGAGGAATTCAATGTGCCTTATGGCACAGAAAGCATTATGCTGTACCAGTTTAGGCTGGTAGACATAGAGGCCTTGTGGTGCTGGGACATTTAGCATCTACGCCGAAAAAAAGGTTAGCGTGAGGAAATTGGGCATTGCTACTCTTACATTTATTGTTACAACTGAGGTTCTAATGTTGTTATCAACACCTGGTCTGTGTTCTCAAAAGACGTTGAGGTGGCGTGAGGTGCACAAACATCGATTTGTGTCTGATTTTTGTAACCAACCTTTAAAAAATGAATGGCAGATGATGAGGATGCAAAGGAAGTGGTGACAAAATAATACTAGCCACTGCCTAGAGAACACCACCCTTTTCGTGACAGAAGGCATATTAAAGGTGTGGCTGCACATGACTGGCAGCCAAAAGGTATCAAGTAGCAAAGTTGCATCCAGTGCATACATGTACAACTGCACGTCACGTATGCAGAACCCAAATAAATGTTTTTGACACTAGCCCAACCAACGTGTACAGCTAATGCGTGATTCAAAGTCAATAGGATGATAACATAAACACATATTTACCTCAGTGGCTCCACGTCGCCTCCACTGTATTTTGTGGCCAAAGGGGTCCTCACCTAAACACAAAACAACATTTTTAGTGTGAACTCCTGTGTTTCATCCCATTCAGCAGACACCGTTCCTGGAGTTAGTGATTCTCTGGGAAGGCCGCGTTGACGCATCTCTTGTCCTGTTGAATATTGAAAGTCGTCATCAAATGTTTCTGTACATGTCCCGAACTGCGTCCTATTCGCCGGGTCAGAGGCCAGAGGGAGGCTGATGGAACAAAGCCTGTGTATCATTATTCCCAGTTATTACTGGTCCTTGCTTTAAATAGAGCTTGGTTAAACAGAGGTGACAAGAAAGGCCGACCCATCCGAGAAACGGGCAGATTGTTTGATTTTGTTTCACCCTAGTACGGTCGTGCCACCGACGGGGGAGTGACAGTCGGGTCCCGTTGGCCATATGGTCTCTCTGTGGTTTCAACTTGTGTGGCACTGGTGGCGCGGTGACACGTGACTGACGGTCTGTCTGCACTGACGATGGCCAATCACAGTGCGGCTGCTGCAACAGTGCCACCCACCGACGCGCGGCACCCAATGTTTTAATGCTTGTCCTCAGGCTCATGCTCCACTGTCACTCTGCCAATCTAGACGCTGCATTAGCAGCTCCAGGATTGGCTAGGGCACGGAGATGGCCCACTCATTAGAGAGCGGGGACTGATGCACGAAGCAACCCTCAACCTCGGGTCCCGACTCCCCCCTTGCTCTCCTGGATGGTAGTAGGAAGTGGCTGTAGTGCGCATGTTCGGGCTGGTCATAAAAATAGCCAATCCAAAATTGAGCATGCGCACTATTGCAGCTGAGCTTTAGTAAGCGCTGCTGTCGCTCAACCCTTGCTGCCGCAACCAGCCCTGCCCGCCCCCCTTCAGCACCATTTGCCTGAGACTAACTGCCACCAGTGCCGACTGCGAGCAGAGCGACAAGTGAGTAGTTCAGTTATAAAATACAGTTTAATTATGACCAGTACTGATTATGACTCAACTGTCTCTTGCTTGCATGCAACTGTGAATGTGGCTAGTGGGGCAATGCCCCAGCACCCCCAATGGACGCACCACCACTGGGTGTGAAGTCTAGCCTCCAACTCCATCGCCAGGAACCAGTCACTTGGGGGACATGCCCCCGTCAGCATAAAGATTAAGTAGGGAGAAAAGTTCTGTATAACAGTAAATTCCCTGTGCAGCACACCACAAACCCCCCCACATTAGGTCGATCTTACCAAGCAGTGTCCATCACAAGTAGTCTGAAAACTTTGCCATTGTAATACAAGTCACAGTGGTGTCACAGAGATTACTTGCAGTAATATTAGTGAAGTGATGCTGTGTTACAATATTGAAAACACGGTCACTTGACATGATTATTAGATGTAAACACAATTTGAATTTAGACGAGTGCACCTGTGCACTTTCAGTGACCTGGCCAGAGACGGCATGGAAGAGCTGTCTACTTGCTTGATAAATTAGAGATATTGGATGCCTTGTACTCCTTATTGTCAGTTCCATGCTCCTCTCTGCAGCAGGTTCTGTGGTGCACGTTGACTATCCACAGCTGATAGAGCAAACAACCTCCTCTGAAGCAGCAAGCTATAATTCCAGAAATAAATTAAAGGCCGTGCATTAGTCCTGCCGGCATTATTTTCCTCACATTTCTGTGGCTTAAAATATCGAACAACACTCACGTGAGCTATCAGCATTTAATTCAATTTTTTTTAAACTAAGTCCTTTGCTAATGCAAAAGATATTTTCCATAAGTTAGACAGTCCCTGCTTTGAAAACATTGGGCGTGTATCACTTGCCTTATTTTACTTTCTACTTCCTAGTAGAAAATGATAAGTCTGCTTTATTCCCACACAGTTCCTCTCACAGTGGTGAAAAAAAATTATTTAACTTGAAAAAAGGGCTTACAGATATGCCCTTGATGTCTCTGTCTAGAATGAATGTTTGTGTTTCTTCATGCGGTGCCAACTAAAGGAGGAAAGTTTACGTTTTAATACCCAAAAGTATCTGGAAGCTAATGCAACCTAATTTCCCTAATGTGTTTATGCTACCCATTTTTCTGACCTTTTTGGGTTACACTCATTTTCCAGTGCCTAACAAAGATTAATGGGCCAGCAGGTGTAAAAGTGGGCAGGCATACAATGCAATCAGGAAGAGGGGAGAGGCGAGGCAACCCTGGCTGGAGCACGGATTTCCAAACAATTCTCGGGCACTAGAATCCATATTTTTCCGTTTCTATATATAAATACAGCCGGAAGAAAAATATTTTGTATCTGTATTTATATGTAAAAATCAGTTTAAATGGAAAACCGGGAGCCTTAATCAACAAGTCATAGCAAATGACCCAGGCAAGAAGGCAAGAAACAAGTTCAGGCATCAGATTCCTCATTGGCTTCTGTGTCCGTCGGGCATCCCGGTGATGAGGCCCTCGAATCCTGTACAACCTTCAAGGCCTGCAGAGTACCATACAGGTAGACTGTGATTCTGCTAGGACTGCAATGTCCGGTGGTCTCCCGAGATCGCCTCTGCAGCCGACGACTCCTAGACTGATCACGAGCACCGGTCTTGCTAGGCGTAAACGTTGAGGGAACCAAGCAGGGTGCTGGAGAGCTATTTGCATCCACCCAATCAATCGCTTCTCCGGCAGTGAAGAAAAACGGAGCCTTCCCGTTGTGTTCTACCCTCAGCTTGGCCAGATAGAAAAGGCTATATTTGAAATTTAAATCACGCAGATGTTGCTTCACAGCCAAAAAGAAGCGTCTTTGTCCTTGAACCTCTAGAGTATAAGCAGGATATTTTGCAATTTATTGTCCCTCAAAAATAAGTTGTCTCTTCATGCACCTAGTTGCAGTAGGAGATCTCTATCCTGGAAATTAAGGAAACGGGCTATCATGGCTCTGGGAGGCGCCCCTGGAAGGAGGCACAAGCACCCTATGCGCCCTTTCTATTGTAAAGAACTTTGAAAGCCAATGGGGGCCGCGATCTCCAGAAGCCACCTCTCGAGGAACAGTTCGCCGATGGTCCCTCAGCCTTTTCGGGAAAGCCAATGAAGCGGAGATTGTTGTGCCTGGAAAGTTCTCAGCTCCGTCTTCTAAAGTCACTTGTTTTGTCTGGAGGGTGATCACAGTGTCTCGGAGAGTGTGTAGTTCCGTTTGCACTGTGTCAACTGTACATTCAGTGGTGGTAACCCTATCCAAGATTTTCGTAAGTCACAACGGAGTAAATTGACATCAATGGCAACCGCTTCAATTCTGTTTTTCAAGTCCCCACTAGTATCATGGATAGCTGTGAGTATTTTGGCAATATATGGAGGTCTGTCCCATGTCGACGATGTAACAGCGTTTCCGGAAGCTGCAGCAGCGACGCGGATTCCTGCTCTGCCTGGAGCAGCTGGGCATAATTGGAGATTTTGTTTGATTGTGCCGTCATGCTCCCTTTATTCTTTGCCATCATGCGGGTAGGGGTTTAGGACGGAGGATCAAAGGGCACAGGCTCAGTGCCTATTTCCGCGTACAGATATATGACGCACTGCAGGGCCGCAAGCACCACCAGCTATACTTTGTGTTCCTGTGTCACTCTGCAGAACCTCTCCTGATGCCACACCTCCGTGCAGCCCAACCTGCGTAAAGCAGTTGGAGTAGTTCCCCCGGTACAATATTAGAAGTAGCAGCCAGGGTCCCAACAGCAACGGAGGCCCCTCGCAGAAGTATGGGTCTAGGCACCACCATCCCCCCACGGCCACCCAGGCAATTGCAGACCAGCCCCAGTGATCCGTTCAGTAAAATGTCTCCAAGCCGCAACATATCAATGAGGCATATGTGGTAAGTTTATACAGAGATCCTGCAGGCCCTGGATCAGTAAGAGCAGGCTGTGGCTCCTTTAGTAGTCCCCACCTATTCGGAAGTACCATGGATCCGGTCCACAGAGCCAGAGCCTCCCGGGCAGTGCTGGTTCCGAGCAATCAGGCCATAGATATTCAATTACTTTACCAATACAAGCTGCGGGACCCCAGCACAGGCCACGACAGTCCGCTAAGCACTGCAAAGGCTGATCACTTCCCCCTGTGAAGGACGGAACTCACACAGCATAGACAGCGCCCAGGGTGCAGAGTACCCCCAGTCAGCGGCTACTCAACAGCCTGTGCGCTCCTCTTTGTAACAGGCGGGCACTCCTCACTGGACACCCGCGGCACCACTTCGGCACCCCAGTTCGGCAGCCCCAGTAGGACACCAGCTCCAAAGTCTTCAAATGCCAGAGCCGCTCACATGTGTCAGGGGCGGCTCTAGGCTCATGGAGGCCCAGAGCAGGGAGCTTAGGTAGGCGCCCCCCCCCCCCCCCCCCCAGGAACGCAGGCGCAGAGTCCAGTGAAGGGGTGGGTGTCAGGGTGTTTGGAAGTGGAACAGAGCCGGAGGCCGCCAAATCCCTGCCAGGGGCCGCCACGCAAATATGTAGCCATCCTCAGAGGATTATGATATTAAGGATATATATTGGCTTGGTGGCCCCTGGGGTTTGGTGGCCCTGTGCAGGTGCACAGCTTGCACGTGCCTAAGGCCGGCCCTGCATGCGTCAAGGCAGGAAAATGGCCGTCAGCTCCGGCAATCCATCAATCCAGCCTGGGACACACCGCCTTACGGGATCTTGACCCCAGTAGCAGATATCCCATAGGCAGAAGGGGATACGCAGACTATGGGTGAGCTCAAAATTGAAAATGCCTACGCCAGGATGATTAACGGATGATTGGTTGACGGGAGTTCGTCACTAGCACATCTACTCTGCCATCTTGCTTGGCCACCCCCCAAATGGTAACAAAGATGTAGCACATTTTTCGTACAGTACATGAAATCTTAGAAAAGAAAACACTGTCGCATATAATTAGTTATATTGGGGAATTCTCTCACGAAACAGTGAGCTTAGCGATGCAGAAAACCTTTATGCATGCATTCAGGCCCATATTAATTTTGGCTAATGTTATGTGGAATATACATAGAATTATAAGTATACAATCATAAGAGAACATGAAAATGTCCTGATTTTAGCACAACTTCTGATGCACTTAAGATCATTTAGTATGATTTCAAATAATACGTGTTATTATAGGGTATTTGTCATTTTTGTAAGTACCAACATGTAAATCCATTTCAGATTATATATTTAAGATTTTGTTTCAAACACATAAGATTGATATATATGTGAAGTACATTCTCTTTAAGTTCGAGGAGCATAATCAAATAGAAATGTGCAGCAGCTACTTTTCTTTTGTCATTTTTGGTGCACACAGTACCATCATAATCAGGATTAATCATAAAATGGATACATCTCATTAGTTATTCTTTCATATAAAGGAGGTTTAGAAACAAAGGTAAACTTCATACACGAGAGTTCATCGTTTGCATGTTTTTCTAACACATGTTAATAAAATATAGTTCTTATCTTTAGTAAATCGCAATCTATATTACTTATTCGATTGATATAATCTAAACTACACTTTTTCTACATGCTTTTATGATCTAGCAGCTAAATTTCTTGGGGGCTTATTTACAAGCCCCTTGCGTCGCCAGTGCGTATCTTTTTGTGACGCACCCACGGCACACTTTACTGCCCCATATTAACAAGGACAAGAAAAGCCACCCTGAATGCTACGCCTCGTCAGGGGAGGCTTAGGGAGGCGCAACAAGGACAAATGTATTTATTTCTCCTTGTTTTTCCTGTTTCTAATGCGTGCTGAAGTCTGAAATGCAGTACTTTGTATTCATCTTATTGTTTGCGTCTAATTACATTTGTAGTGGGAAACTCATGACATGACCCACCTTAAACAAGCAGCATGCTGGCGGTGGCCACTCTGTTCTTTCTTCCTTCTTCTTGAAGTGGCAGTCGTGCCACTCTGATTACTTCTTCCTTCTTTTCTTAGTGGCGGTAGCCACTCTGTTCTTTCTTCCTTCTTCTTGAAGTGGCAGTCGTGCCACTCTGATTACTTATTCCTTCTTTTCTTCTTTTCTTCTTAGTGGCGGTGGCCACTCTGTTCTTTCTTCCTTCTTCTTGAAGTGGCTGCGTGCCACTCTGATTTCTCCTTTCCTCTATTCCTCGGTGGCGGTGTGCCACTCTGATCTTTCTTCTTTCTTCTCGCGACGTACCCTGGTCCACTCTTCTTCATCTTCTCTGGCCAGGCTTCCCCATGCAGCGCGCGCACTCCACACAGGTCTTTCTGGTCCAGTCCTAGTCCTAGGACACTATCTTCTTGTCACTTAACTCCAAGGGTTTGCGTTGCGACCTTCACGTCTTCTTTCAGTCGCTTCCATTATTTGTGAGGTTGAAGTTCGTTGGTCCATGTTCGCGGACCGCGCCTTGGCTGAACTTTAGGTGAAGTTTGTTGATCCATGTCCATGGACCCCGCCTTGGCTGAACTTCTTGGACCTTTGTGCAGGTCCCTTCTGCCGATCACTGGCAGGTAGACTGCTTGGTGCGACCATCTGGCTGGTCGACTTCTTGGTGCGGCTATCTGGCTGGCCGGCTTCATGCTTGGTGACCAGGATGAGTGGTCATGTTGCTCTTGTGTTGAGTCTTCACAGCTGCGGGTTGTATGCACAGCCATTTTCTTTTCATCGCAGTTGAATTGCTTTGGTGCGCATCTGGGAGAGCTCTTCGTGTTTTCTTTGTGACTTGCTGCTTTGGGCTAGTGCGGTCTGCACTGCTGTGCATTTGCGTCATGCATCTTCGCACTTCCTAGTGCCGGGTTTCGGAACCACCGTCGGTTCGTGTGGTGGTACGCCTGTCTTCGCCTTACTACTGCGGCGATGGCCTGTGGCCATCAGGCATCGCTGTGTTCTTTTCTGGCGTGGCGTAGGTCCTTCTTGGGTGTTTCTTCTTGGAGGGGTGCATCACCACTCCATTGACCTTCTTCTGGTCTTGCTTCTTCTTAGCATTGTCGGTTGCCATTCTTTGGAATTTCTCTGGACGCACTTGCGGAGTGCTTGTGGGTGTCTTCGGAGGAGTTCTTGCACTCCTGTTTCTGAGGTGTTCTTTTCGCTGTGGTGCGCTCCTGCGCCGTCGCGTTGTCTTCTCAGGCTTTGTGATGACGTGGTGGCGTTCTGGTGTGGCAGTGTCCTTGCGCACTCTTCTCTCGCTCACTGTTGTTTTTCTTTCCTCTCCCCTGGTGGTAGGTGTACTTCAGTCACAGGCTGTGACAAGTGTCGCCTTTCCTTTGTTCCCTTCTTCTTGGGAGTGGCCACCTGCCAGCAGGTGGTTCTCTATCAGTTTGTGGGTATCACTTGTGGAGGCTCTTGTGTTGGCTGTGCTTGTCGTTGGCTTGTTGCTTTCTTATTACCTGCAGTGCCGAAAAGGTCCACTAGATGGCGGTGTATCCTCATCTCGATCGACTGGGGCTTCTCTTCCTCTCATTTGGGTGTGCTGATGCGGGATTCTCCCCGGGGCTTCGGCTGTCCCCCCCCCCATCTACCATTCATCACTGTGCTCACATAGCTCAAGCACCTCGACCACGGTAGGGGCTGTCCTCATTTATTTCCAACGTTTGATATTGGCAGGTTGCATTCTACATCTTGCTCGTGCAACACACAATCTAGGCACTTTGCTGCAAATGATTCTTGGGAACTGCAGCGCTTCTATCAGTCAAAACAGCCTTGTCAATGCAACCGGCCCCTTCTCCTATGTGTTTGCGCTCGCGGCCCTTTGATCAGCATTCCCTCTGGGCTGCGCTACTCACCCTCGGTCCTCCGATTGGCCTCAGCAGATTGCAGACGCTGTGGGCCTTACTGCTCCTTTGTTCTCGCGCCGCCTACATTGCATTCCTGCCGTGCCTCCCCAGCTGCTCCCAGTACACACACACGGGGGAAGCTAGATGGCACATGAGGGGGCTCCACGCGGGCTCAGGTGAGTGGCACTTATTGGTTTTATTTTTTTACATTTTCCTGCCCCTCGCAGCAGGCTTTGTCACGGTCTGCACAAGGGGGGGGGGGGCTGCTTTTGCTGCTTTCGGTAATCAGCGCCCGGCAGCTTTCCACACGCTGCGGGCGCTCTCCTTTGAGGTTTGTTCACCCCCCGCCGCAGCCCCGCCGCAGCCTCACATCGCACACGCTGCACGGCTGGAAGCAGGCTGCAGGTGGGCTCCGCTGGTCTTGCTCTCGCTGTGGGAAGCAAAGTTCATGTCTATAGCGGGTGGGCTTCGCTTTGTGGTAATCTGGGAGGCGCTAGCAGGCGGCCGCCATTATCGCGGATATGGTCATTGCGGGTGGGCTCCGCTTTTGATTCCTGCATACATATGGGCTCACCTTCGGCCAGCGGGCCACTCCTGCTGCGGGGGTGGACTCCGCGAAAGCTTCCGCATAGGTGGGCACATTCGCGGCCGATGCAGGTGGGCTCCAGTCGGTCCGCACTTTTCCTCGGGGCACCACCATGGTAGGGCGGCTTACAGCAGGTCAGAGAGGTGCGGGCTGGGCTTCCGGTCACCTCTCAGTATTCTCCAGGACCGGGGCTCTTCACACGCCCCACGGGCCTCTCGGCGGCTGGTGCCAATCACGTGGGTGCCGTTGATGCAGGCAGCTCCCTCTTTTTTCCCCCACGATGTTTTTGGTAGCTGTGGCACGCATGGCTAGCTTACCCTCGTCATCATTGTAAAGTCTTGTGGGCCCTAGGCCCTCATGCTCGCAATAACTGACACAGACACACTGGTTGTATGGTGCAACTGGCCCAGAGCACGTGGGCTCGGCCTCTTTTATTCAAGCTGTGTCACCTGACCAGTGACATCAGTGGTGGGTGGGTGTTCGGTGTAATTACAGGGTTAGCACTAAAATGCTAACTGACTCTGGGCACTACACATGGCAACAGGCTGTAGCAGTCCTGAAAATTGAAGAAAAAAGTACACTGATTGATCCCTACAGCCCAAGAAAAAAGTCCACATGTAAAAAGTCTTAAAAAGATGATTTTTCTGAAACCCTACCGGTCTCACAAACCTGCTCCTCCATCGAAAATCTTCCAAAACAGATTTATTAATTATAGTTTGCACTTTTCTGTTGCCATGCAAATATTTGTCTCCCCACAGCCTTCAAAAATGTTCACTGTCATACTAACTATGTTCCCAAAAAATATTACTTAGCTCACTAAGTCACGATTCCTTTGACTACCGTGCACACAGCAACTTTTCACAGCCCATTTTGCACCCATATCCCTGACACATATTTCCGAAGCATGAAGTGCCAAGCCTGCTGTGCCTATCCCTTTTTGATATTTGGGAAAGCCATCGTGAGTACACTATAACAACTATGTAGGTTAGAAATTAATCAAGGATTAAAGAGACTTTATAATATATAAGGCACAATACATATAATATGCATAAACACACTAGGATAGCGGTTTATTGATAATTATAGAATAACAGCGCAAATTTAAAACAGGCACGAATAAGCGATACTGCAGGACTGACAAAGTATTATACAATATAAATTCAGTGGTCCGCATAAATACACTAATATAACGGTTTATCGAGAATTATAAAATAACAGCGCATATTTTAAGCAGACACTAATAATGCGATACCGTAAGGGTAATAAAGCATCACAGAACAAAGATTTATTGGTTTATAAACAAAGTATCATAGATATTTTAAGATGCCTCTTTTCAATTAGGATTGCAAAGACAAACTAGGTATCCCGCAATTACTTTTAAATTGCGATGTTTCACTAAAAAAAAGGCTAATATAAACTCAAGCGCGATACTTTTCTACCACGACAACAAAAAAGTATCCCTATGGTAACGCGTTCAGTATCTAAACCAATAGGTTTAGCCAAGTGCGACGGATTCGTCGAATAGGAGCAGGCCGTGAGAAGCGGTAGTAGTCATAGCGACTCTACCAGCATTGACGAATCTCGACCAATCAGATTCGGGGACAAAGGCGCCCAATCCATCGGCGTTTACTATTTAGGCAGGAAACACCGCAGTTGGATATTTCTCTTGAATGCCGTGTAAATGAAACGAGGACAGGCTGCCAGAAAAAAGGAGCAGGGAGGCCGTAATCAGGAACAAAGGTGAGCAAAAGAGGTAGACAGTGGGTTTGTTTGAATCAGTTACCCAGTAACTAGAGTCTAGTGAAATCGGCTTTTTAAGAGATAAGAACTAGAGGATAAGGTTGTGCAATAAGGAGCACGAGTAGAAATTAGAGCACTCTAACTATGTTTTGAATGAACCATTAGTAAAGAGAGAAGTAGAGTGTACTATAAAAAAACGACTCGAAAACATAGAACGGACAAGGATCTCACGCAATGAACTTAGAATAGTAAAAAACCTAACCTCGAATTACACAGTCTAGCCCCACGAGGGAATCGAATATAATAGTGATAGTAAAGCACACACATGAAACTAAGAGGCAGGCCATCATGTAATATGAGATAAACTAATTTAACTAACACTCCTACAGAGAACGACAACCCGGTGAGGCCCACCCCTAACGTGTTGATCACTTTTCCGATATATGCTGACCTAATTGAAAGAGGTCCCCTACTGCAGTGATTGATCACCCAGCTCTTATGGTGAGTGAAATTGTGGTGTAATTTGTAAATGAAACCAGACCGCTTTACAAGAATTTGTTTTCTATACTTATGATCATAACAAGGGAATTAATTGTAACCCTGCAGGGAGAATATTGCCAACAACCTTAATAAAAACGGTGGCTCCTTCTGGCAGCTAAATACGGCAGGACCATATCCTTTATTCAGGTACAAGGCTGACCATAGTGAATTAACCAAGAGTACGTAAATATGGGTAATGCTAATTTTCTTTATATCAACAGATACGAACAGTAGACATCATGTCCCCCAAGGGAGATATATAAATAAATGTAAATGAAACCAAGAGGAAATTAAATCCACTCCTCTGGTACTAGGTATGTAATAATGACATCGACCACCTAGTGTAAACCGATGGTGATTGCTAATACTTATAAGTTACTGGCAACTTTTATGTCTTTATTTAGAGACAGCGCATTTTGCATATTGATATTAGCAATTTGTGATCTGCCAATCGTCCATATTCACACAGGACTCTTCGTTTAAACAACGGTTTCCACATGGGCAATAATTCCATCTGGAGCAATAAGGTATGCATGCATGAGATGATACGTCATGCTTTTTTTAGTGGTGGTACTATGGGGACTTTTTAGCATTGGATATATTTCCAAGGGAAAGGCAAACAAAGTGTTTAACAATGTGTATATAATAATTGTCAATACAAACCGAATGCAAAAGAGAACGCTGGTATAGAACATGATCTGAATTGTGTACCCAATTGTCTATGTAGATAAAAAATGGGCATTTTTTATACCAAGATGTAAAACAGCAGAGTGACAAAACTGGGTAAATGAAATGAAATGTGTTCATATGTAGATGAAAAGACCGTATTCAATCAAAATTGTTTTTAATGTTTTAATTGTTTAGAATCAGTCCTGAGGAAGGTGTACTAAAGAAAGCCGAAACGCCGCGTCGACCTTTTGATTCTTTTCTTTTATATGCAATTTATTAAAAAAAATTTGATTACTATGTCCATTGCAAAATGTTTTTAATGATGGTTTTAACATGAATTGTGAATTGATAAAGTGTAATAAAATTTAAAATATTGTTACCAAACACATATTGTGATAAGTCTTAATTAAATTCGTAGTCTTTGTTGAAAGTATTGTAAACAACTGTACAGAACCTGCCATTACCCGTGTTTATCCTAGATACTATAGTGCGTAACTGCTGTGCATTGATAACTGATCACACGTTATTGTACCTTTGCCTTTCCCGCCGACCCCTCGGCATGCCTATTTGACTATTATACCCATATCACCAACACTAAAACAGGACAAATCCTTTTTTGTCCACCGACTTGGGACTCTGTCATTTTTAATTCTAACACTATAACAACTATACTTCCAGTTCCCACAATGATTGACAGAATTCTTTCAGCAGTGGGTTTGGGAAGTACATAGTTCGTCGGGTGGATCCCCACAGGGAGGCGGCCGGCAGTGGTTTCCAAGCAGCATTCACACAGCTCTAGGTTCAAGCAGAAATACTGGTGCTGGAACATTTTGCTTCCTCCTCCTATTCAAAGTGCAAAACCTGCTCCAAGTGTTAATGAAAATATGGAAACATGCGTTGTGTGTGGCTTTGGAAATTCACATATTGTCACCAACGGCAGAGAAATGCTATAAAAAACGACAAACAAAAAATGAATATATACTTAATAAATCAAAAATGAATAAACATGACTCAATAAAGTTGTACTATTACAGTGGTGCTGCAGTTGCTGCCTCCTCCTTCTACAGGTGTTGGTGGCCCTAATGTGGGAAGAAAAAAGCATTGATTCATAGTATTACCCAATGTAGAAAGCACACATAACGTTAAAGCAGCTAGATCAACAACACTTCTCCTCCCACACCGTCTTCCTTCCTCATTATTATCCTACTGTTATATTTCTTAGTTGTTATCCTGGAAATATTACATCTCCTCGGCTACTGACACATATTTTCACTGTCAGGTCAGGGTTTTCCAAAGCATATTACCTCACTTGCAACATGGTGAAACTTGACCTTTTATAAAGTTTTCTGTCTAATAATCCTGAGGCAAAGTCGTTCGGCACATCCCGTAAACATAAGCCTGAAGTCCCACAAAGAGACATAGGGCTACCAGGGTTTGTTTTCCCCGCTGTCACTCTGGAGTGCCATTAGCCCCCTGTGTTGCATTGGGGAAAAAGAACTGACACCACTGGTCTACGGTGAGTAGCAGTCCTCCCATTCCCTTCTGCTGGGCTAATTCCTGTGGCAGAAATTCGAAGTCTGTGGCTTGTCATGTAGTCCCCGCAGGGAGGCGTTGAGCTGCGAGTAGCATTTACGCAGACTTGAGCGGCAGCAGAAACAATGCACATTCCTGTAGTCACCCTTTTGCTGTATCTTTTTCAGTTATCTAAACTTTGCCAGCTACACAATTGAAAAGTGGAAAAGCACATGGCTTTTGCAAACTTCACACGATATCAAGAATTGTAGAGGAGCCCTGTAAGAGGATGGTGAAGTAAACAAAGTTAAACAATGAAGTACATTAACATACAGCAAAAACAAGAGCTACTCCAACCTTTAATGGGCATGTCAAATATGTTCTGGGATAGACCCGTATTTCCCAGGAACTGAGCATAATGTACAGTATAAATAGCACCTATTCTGCTGGATTAATTTATAAAATTAATTCTTACTAAATTCGAAACAGACAATTTGTACTTATCCCCTCACACCTCAAATACATGACAGAAAACAAGATTTCAAGTTCATCTTGTTTCTCACATATGATGAAACTTGTATTAATTTGTACAATTTAGAAAACATACATTTCAATATATATTCACAGATGCTTCTATGTAATCAAGTGGTACACAAGAACACCATCCGCATCACGACCGACGCCAACGACACTTTCGCCGACGCCGAGCACCTCCACTTCCAGATACACACCGACCCAAAGACGACCCTCAGAGGCACCCTCATCTACAGTAAGCATGGGCGAATTTTGCGAATCTCGCGTTCGCGAATTTTGCGGATTTGCAAATTCGCAATCCGCAAAATCCGCGAATTCTCGCGAATTTGTGGATTTTTTTTTTTGTGTTCGCAAGTGTTTCTGCCAGTTCGCGAGGATTTGGTACTAGTTTGCAATTGCGAACTTACTTGTCGGCTCGCAACGGTCGCGACTATGTTGTTTCTACGTCTGGTTCATCATCACAGCCTCCCAGCACCCTCTGTTTCACCACTGGCACCCTCTCTTTGACCCATGCCACCCTCTGTTACATCAATGCCACCCTCTGGTTCATCATCACTGTAGAAGATGGGGGGGAAAAGCAAGCCCACCTGCCCTGCTTGAACTGACATGAATTAATTTGGGGTTAGTTTATTAACAACACCTGCCCTGCCCCAACTGACAATAATGAATTAGGGGCTAATTAATGTGTCACTGAAAGAATTTGAAGTTCCAGCCTGGCACCTGCTTGTCTGCTCCTTTAGCTGTAAATCAGGACCTTTGTGGCATACAGTTACGGTCAGAGCAGGGTCACACAATAGTTGCAAGCAGGCAACCGAATTCTGGAGGGCCCCCTCAGGAAGCACTACAGGGAATCGTTACAAATCATGAGGTTGACCTTTTGCACCTGCTCATTGCTTTTGCTTTTGCAAAAATCGTTTTTCGGTTTTTTCGCGCTATTCGCGGGGCGCGGCGTCGTGCGAAACCGACCGCGGAAGCCGCCAATTCGTGTGAATGAGCTTTTTATTTTTTTGCGGCTTGTTGTTTCGCGAGTTTTTTTGCAGTATTCGCGAGCCGCTTGCAGCGCAACACGCGAATTTACCCCAAGGTCGAGTACGGGCGCGGCCATTTTGTTTGCGTGACGTATTTCCGTTTCCGCCCGCTATGTATAATCTCGCGCAGTAAGCGCATTGCGAGTAGAGGTTCGCACGAGATCGCGAGGAAAATCTCGCGCGAACTTACTTTCGCGCTCGTGAACGGGCGCCGGCCATCTTGTTTTTCATTCATTTCCTGTGTCTGGGCATGGTGTTTAATCCTCTTGCTATCTTTGCCATCCTTTGCTTGTTTTCAGGTTTTTTTTTACGATTTTGCTTCTTATCTATCCCTCTCTTTTCCTAGCTGTATATTTTTGTCTTTTCTGCTATTTTTCTTTACTTTTAAACTACTTTTTTAAACTCTTTTCTTTTCTTCTTCCCTATCCTAGTCCTTCCTAATTTTCTACTTCCTACCTTACCTGCCCAGACCATGGTGAAGCCAGGCGCCGTGAAGCTGCCCAGGCACTTGAGGGCGGCAGCGGCGGCGGGGAGGAGGAGTCCTGGACCCCGTGCCAGGACACCATGCGGTCGATTGAGGGGGGAGCAGGTGATGCGACGGGAGATCTTCAGCCCGGAGGAAGTGGGCGCGCTGGTCTACTTCATCCAGCGCCGCCTGCCCAGGACCATCGCGGGAGGCGGCAGGATCGCGGCCGGCGGCTACAACATGCGGGAGCACCGGAAGCGGTGGGAGAAGGTGTGCTGCGCCATATCCCACCTCTACGGGGTCCAGCGCACCTACAGCCAGGTCACCCATCGCTGGACGGACCTCCTGGACCGGGAGCGTGACCTGCTGGACCAGCTCGGCTTGGAGATCCCCGGGCTTGGTGAGTAGTAGTAGCCATTTCATCACTCACTACTATGATGTTTTCTCCTGCTCTGTGTTTTTTACATGGAGCAAGCCAATAATGCCGCTGATGACGATTACATTGTAGTTAAATTATATTTCAAAATCTTCTGTGCATTTCAGGTGCACTGCTCTCCTTCTCAGTGGCGTTGCTACTATGCTTATTTGTTTTCTATTTTGTGGTCTCATTGGCCTGAGTAACTATTATGTATGAGTGTACTTTACAGAACTGCGTAATGCTAGACACTAGGGGGCAGATTACATTTACAAGCCCCTTGCGCCACGTTTACGTTGCCTTGCGTGACGCAACAGCGGCGTAAATGTGCCGCATCCCTGCAAGTCATTTACAGCATGACGCATCTAGGGAGATGCGTCACGTTATAAAGCCATGGGCCTGCACCACAATGGGTGCGTTCCTAGTATGCAGGGTGGGCGGTCCGGCGGCTGTGCGCCTCGCAAAATTGCCTGCGTGAAATCTACAAGATTTAACGCAGGCACTTCTGCGACGCTGCTACGTCAATTCAATTCCTTATGCCTGTTTGAAGCAGGCGAAAGGACTGACACAGCATGTTAAGTATTGGGTGGCCCTGAGCATTACTGGAGTTGCATTGCGTTGGCGACGTGACTCCAGCGATGCGCCGCTCTTACGTGACGAGATGCGTCACGCAAGTGCCTACCCTTGCGCCAGGGCGCGCCGCATTGTAAATGAGGCGCATCTGCCGTGTCGCAAGGGTAGTTTTGCATGACGCATTTGATCTGGCGCATCTCTGGAGATGCGCCAGAATGCGTAAGTAAGTATGCCCCTAAGGGGCAGAATTGCAATTACCGTCGCATCCCTGCAAAGTAGCAGGGATGCGCCATTAATTGTGCGGCCCGCTACCACCACCAAACATGGTGCGCTGTATTTGCAATGCGGCGCACCATGGGCCCAAAACGTCACCGAAGCTTTACTGCTGGAGTTGCGTTGCAACGATGGCGCAGCTCCAGCAATGCTCTGGGGTACCCTATCTCCCCAATGCTGGGTCAAGCCGTACGTCTGCTTCAAGCAGGTGCAGGGTTTGTGTGACGCATCATTGTCCTAAAGGTGACTGATTGAAATTTTGTAGATTTCCCTCAGCCACTTTTAGGATGTGTTCCAGCGCAGGAATGCCCTCCCTTGCGCCGGAACGCCCCCTGATGGCGCAGGGCTTTATAACGGGATGCATCTCCCAAATGCGTCACGTTGTTATAATATTATACGCCGCACCTTGGCGCCCTTTTTTGTTTAGCTGCTGCGTCACAAAAGTCACGCAAGAACGGAGCAAAAGAGCCGCAAGGGGCTTAAATCTGCCCCTTCCTTTGTACCCCTGACAATAAGAAAAATAGTGGCGGTGGATTGATAGTTTGACTATTTAAATGACTGGTAATGTAGCAGGCAACTGTTAGTGTTGTCACTGATCTGACTGAAATCACAATGGAGTTTGTCTGTCACTTTGCGTCTTGCCTGCGGACTGCTGCCTGCCAGTCCTAGGTGAACCTTTCAGTACTTTGTTTAGTGAGTTACGTGACTTTTGAAGTCACAGGTCCGCAAATAAATGAAAACTAACCCTAATCAATATAATTTCGCGGAAATATTTTGTTATTGTTCTTTTGAAATGTTTGATTTGGTTGACATTGACAAGCAACAATCATCCATGTTTTCTGTTCTTTCTTTCATGTTGTACGTCAGCTCCCCCCAGGGGCGAGGGGAGGACACAGGAGCAGCAGGCGGCGGATGCTGTTCAACAGGGCCAGGATCGGGCAGGCGAGGGCTCCTTTGCTGGCCCCAGTAAGTTTTCATTTTAGACTAGTACCTATTTTTCCTAGCGTTCCTCATTTGATTTTTTCAAAATCGTCTTTGATCTTATTGTAGACTGTATCTAAATTCTTATCCTGCCTCTACTATGACTCCCTGTGGTATTACTAGATTATTCTTATTAGTCTGTCTGTGTAGCTAACTAAGATTGCACGGTTGGCGAAACTCCCATTCTAGTCAGCAATAGCTCTATCAACTTAGTGCAGTCCTCTGGGATTGTCCATAATGTCTTTTGAAGTGTTCTATCTGCTTTGAAAATTCCCAACTATAAAATGTGAATGACCACCAAGAAATAATAAGATACTACCTTTTGGTTTGGATAGGAGAACAATCCATACCACTACAGTGGCGCGGACAATTCTTCTGCAGAAACAGAACTATGGACAATAAATAGTGCATTGCTTATGAATTATAATAGGCGCTGTTAGAGTTTCCACATACCTCTGTGATAACAGACTTTGAACCCCCAATGTTCTTACTGACTGACTACTACATAGTGTGGCACAGTCATTTACCTCCCGAATTCATCGATCATTGATCCCCAATGATGATTATTATCCAACGTAGCTGAAGAGTACGGAGTCAGAGTCAAGAAGTGTCAGAGGCACGGACTCATGCTTGCAAAAATTGCAAAACCTTTCGCTCAGTCACTCTAGTCACTCTGGACCAAAAAACACAGAGTCTCTCTAAGTTTAAAAGCTTTATTAAAAGTAAACACATTTATTAAAATGAAGTCATAATAAAAAAACGAAACGTTTAACTGAGAATGTAAAAGTGGTTAGTGCTGACGATTAATTGAAGACATTTCTTGTGGTCGAGCCGAGCTCTCACCTTGTTTCAACTTGATCTTGTTGTTAGAAGTCCATCTTCTGTCTGTGTGGAAAAAAATGGTGCGTGTTAAAAAGCCAGCCTTCATCAGTTGTGCCAAAAAGTGCTGCATTACATTGTTTTCACATGTCTTCATTCCTTGACCAAATACTAGTGAGTGGTTTATTCTAACATTCTTAAATGTACTTTGTAGGTGGAACATCTGGTGGCGGGGCCAACGCGGAGGTGGTGGTGGTGCTCGACACGGAGGTGGAGGGCAATTCCTCAGGGGAGGATGCGGCGGTTCCAGTGTCGGCTGTGAGAGTTCAGACGGTGGTGGTGGCGGGCAGAGGTAAGCTCTTATATATTCCTTACTTATTGAGATTGAAGACGTGGCTGGGAAGGAAAGAATATGAGATGCATGGCTGGGTGAATGATGAAGCAATGATTGGTGGAAGGACAACAGCCTGGGTGGGTGACACAGAAACTGTATGTGTCCATATACCTGGATCATGCTACTATCTGACTCTTAGATAGCATATGTGTATCTAGAGCAGGGGTACTCATAGTACGGCCCGCGGGCCGGTGGCGGCCCGGCAAGCCTTCCTTGGCGGTGTGCAGACCTTGCAGACAATCACTGCTCCCCCGGCCCCCACAGAGCAGAGTGGAGATGCAGGGCCACAAAGAGGTGAAATAGAACAAAGCCTCTGCTCTGTGGGGCCGGGCAAGCAGTGATTGTCAGGGTGGAGATGCAGGGGCGCTACAACAAACAAAGCCTCAATAATATGTTAATGGTCTTTTAAAGACCTGTTAAGTACTTTGGTGTGGCTGTCTGTGTGTGCGCGTTGAGGAAGCTGTCTCAGCCCGGGCTGACGGCTGACACAGACAGACACACACACAGTGAGATGACAGAGGGGGAGGGAGAGGGAGGGCAGGAGGGAGAGAGAGATGGAGAGGGAGGGCAGGAGGGAGAGCATGAGTGAGAGAGATGTATGTAAATGCTGGGTCTGGTGGCTCAGTGGATGAAGGCATCTGCTGCAGGGACCTGTGTGCAACCTCATGGTCACAAGTTTTTGTTTTGCTTTAGCCCCGCCCCCTCTGACTCCGCCCCCACCAGTGCAGCCCTCGGCCACAAACTACACTGTAAATTTAGCCCCTGAGAGAAAGTTTGTGAGTACCCATGATCTAGAGAGAGTAGACGGTCAGTGGATGAACTAAGTGTAACTTTGAAGAGCATGTAACACTGCACCCGCACGTCCGTTCCAGTGTAGGAAAGGCAAGGAAAAGAAGTTTTAATTTTGTCCAAATACTACCATCAATAGTAGCAGTAGTTTTTATTGCAAGCACAGCATAGATCCGGTTATTAGGGTGGCCACTCCCTACCTCTCTTAATAAGTTTAGTAGTACTAAGTCATTCATGTGTGGATGTATCACTGGTCACTCAATAAAAAGCAAAGCACCTAAAGTCATCCCATATATAAGCAAAAACATCCCATGTGAAGTGATAGATAATCCGATTATTTATCTTCTTCAATTTTCCATTTCTAGTACTCATTTCCACTGTAGGGTGAAAGTTAAATTAATTAAGCAGTAGCCCTTGAGTTGTAACAGAGTATTCTCAGTGCCACCCGTAATAGAAAAGTAAGAGCTTCACCACCTGCATGTACTGGACGGGTACAGTAACGCAACGCAAGTCTAGGTCACTCCCCATGGCGTGCGTCTCTTTTTCTCGGGTGCAAGTTTACTGCGCTGGCATTATGCCGGCTTGCAGAAGATAACGTACCAATTTTCCTAAACAAGAGACAAGAAGAAGAATAAGACTGGTGTACTTTCATAGTCGACTCCAAGGGAAGTCCATAGTTCTCGTAGAATTTGTTCCTTAAACTCCCACTAATGTTAGAGCAAGGATGAAGAAGTGTGAGGTTAGATAGATACTGGCCTCAATAGTTATGTAATGCGCTTGCAAGTTGCTAGTTGTAGTGCAACACAAATTTCTGCTGAATGATTGAGTTAATCTTAAAGAGCATTGGTTACAGACTATGTCTTTCTTTCTTCATATAGGTTCTCCTTCCAAACGAACAAGGAGGAAGGAGCTGGCTAGAGCGGCCCGGCAACGGAGGATCGATGCCACTGTGGCCGAATATCGGCGGCTGGTGGCCCTGGAGGACGAAGAAAGTGTGCAGTCGACCACAACAACTACGTCGTCTGCATCGGCCTCCGTGCCCCCACGGGCTGCCACCCAGCACAGTGGTCCACCCAGACTGAGCCGGGCTGCCAAAGCCAAACGCCACCGCCGAGTAGCAAGGACAACAGCTCCCTCTCACAGCCGTTGCACCTGCAAGGCATTGAAGGCACGCCTGCGCCGCAGTACCCTGATGGTGTCCCGCCTCCAGCAGGAGCTCCACCACTTTTCAAACGAGTTGGAGGGGCTCCGCGTAGAACACGCCTTGCTCCGCCAGGAGCATGATGCCCTGGCCCAAAAAGTAGACAGCATCCACCCATAGTGTCCCTTGCCCCTTTTTTAGAGACTTTTGGGGGGTGGGAATTGGGAGTTGGGTTTTTGGGGACTTTTGAAGGACAATCGTTGGGGTTAGGGAGGGTCTTGCGGGAGATTATTTTGTTAGGGATATAAATATACTTTTTCAAACTTTATCTGAGCATACCCGTTTCTTACTGCTTGCCTGGTGGGTGGGGGTTTAACAGTGACTTTGTTTTCCTGAAAGTTTAGTTCCATTTTCTTCCTTTAAGTGTAAATGCCCAAATGTTTTCAACACTAAGTGCCTCTCACAGAGTAAGTGAAGTGAATCCAAGAGTCCTAGGACTTTAGTAGTACTACCGTCAGTCTCTCGTCTCTCCTACTAATACTCCATTATACCCCCAAACCACCAAACGCTTATCTTACCTGTAATTTGTGTTTGAAAGTAGGGCTAGACCCAGGGCTGGCTCCACGGGAAACAGCGAATAAGGTTGGCAATCTTGTTCGGATAAAATTTCCTCATAGCGGTGGTACTAGTGGTGTGACACAGTGGCAGTTGCATGCCTATGAAAAAAAAGAAAATTAAATCTGGTTTGTCCTCCTGAGCAATTCAATGGTACAATAGAGAATATAGCAGGTGACAGAAGTACACTAGAACAGTGCCACATTGTAGCCTAACAAATGGTAAAGTATAAATACTAATTCGGTTGAAGTTCTTTGACATTAGCCATGGGTCTTTGTCAAGCAGAGTAAGAATATATCCTCGGATTTCTTCACCAGCCTGTTGCTATCACCTTATCCTCCCCAGCAAGTGTGTGGATTTATTGCTGTAATTTAGTCACACATCAATCAAAACCACACAGCCCGGGGGAAGAGGGTTAGGGTTTGAAAAATGGATGGGTACGGGGGTTTTTGGGAAAGGTTTTGGGAAACAAGAAAAAATAGCACAGCATGGACAAACAATTGTGAACATAAACAAATCTTTGGGTACAAACCTATCCATCAATCTTTGAAAGTGCATGCACTACTGCATGCATGTCAGTGAAAAGTAAGTAGTACTTTCGACAACTGTGGAAGAAAGAATGCGACAGTACAGGGCCTGTGTGGAATTATTCATAACGATATTCAACATAAGGTCTCTGTAGCCACATACCAGAGAGCCTTGCTGGTCACTATAAATCCATTCACAACAACACTCAATGGGGTTGGTCTGGAAGGTATAGTAGATAGAAAAGGAGAAATTGCTTTCTTTCTAGGTGTCCCCTCACTCACCAGGGTTGCCCCTTGGTGACATGCTTCATCATTGGGGCCATCCCAGTCCTCTACGGGCTGGGGCGTGCTGCGACTTGCGAATTACATAGGAGCACTTACAAATGACTATGTGTGGTGCAGATGTGATAGTGGAGTGGACTAAGTGATGTGTTAAGGGATCAATTTAGAAGCAGAGAGAGATCCAAGAAATGCAGTCACAGTCAGAGAAAAAGGCAAGGGATACTGTATCTATGTTGTTGTAGTTGTCCTGTTGGAAGTGGTAAGTAAGTTGCCTGCAGAAAAAAAATCCTCTTATTAGCGGCACTCCTCCATTGCAGCCGACGCTTCGTCCATCGATGTTGGTCACCAGAAGACACCCTGTAAAAAAAGCACAGCATAGACAAACAATTGAACATAAACAACTATTTGGGTACAAACCTATCCATCAATCTTTGAAAGTGCATGCACTACTGCAATGCATGTCAGTGAAAAGTAAGTAGTACTTTCGACAACTGTGGAAGAAAGAATGCGACAGTACAGGGCCTGTGTGGAATTATTCATAACGATATTCAACATAAGGTCTCTGTAGCCAGATACCAGAGAGCCTTGCTGGTCACTATAAATCCATTCACAACAACACTCAATGGGGTTGGTCTGGAAGGTATAGTAGATAGAAAAGGAGAAATTGCTTTTTTTCTAGGTGTCCCCTCACTCACCAGGGTTGCCCCTTGGTGACATGCTTCATCATTGGGGCCATCCCAGTCCTCTACGGGCTGGGGCGTGCTGCGACTTGCGAATTACATAGGAGCACTTACAAATGACTATGTGTGGTGCAGATGTGATAGTGGAGTGGACTAAGTGATGTGTTAAGGGATCAATTTAGAAGCAGAGAGAGATCCAAGAAATGCAGTCACAGTCAGAGAAAAAGGCAAGGGATACTGTATCTATGTTGTTGTAGTTGTCCTGTTGGAAGTGGTAAGTAAGTTGCCTGCAGAAAAAAAATCCTCTTATTAGCGGCACTCCTCCATTGCAGCCGACGCTTCGTCCATCGATGTTGGTCACCAGAAGACACCCTGTCCACTGCCTGCCTGATGCTGAATTGTGGCTCGCTAATGTGAAGCCTGACTCCATCCTTTTTTCCCCATTGCAGAGACTGAAACCCGGCCTGTAATTATTCAACGAAAAACAGGAAGTGATATAATATTACAACACCACTGATAAATAAATATAAGGTATGTAGGCTGTGGAGTGCAAAAAGTCACAATTTGATTTTCCTAGTAGACAGTACAATATTTTTGAAAGTGCGTACTATGTCTGAGTCACCTTTTGAAGGATAAATAAGTAGGGGCAAATTAATGTAGCGGATCTTTCCCCTCAAGCTAGGTGTACTGTAAACTGTGTTTTAGAACAAAATTAGATCTTCCTAGCAGTGCTCCCACCCAGACCCTTACTAAAGCCAGTCGCAAAAATGTAGAAGACCCCCAATCAAATCTCAAAAAACGAGGCCTAGCAGAAAACTGGTGACAAAACTTACTTTGAAAGTAAAAGTAGGCCGAAGTACCCCCTTCCTAATTACTCCTTACCCACCGTGGATTGCATTCAAACCACTTGCAAGCAACCAAGCAAAAGTATCCATAGCCAGCATCGCTCCAAGACTCGAAATCCCCCCCACTCAAACACATGCAATAGAAATACTGCTAACCCTAACGAACCCTAAGTTAAGAATAGTGGCAAAGGCTTTCTTTAACTATGCCAAATCCCCCCTTTCCCACCATGGATTTTCTTCAAATGACTTGCAACCAAAATTACACATTCTCACGAGTGCTCTAAGACCCCAGAACTCAGTTGCAAAAATCTAGAACACCCCGAAACACATGCAATCCTGCTGCTAGGGCTAACCCTAACGGACCCTAAGTTACAAAAAGTGCCAAAAGGCTTTTCCGCGAGGATTTTGTCCCAACCACTTCTACCCGGTATTAGACCTTCCCAGGAATGCCCCAAGACCCGCCAACCCACCCGCCAAGAATCATAACACCCCCAAACAGGCCAAAAGCAAAATCTCATACTTGCAATATTTCTCGGCCTTCGGTCCAAACCCGCTGCGTAGCTAGGCCATAAGTCGGGGTTGCCACGACGGATTTCCTGAAAAGCAAATGCAATCAAGATTAGAGTGTCCCAGCAGTGCGCCCAGACCCCGAAACCCACCCACAAACACCAGGAAGCCCCCCAAACAGGCCCCCGAAAACGCTACATTGAGCAAAATGTCAGAAATAGCCAAAAATAATTTGGCCTGGATTTTGTCCCAACCACTTCTACCCGGTATTAGACCTTCCCAGGAATGCCCCAAGACCCGCCAACCCACCCGCCAAGAAGCATAACACCCCCAAACAGGCCAAAAGCAAAATCTCATACTTGCAATATTTCTCGGCCTTCGGTCCAAACGCGCTGCGTAGCTAGGCCATAAGTCGGGGTTGCCACGATGGATTTCCTGAAAAGCAAATGCAATCAAGATTAGAGTGTCCCAGCAGTGCTCCCAGACCACGAAACTCACCCACAAACAGATGGAACCCCCCCTAAGAGCACCTCAAAGGCAAGCAAGTCATCAAAAACACAAAAAAAATTCCGCCTGGGATTTGGTCCAAACCACTTTTATCCGGTATTAGAGCTTCCCAGCAATGGCCCCAGAGCAGTCAACCCAGGAGAAAACGAGTAGAAGACCCCCAAACAGCCAAAGAGCAAAAGTACAAAAATGGGGACTTGGTCAGTTTTTCACAAATTTCCCAAATCACTCCGCGTGCGCTCTGCAGCTAGGCCCTAACTCCCCTCTGCCACCATGGATTTGCTTCAAACCTCTTGCAAAGTAAAGTATATATAGCCAGCAGTGCGCCCAGACCCCGAAACCCACCCACAAACACCAGGAAGCCCCCCAAACAGGCCCCCGAAAACGCTACATTGAGCAAAATGTCAGAAATAGCCCAAAAAAAATCGGCCTGGATTTTGTCCCAACCACTTCTACCCGGTATTAGACCTTCCCAGGAATGCCCCAAGACCCACCAACCCACCCGCCAAGAAGCATAACACCCCCAAACAGGCCAAAAGCAAAATCTCATACTTGCAATATTTCTCGGCCTTCGGTCCAAACGCGCTGCGTAGCTAGGCCATAAGTCGGGGTTGCCACGACGGATTTCCTGAAAAGCAAATGCAATCAAGATTAGAGTGTCCCAGCAGTGCGCCCAGACGCCAAAACCCACCCACAAACACCAGGAAGCCCCCCAAACAGGCCCCCGAAAACGCTACAGTGAGCAAAATGTCAGAAATAGCCAAAAAAAAATCGGCCTGGATTTTGTCCCAACCACTTCTACCTGGTATTAGACCTTCCCAGGAATGCCCCAAGACCCGCCAACCCACCCGCCAAGAAGCATAACACCCCCAAACAGGCCAAAAGCAAAATCTCATACTTGCAATATTTCTCAGCCTTCGGTCCAAACGCGCTGCGTAGCTAGGCCATAAGTCGGGGTTGCCACGACGGATTTCCTGAAAAGCAAATGCAATCAAGATTAGAGTGTCCCAGCAGTGCTCCCAGACCACGAAACTCACCCACAAACAGACGGAACCCCCCCTAAGAGCACCTCAAAGGCAAGCAAGTCATCAAAAACACACAAAAATTTCCGCCTGGGATTTGGTCCAAACCACTTTTATCCGGTATTAGAGCTTCCCAGCAATGGCCCCAGAGCCGTCAACCCAGGAGAAAACGAGTAGAAGACCCCCAAACAGCCAAAGAGCAAAAGTACAAAAATGGGGACTTTGTCAGTTTTTCACAAATTTCCCAAATCACTCCGCACGCGCTCTGCAGCTAGGCCCTAACTCCCCTCTGCCACCATGGATTTGCTTCAAACCTCTTGCAAAGTAAAGTATATATAGCCAGCAGTACGCCCAGACCCCGAAACCCACCCACAAACACCAGGAAGCCCCCCAAACAGGCCCCCGAAAACGCTACATTGAGCAAAATGTCAAAAATAGCCAAAAAAAAATCGGCCTGGATTTTGTCCCAACCACTTCTACCCGGTATTTGACCTTCCCAGGAATGGCCCCAGAGCCGTCAACCCAGGAGAAAACTAGTAAAAGACCCCCAAACAGCCAAAAAGCAAAAGTACAAAAATGGGGACTTAGTCATTTTCTTTCCAATTTCCCAAAACACTCCGCGCGCGCTCTGCAGCTAGGCCCTAACTCCCCTCTGCCACCATGGATTTGCTTCAAACCTCTTGCAAAGTAAAGTATCCATAGCCAGCAGTGCTCCCAGACCCCGAAACCCACCCACAAACACCAGGAAGCCCCACAAACAGGCCCCCGAAAACGCTACATTGAGCAAAATGTCAGAAATAGCAAAAAAAAAATCGGCCTGGATTTTGTCCCAACCACTTCTACCCGGTATTAGACCTTCCCAGGAATGCCCCAAGACCCACCAACACACCCGCCAAGAAGCATAACACCCCCAAACAGGCCAAAAGCAAAATCTCATACTTGCAATATTTCTCGGCCTTCAGTCCAAACGCACTGCGTAGCTAGGCCATAAGTCGGGGTTGCCACCACGGATTTCCTGAAAAGCAAATGCAATCAAGATTAGAGTGTCCCAGCAGTGATCCCAGACCCCGAAACTCACCCACAAACACCAGGAAGCTCCACAAACAGGCCCCCGAAAATGCTACAGTGAGCAAAATGTCAGAAATAGCAAAAAAAAAATCGGCCTGGATTTTGTCCCAACCACTTCTACCCGGTATTAGACCTTCCCAGGAATGCCCCAAGACCCACCAACACACCCGCCAAGAAGCATAACACCCCCAAACAGGCCAAAAGCAAAATCTCATACTTGCAATATTTCTCGGCCTTCGGTCCAAACGCGCTGCGTAGCTAGGCCATAAGTCGGGGTTGCCACCACGGATTTCCTGAAAAGCAAATGCAATCAAGATTAGAGTGTCCCAGCAGTGCTCCCAGACCACGAAACTCACCCACAAACAGACGGAACCCCCCCTAAGAGCACCTAAAAGGCAAGCAAGTCATCAAAAACACAAAAAAATTTCTGCCTGGGATTTGGTCCAAACCACTTTTATCCGGTATTAGAGCTTCCCAACAATGGTCCCAGAGCCGTCAACTCACCTGCAAAGAGGTACAACAACACCCCCACAAGTGCTGAGTCTTTCTTCATTGGGCGTAAACCAGCCCTCTGGTTTGATGGAAATAGGAGTCTGGAGGAGGAGGATAGAGGAGCATGTTCTTCTGAACTTGTGAACCTGAGGAATGCAGACTGCGGCAACTTCAAATCAATTAGCAAACCAGTGAAGACAGTTCTGCTGATGGGCTTGATTTTGTGATTATCTGATTAAAGTTTGAAATATATTAACTGTGCACAACAAAGAAAGACAGACACAGAGGAATAAAAGTGAATAAGGACGAAAAAGAAAGTTATTGATTCGTTGTCTCATTTTCAGGGCTCGGTATCACGGTCCAGGAATAAGAATAAGGCTTCGTCATCATACTCTGCGAATTCAGGCAGGGTGAGCTCAGTGTCACCTGACAGAGTAGAAATTCCCTCATCTATGTTGCTGGCCACCTCCTCTTCATCCGGCACGCTTTCTCGTACTCTGAAATCTGGTGGTATGAGTTGCTGATTCATCTTGATCATTGTTAACCTCTCCACATTTTTGGGCGAGAGGCGGCTCCGTTTGGGAGTTACAATGCCACCAGCAGCACTGAAAACCCGTTCAGAAGACACGCTTGCGAGTGGGCAAGACAAGTAGTTTAAAGCCAGGTTGGTGAGCTGTGGCCACAATTCTTTTTTCCCATGCCAATACGCCAATGGGTCAGAATTAACATAGACCTCTGTTGAGTCATTCAGATAGTCCTTCACCATCGACTCAAGGTCCTCATCCAAGGTTCCTCCACTTTGCTTAGCTCTTGCTGTGCCTCTGACCTTTTGAGAACCAAACCCACGCAGAGCTAGCCAATCCTCTTCAGCCTCCAATGTTTCTGTTGTGTCTCGTGCAGATGATCCGTTTGCCGGTGTCTTTAACGGCTGAGAGGTCACTTGTGCCACAGCCACAGGTGCAGAAGTGAATTGTTTTGACTGGGGAGGGCCTGCTGATGTACTGCCATTTCCTTCAATTTTTAGCCGTTCTCTTTCAAACCTCTTGGCTGACAAGGCTAGCCAATGTTTGTACTTTGGAACATGTTCATCATCAAAAGGAAAGAATGCTTGGCCTGCCAGCGCCTTTTTGTAGCGTGGATCCAGAATAGTAGCACAAATGTAATGCTCTTCTGAGTGGATCTTTTTAAGACGTTCATCACCTTGTAGGAGCTCTAATAATTTCTCAGCCAGAAGCAAAGAGTCTTGGTTTTTTTCATCTTTTTCAAACACAGAACACACCTCCTTCAGTTGGTCCTCCAGCATGTACAACAATGGGATAGCTTTTCCCAAATTAGAGTCCTCCTTGCTGACTGCACGCGTGAAGAACTCAAAAGGACGAAGCATGCGTGTCAGGCTTTGAACTATGTTCCATTGCGCCACACCCATCCTCAGCTCCTCTGTACCCTCTGTAAGGAAATATTGTTTGAGTTCCGTATACTGCTCATACAGACGCTCAAGCATGTAGAAGGTTGAGTTCCAACGTGTTACCACCTCCTGGATGAGTGCTTTCACTGGCATTTGACGTTGATATAGCAGGCTCCTCAGCTGCTTCCGGGCCTTAAAAGAATGGCTGAAATGCTTGCACATTTTTCGGCAGGTGTCCAATACACTGTACGCTGCACTGCCTTTATTACCCAAGAATTTTTGGACAACCAGGTTTATACAGTGCGCCAAACACGGCACGCTGAAATAGTGACCGTCCCTCATGGCCTTAACTATATTGGAGCCATTGTCCGTGGAAACATAACCAACCTGGTGTTTTAGTGGGGACAGCCAGTTAAGGACCTTTGTGTTAAAGACATCCAAAATGTTTTCTGCTGTGTGACGTTTCTCCAAACCAAACATGGCTAGTGTTGCATGTTTCCGAGCAGCTTTAAAAACAATGTCCGCGTCAACACCTGCGTTTAGCTTTGCTTTAGCCCCTGAAAAAGAGACCCAGTGTGCAGTGATGCACATGTAATCAGCGCCTGCGCCACTGGTCCACATGTCTGTTGTCAGATGTATAGTGTGAACAGCACTCTTCTGCAAAGCTGCCCCAATCACCTTCAGAACATCTTCATGTAGTGCTGGAACCGCAACTCGGGCAAAATAGAACCGGCTAGGAACCTTCCATTTAGGTCAGAGCGCTGCCACTAATTCTAGAAAACCAACCCCTTCTACAAAAGAAAAAGGGAGAAGGTCCAGAGCTAGCATTTTAGCCAGCTTAGTGTTATACAGACGCGTCAGTGGGTGGTTGCGTTCATATTGCGCTTCTGTAAACAACATCTTTTTAATGTTGCCCTGGACCAAGGATTTACGGGATGATGATGATATCTTCAACCCAGTTACGCTCGCTGATGAACTTTTCCGCATTGATGTCTCACTCTCTCCCACACTCTTAGTGTGCCTCACATGGGGTGTGCTGCTGACAGGGGTACTGGGTGTAAGTGAAGTGTTTGAATCGTCTTCTTCCTCCTCGTCATCATCAGATGAAAAATCAACGTTTTCATTACGTGCAATTCCGGCTTCCTTGACCGCCTCTAGGTGCGGAAACCATTGGACAGGGTGCGCTCTCCTAAGATGACCTCTCTGGCCTCCGGTACCATAGTTAGAACCAAGCTTACCACGACTAACTCGAAGCTTACAAATGCTACAAATGGCTACGTTTTCCATTTTTGGGCAAACACTAAAGAAGTCCCAAACTGGAGACTTGAAATGTCTTTGGGGGCCGGAGGAGGCGGCGATACTGGTGGTGGTGGTCTTGCTGCTAATGCCAGATGAAGTGGAGGATGTGGATTGCCGAACTTCAGTACGTTTTGCACTTTCACCACCACGAATTGAGGTCGAGGTGGGTACCTTCTTGCGAGGAAGAAATATGGAAGCGGTAGGTTTTGGTGTACTACTTAACTCCAAATCTAATGATTGTTGAGTTTCCATTTCCATTGCCTCCTCGTCGACATCATCATCACGCTCAGCAGCTTCTCGGGATAGGGTCAAAATGTCTCTTTGCTGCATGCCCGGTGGGGCTGCAGTGACCTTTGTGATGACTGGCTCGTCGTCATCGTGAGAGGCTTCATCACCAGCAGTATCTGTCACTTCTTGTTGAGCCTCATCACACTCCATAGGTATGAGTTTTTCTTCGACCTTCCTTTTACGCTTAGGTACCTTTGTCAGATCATGGTGTGCCTCACTGTCAGACCGCAGTGTTGGTTCCCAAGATGGATCACTTGCATCAGAAGGAGGTGGGCTTGAAGAAGATGTAGACACCCCCCTTGATCTTTTCCTTGCTAGGGATGTGGAAGACAATGAATGATCATCAGGAGGAGTGGCTTCCAATGATACCTCGGCTTCATTGTCGATTTCCTGATGTGCCCCTACTTCGGGAGGAACAACTATTGTGGGGACTTGTGACCCTCCATGCACCTCTGCTTGCGCATCTCCTTTTGCTGCCTCTCCTTCCACATGTACTTGGGCGTGTACTTGCACATGGTGTTGTTGTTGCGGCTGTGGTTGTTCAACACTTGTCAGATGAGTTACAACAACCTGTGTTGATTCAGGGACATTGCTGCTACTTTCTTGCGATGAGCCAACATCACTGGTCGATGGTGATTGGAGAAGTACACTGACTGCCTCTGAAGCACTCAAGGGCTTTGACTTAAGTTGGCGTGGTGGTGGAGGCACTGAACCCAATGGAGCAGGGGTGCTGCTCCCAGCTTGGTCCCCAGCAGATCCTGCTGCTGCTGCAGGTGTACTTTTTTTTTTTCTCCCAAAAAACGTGGCGGTTGGCACACCAGCCTCCTTGGTAACTTGCTTCTTCTGCTCCTTACTAGCAACTTTCTTGCTAGAGGAGCTACGGAGAACTTTTTTTGGGGCCATCTTCTTCAGAGCAGGTCAGACAGCAGGCCGCAGTTGCACGAATTGTAGAGTTTTCTGAGGCCAGACGTGACGTCGCGTGACGTTATGCTGCACACACATACCGCTGCAGGACTTCTTCCTGGCACTGGTGGTTCTCTTGAGTCTTGTGCACCTAAAAACAATGGAAGACAGAGAAACATCAGTTCAGTTATACACCACAAAAAAATCGGGAAAAAAACAGAAAAATCAGCACAATCCCATTCCATCCATGCCCTCCATGATGTTTAAGTTCAAGACAGCCCACAGAAAGACTAGGCCCATGCTAGACTCAAATACCCCTGGTGAAAAGGCCACAAGTACAGCCCAAAAAAACGAAAATCACTGAAAAATCAGCACAATCCCAATCCATCCATGCCCTCCATGATGTTTAAGTTCAAGACAGCCCACATAAAGACTAGGCCCATGCTAGACTCAAATACCCCTGGTGAAAAGGCCACAAGTACAGCCCCAAAAAACGAAAATCACTGAAAAATCAGCACAATCCCAATCCATCCATGCCCTCCATGATGTTTAAGTTCATGACAGCCCACAGAAAGACTAGGCCCATGCTAGACTCAAATACCCCTGGTGAAAAGGCCACAAGTACAGCCCCAAAAAACGAAAATCACTGAAAAATCAGCACAATCCCAATCCATCCATGCCCTCCATGATGTTTAAATTCAAGACAACCCACAGAAAGACTAGGCCCATGCAAGACTCACTACGCCTGGGCATAAAGGTTGAAAAGTAGGCAAAATGGTTGCAGGCCTAACAACAAAGCCTGCATTCAAAATGGCCACTTGCCTCTCCCAGCACATGGCCAGTGCCTGTAGCAGCACTCAAAATGGCCACCAGCCACATGGCCTGTCCTTCCCCATGAACACCCCCAAAAATCGAAAAACACTGCAAAATCACCACAATCCCAGTCCATCCATGCCCTCCATGATGTTTAAGTTCAAGACAGCCCACAGAAAGACTAGGCCCATGCTAGACTCAAATACCCCTGGTGAAAAGGCCACAAGTACAGCCCCAAAAAACGAAAATCACTGGAAAATCAGCACAATCCCAATCCATCCATGCCCTCCATGATGTTTAAGTTCAAGACAGCCCACATAAAGACTAGGCCCATGCTAGACTCAAATACCCCTGGTGAAAAGGCCACAAGTACAGCCCCAAAAAACGAAAATCACTGAAAAATCAGCACAATCCCAATCCATCCATGCCCTCCATGATGTTTAAATTCAAGACAACCCACAGAAAGACTAGGCCCATGCAAGACTCACTACCCCTGGGCATAAAGGTTGAAAAGTAGGCAAAATGGTTACAGGCCTAACAACAAAGCCTGCATTCAAAATGGCCACTTGCCTCTCCCAGCACATGGCCAGTGCCTGTAGCAGCACTCAAAATGGCCACCAGCCACATGGCCTGTCCCTCCCCATGAACACCCCCAAAAATCGAAAAACACTGCAAAATCAGCACAATCCCATTCCATCCATGGCCTCCATGATGTTTAAGTTCAAGACAGCCCACAGAAAGACTAGGCCCATGCTAGACTCAAATACGCCTGGTGAAAAGGCCACAAGTACAGCCCCAAAAAACGAAAATCACTGAAAAATCAGCACAATCCCAATCCATCCATGCCCTCCATGATGTTTAAATTCAAGACAACCCACAGAAAGACTAGGCCCATGCAAGACTCACTACCCCTGGGCATAAAGGTTGAAAAGTAGGCAAAATGGTTGCAGGCCTAACAACAAAGCCTGCATTCAAAATGGCCACTTGCCTCTCCCAGCACATGGCCAGTGCCTGTAGCAGCACTCAAAATGGCCACCAGCCACATGGCTTGTCCCTCCCCATGAACACCCCCAAAAATCGAAAAACACTGCAAAATCACCACAATCCCAGTCCATCCATGCCCTCCATGATGTTTAAGTTCAAGACAGCCCACAGAAAGACTAGGCCCATGCTAGACTCAAATACCCCTGGTGAAAAGGCCACAAGTACAGCCCCAAAAAACGAAAATCACTGAAAAATCAGCACAATCCCAATCCATCCATGCCCTCCATGATGTTTAAGTTCAAGACAGCCCACATAAAGACTAGGCCCATGCTAGACTCAAATACCCCTGGTGAAAAGGCCACAAGTACAGCCCCAAAAAACGAAAATCACTGAAAAATCAGCACAATCCCAATCCATCCATGCCCTCCATGATGTTTAAGTTCAAGACAGCCCACAGAAAGACTAGGCCCATGCTAGACTCAAATACCCCTGGTGAAAAGGCCACAAGTACAGCCCCAAAAAACGAAAATCACTGAAAAATCAGCACAATCCCAATCCACCCATGCCCTCCATGATGTTTAAATTCAAGACAACCCACAGAAAGACTAGGCCCATGCAAGACTCACTACCCCTGGGCATAAAGGTTGAAAAGTAGGCAAAATGGTTGCAGGCCTAACAACAAAGCCTGCATTCAAAATGGCCACTTGCCTCTCCCAGCACATGGCCAGTGCCTGTAGCAGCACTCAAAATGGCCACCAGCCACATGGCCTTTCCCTCCCCATGAACACCCCCAAAAATCGAAAAACACTGCAAAATCAGCACAGTCCCATTCCATCCATGGCCTCCATGATGTTTAAGTTCAAGACAGCCCACAGAAAGACTAGGCCCATGCTAGACTCAAATACCCCTGGTGAAAAGGCCACAAGTACAGCCCCAAAAAACGAAAATCACTGAAAAATCAGCACAATCCCAATCCATCCATGCCCTCCATGACGTTTAAATTCAAGACAACCCACAGAAAGACTAGGCCCATGCAAGACTCACTACCCCTGGGCATAAAGGTTGAAAAGTAGGCAAAATGGTTGCAGGCCTAACAACAAAGCCTGCATTCAAAATGGCCACTTGCCTCTCCCAGCACATGGCCAGTGCCTGTAGCAGCACTCAAAATGGCCACCAGCCACATGGCCTGTCCCTCCCCATGAACACCCCCAAAAATCGAAAAACACTGCAAAATCACCACAATCCCAGTCCATCCATGCCCTCCATGATGTTTAAGTTCAAGACAGCCCACAGAAAGACTAGGCCCATGCTAGACTCAAATACCCCTGGTGAAAAGGCCACAAGTACAGCCCCAAAAAACGAAAATCACTGAAAAATCAGCACAATCCCAATCCATCCATGCCCTCCATGATGTTTAAGTTCAAGACAGCCCACATAAAGACTAGGCCCATGCTAGACTCAAATACCCCTGGTGAAAAGGCCACAAGTACAGCCCCAAAAAACGAAAATCACTGAAAAATCAGCACAATCCCAATCCATCCATGCCCTCCATGATGTTTAAGTTCAAGACAGCCCACATAAAGACTAGGCCCATGCTAGACTCAAATACCCCTGGTGAAAAGGCCACAAGTACAGCCCCAAAAAACGAAAATCACTGAAAAATCAGCACAATCCCAATCCATCCATGCCCTCCATGATGTTTAAGTTCAAGACAGCCCACAGAAAGACTAGGCCCATGCTAGACTCAAATACCCCTGGTGAAAAGGCCACAAGTACAGCCCCAAAAAACGAAAATCACTGAAAAATCAGCACAATCCCAATCCATCCATGCCCTCCATGATGTTTAAATTCAAGACAACCCACAGAAAGACTAGGCCCATGCAAGACTCACTACCCCTGGGCATAAAGGTTGAAAAGTAGGCAAAATGGTTGCAGGCCTAACAACAAAGCCTGCATTCAAAATGGCCACTTGCCTCTCCCTGCACACGGCCAGTGCCTGTAGCAGCACTCAAAATGGCCACCAGCCACATGGCCTGTCCCTCCCCAAAAATCGAAAAACACTGCAAAATCACCACAATCCCAGTCCATCCATGCCCTCCATGATGTTTAAGTTCAAGACAGCCCACAGAAAGACTAGGCCCATGCTAGACTCAAATACCCCTGGTGAAAAGGCCACAAGTACAGCCCCAAAAAACGAAAATCACTGAAAAATCAGCACAATCCCAATCCATCCATGCCCTCCATGATGTTTAAGTTCAAGACAGCCCACATAAAGACTAGACCCATGCTAGACTCAAATACCCCTGGTGAAAAGGCCACAAGTACAGCCCCAAAAAACGAAAATCACTGAAAAATCAGCACAATCCCAATCCATCCATGCCCTCCATGATGTTTAAGTTCAAGACAGCCCACAGAAAGACTAGGCCCATGCTAGACTCAAATACCCCTGGTGAAAAGGCCACAAGTACAGCCCCAAAAAACGAAAATCACTGAAAAATCAGCACAATCCCAATCCATTCATGCCCTCCATGATGTTTAAATTCAAGACAACCCACAGAAAGACTAGGCCCATGCAAGACTCACTACCCCTGGGCATAAAGGTTGAAAAGTAGGCAAAATGGTTGCAGGCCTAACAACAAAGCCTGCATTCAAAATGGCCACTTGCCTCTCCCAGCACATGGCCAGTGCCTGTAGCAGCACTCAAAATGGCCACCAGCCACATGGCCTGTCCCTCCCCATGAACACCCCCAAAAATCGAAAAACACTGCAAAATCAGCACAATCCCATTCCATCCATGGCCTCCATGATGTTTAAGTTCAAGACAGCCCACAGAAAGACTAGGCCCATGCTAGACTCAAATACCCCTGGTGAAAAGGCCACAAGTACAGCCCCAAAAAACGAAAATCACTGAAAAATCAGCACAATCCCAATCCATCCATGCCCTCCATGATGTTTAAGTTCAAGACAACCCACAGAAAGACTCAGTCCACCCACCACTGAGTACCCCTGGGCAAAAGGCCCCAAAACAGCCCAAAAATCGAAAATTCCAAAATTTTAGTTGCAGCAACTGTAATGCCCCAAACAAACTTACTTGTAAAATTTCTAATCCAACAGTGATCCAAAGAAAGTCAAAAAGGCCTCAAATCCAAAGATCCAGCAGCATCCACAAAAAGTAATCCTTCCAGCTCCAGATCCAAATGAAAAGTGACCAGGAGATGGACAAAGCACTGGGAGGAGCCTGCTGAACAGGAACAGGAAGTTGAAGACTGTGGGGCACTTCCTTCCTCCCACCCCCCTGCCCCCCTCCCCAAAATGGACTCCTCGCTAAAAAAGTGCAGGCAAATGTCAACCTAAGGAGTTATTCAGATAAAAATCATCATTTCAAGAAGGTTTATGCTGCTTGCTGGTGGATTTCTTGTGCAGAATTGCAAATTTTATGTTTTCGCTTGTGCGAGATTCTTGCTGCTCGCCGCATCTCAAATCTCGCAATTGCGAAGTACCGCGAGGCGTGATCTCGCCGTACTCGCGTTGACAAACTCTTGCTGTGCAAGTTGGCAAGCCGCGATGACGTAATCGCGCTCGCCAAATTCCCGCGGGATCACACAGCAAGATCCAAAATGGCGCAGCACTCGCAAAATATCGAGAAAAACAACTCGGCAAACGATGATAAACGCCGCGCGCCGCAAAAATTGTATCACCAACGCCGCGCGCCACAAAAAAAATCCGCTGCGTGTGAATTTGCGGATTTTGCGGGAAATTCGCAAATCTCGCGGATTGCGAATTTCCCAAAAATCCGCAAAATCCGCGAGCGTAACGGATTTTCCGCCCATGCTTAATCTACAGATCCCCGGGACCACGTACACCATTCAGCGAAGACATCACAGACTTCATCAGCTCGCACGCCCTCCGCTCCGCTGACTACATCCTCCTAGGGGACCTCAACTTCCACCTGGAGAACAACAAAGACCGCAACACCTCCGCCCTGCTGGACAACCTCGCCAACCTCGGACTCAAGCAACTGGTCAACACCCCCACCCACACCGCCGGCCACACGCTTGATCCCGTCTTCTCATCCAGCAAGCACATCACCTTCAGCCACTCCAACGGACTTCACTGGACCGACCACAGCTGCGTCCACTTCAGCTTCAGAAGAACCACGACCCACCACCACCCACAACAGGTTCCTCACAGGAGCTGGGGCAAGATCACCACGAGCAGCTCATCACCTCCCTCAACCACAACCCACCCGCAAGCACAACGGACCCCACCGAAGCAGCACGCAACTTCACGAAGTGGCTGACCGCCTGCGCCGACGACCTCACGCCACTAAAGAACCCTCCCAGCAGACCCAGAAGCAAGAAAGCCTCCTGGTTCACCGACGAACTCAAGGACTCCAAGAAAAACTGCCGCACCCTCGAGAAAGCATGGCTCCTCGACCAGACCAAAGACAACATAACCGCCCTCAAACACGCCACCCGCAAGCACCACCAGCTTATCCGCACTACCAAGAAGAATTCACTGAAGGAACGACTGCACAACAACACCCACGACAGCAAGGAACTTTTCAGCTTCGTCAAGGAGTTCTCCAACCCCAGCACCGGCAACAACGACATCACTCCTTCACAAGATCTCTGCGACTCTCTCGCCTCGTTCTTCCACCGCAAGATCACCGACATCCACAACAGCTTCAGCGCACCATCAACGCACCCAACCGTCGAACCAGCGCCCCCCACCGCCACTCTCCGCACCTGGACCACGGTGACCGCCGAAGACACAGCTCGCACAATGAACACCATCCACTCCGGATCTCCGAACGACCCCTGCCCCCACCACATGTTCAACAGGCCGACTCCATCATCGCACCCAAAATCCGGGATGTCATCAACACCTCCTTCCACACCGCCAAATTCCCGGAGAGCTGGAAGCAGGCCGAGCTCAACACCCTACTGAAGACACCAACAGCGGACCCCACCGACCTCAAAAACTTCCGCCCCATCTCGCTGCTCCCTTTCCCTGCCAAAGTCATTGAGAAGACCGTCAACAGACAGCTTGCAGCCTTCCTCGAGACGAACGGATCCCTCGACCCCTCGCAGTCCGGGTTCCGAGCCAACCACAGCACCGAAACTGCCCTCATCACTGCCAACGACGACATCAGAACCCTGCTCGACAACGAGGAAACAGCGGCCCTCATCCTCCTGGACCTCTCTGCAGCGTTCGACACTGTCTGCCACCGCACCCTAGTTCAACGCCTCAGCAACATCGGCATCCAAGAGAAGGCGCTGGAATGGATCATCTCGTTCCTCACCGGAAGAACACAGAGAGTCCGCCTCCCCCCGTTTCGATCCGAGGCCACCGAAGTCATCTGCGGCGTACCGCAAGGATCATCACTCAGCCCCACCCTCTTCAACGTCTACATGAGACCTCTTGCAGCCATCGCACGCCAGCACAACCTCAACATCATCTCCTACGCCGACGACACCCAGCTGATCCTCTCCCTCACCAGAGACCCCTCCACCGCCAGAACGAGCCTACACAAAGGGCTGAAAGACGTCGCCAAGTGGATGAAGAACAGCCGCCTGAAACTGAACTCAGACAAAACGGAACTCCTCGTCCTGGGACCATCGCCCTCCGCCTTGGACGACTCTAGGTGGCCCCCGGCCCTGGGCGCCACTCCCAAGCCAACAGACCACGCACGCAATCTGGGCTTCATCCTGGACTCCTCCCTCTCGATGACCAGACAAGTCAACGCCGTCTCCTCATCATGCTTCAACACCCTACGCATGCCCCGGATGATCTTCCGATGGATCCCGACCGAAACCAGGAAGACGGTCACCCAGGCACTCGTCACCAGCCGAATGGACTACGGAAACACCCTCTACGCCGGAACCACAGCCAAGCTACAGAAAAGACTCCAGCGCATCCAGAACGCCTCCGCCCGACTCATCCTGGACATCCCCCGACGCAGCTACATCTCCGGCCACCTGAAGGACCTACACTGGCTCCCCGTCAACAAGAGGATCACGTTCAGGCTCCTAACCCACGCACACAAGTCTCTCCCCGACCCGGGCCCCAAGTACCTCAACGACCGCTTGACCTTCCACACGCCCACCCGCCAGCTACGTTCTACAAGCCTCACCCTCGCCGCCGTACCACGCATCCGAAGAGCCACCGCCGGAGGCAGATCCTTCTCCTACCTGGCGGCCAAGACATGGAACTCCCTCCCCATCCATCTTCGACTGACCCAGGACCATCTCGCCTTCAGGAGACAACTCAAGACCTGGCTGTTCGAGCAATAGCGGACCCCTTCCCCCTAGCGCCTTGAGACCCTGCCGGGTGAGTAGTGCGCTATACAAATGCTATGATTGATTGATTGATTGAGTGGTACAAATCAGTACTCTGGTTAATGGTGAAAGATTGTGACAAAACACATGTATATATTCATGTAGAAAAATCATTAAGCCTATTGAGCTTGGTGTATCAAATGCAATCAAAAATCTTCAGCAAATCCTTCAATTTTCATATTTTTGTTTAAAGTTATGACTCACAATCAAGCAAATAAATGAATAAAGGCTTCTACATTTCAACCCGTCTATAATGAATATTCCTGATAAACGGGTCTTTATGAGGGCCAAGATCATGGATGCACAGTATACAATGAAAATATAAAAAATGGTGTGAGTGAATTTTACAGGACAGAGTGAAAGAGTATAATTCTGCAGGCTTCATACCCAATCCTCACCTAACAGTGGTGTAATACATATCACCGCATGAAATTATGCTGAAAAATCATCTTCCGGAAATGTGGCCAGTACCACCGAGATTTGGAAAATATCTAATGTAACTTGTTCAATCAGTCAACTTACTACAGGCTCTGGGCTCTGTAATAAAAGGGGGGTTAAATTGACACTTACTATTGTATGTGATTCATATATAATCATATATCATTACAATAATGAGCCTGGGCCGCGGTGGTACCCTAAAAATATCACAAAATACATAATGTAGCCATCAGAAAATTAAGGCCATTAAATGCCCCTTAGCAGTGAATTGGCATTTCTATTCACAGCGACACGGCTAGGTAGTATCGGGATCAACATTTGAGAAAAACCTCTAGAAAAGAAGACGCTCCACCTAGGAAGAACAGTCTGTAATGATATCAGGTCACCGTGGGCGTGCTAAACACCAGTCTATTTCAATGCAGGCAGAAGCCTCACATCACTCTGCATGTGGTGATAAAAAGTCCAACCAGTGGGGTTTGTTTGCAATTAAAAAGACTATGCAGGATACCTAAATAACGATGAACCCATGGATTTAGAACAGGTCACTTTACTAAAAGGAGTCGGAACTGCATTAAAAAAGAAAATTATTCTTCAAAGCAAAAATAATTATATAAAAACTAAAGAAAGACTACTAGAGCGTTATAGAAAACTAATTGAGAGCAGAAGTTGTCTTGTGACACAACAGGCAGGGCCCTATATGCTACAACAAGAGGTGTGTGAGATTATATCCAATGAACAAAAAGCAAGTTTAAAGGACTCATAGGAACAGGTAGGCATACGTAGGTTTGCGTGCCATGTACATGAGTACATAGTAATGTATAAAATATTACGTATGACCAATTACATGTAAGGAGTTTATATGCCACTCAAAACGTTCTGTTGTGTTCATGGACATGTCATATTTAGCCATTAACCGAATAACCCACTTTTGTCCCCATCTCGTCATGCTCATTCAGTCCATTGTTCCCTGAATCCAATTGATGCATCCACTCGCATTCTATCAAATCCAGGGTACTGCCAATGTCCCCTCTATGTGAATTACATGTACTTGTTCGAAAACTATTTCGGAAATGACATTTTAAGAAAGTTGTCATTTCCCTGCCGTAAACCAAATGATTTTCCTGCCAGTGTCCAACTGTCACCTGACCCCTGACGGCTGCACTGTGGCCAAATGAATACTGTTCACAGATTTTAGACAAAGGGCCATGGGAGTGTAAAGGAGACTGCTTTCTTGACAGGATGGCTCGAGGGGATGTTCCCAATGTCTTTCTGAGCTTAAAATGATACCTAACTTGTCACTTGCAGATGAAGCTCACCCCTAGGCCTGCCTCCCTTTTGTCTCTGTAGTCAGGCAGGCACCAAACCCAGTGGGTGTTGAGGAACTGACCAGAACTGGTTTAAGGGGCTGACAAAGGCTTACCCTCTTCAATGGCTAGCCGTGGACATAAAATGGACTTCACAGACCTTTCCTCTGAACACTTCTGGACCTGTGCAGAATGAAAGGAATGGCTGCCATGCTGTCTAACGAACCTGCAAGAAGAATGCACCTGTTTGCCCTAACCCCCCCAAGTCCCCAGGTGTGACTCCAAAGGTCAGTTGGCTGACTACTGTATTGAGCTACAAGGAGTCAACAACCTTCCAGAGGCCTCTTTCCCTCCCCAGCTGACTAGTACCAACTGGAACTGCCAATTCCCCTACTGCTGGCCTCTGTTGCAGTGAGTCCTAGTCCCCCCCCCCCCCATTGATGGCGCCAGGTCCTGGACCCTTGACTGGTGTCAGAGTGTAATCCTCCTGTCAAACTGCAAAAGTTGGGACTTAAAAACATTTCACCCACTTTCTGTATAAAGAACCAACCGAGACTGGGGATGCAGTCAAAGCTGCAGCCATCCATGTTGAATTGGTAATTCATATAGATCCTAGGTACAGGGGCAGTCTTGGGTACCAGAACCACTGAACTTGTCCAGGGAGGCTCAATCATCTCCAAATGAAATATCTTGAATAACACCGTGATGCTGACCCTCACTTTGTCAGACAGTATGTAGACTTTATTCTTGACATTACATGTAACATCTATGTCATGGGTACACCAGTCAATGAGCCCAGGGGAAAGTGAGAATGAAGTGTCAAATTACTCAGCAAGTGGCACACACCCTCTGTTGCTTTGAGGGTCAGGCTAGGGGAGACAACAACTCCTTCCACTGACCCACCTTGCTCTTTGGAAGATGAGAGGTGTGGGAATGGTTCTCTCTCATCCCCCTCACAATCCTCCCTTACCAAGACGGTGACTTCAGACCTTTCAAAATGGGGCTTGAGGCATTCCACACATAGATCCCTTAAGTATCCCTTGGTTGTTTAAGGTTCCCTAGGTAGGAGACCAACTCTTTTCTCTCCTTCAACTCATAGGGCCTGGTTCCCTTGTCTTTCTTGGCCTGGGGCTCCACAGGTGCTATCACCCAGACCTTTCCTTCAGGCTGATTCTCCACCAGAGTGGCCTTCTGGTTTTACCAGTGTTTCATGACTTACTGGCTCTCAGTAGTCTCTTTCCAGAAGTGCTTCACTTGAGGGCAAACATGTAGCTCTCTACATCTTGAGGAAGTTTCCAGGGACCTTGCCCCACCTCTCCTTCACAAGACTGAGAGTGTCAGGAACTAGCATGATGCACCTACACAGACTCAATTAACTACATTTCCCAGAAGGCTCACGCGTGATGCGGGCTTTAAGACGCTGAGCAACGCACATCACGTTGTGCGTAATTCTGTGTGGTGTTTCCGCGGGCGCTTCCGGGTTGGAGCGCCGAAGGATACTATTAGCGCGTCTGGGATCAGAGGCGGCGTACCAAGATTCAACCTTCCATGGAGTATCGGGAGTCTTATGAAGGTTTCGAAAGTTCCCGCATTCCGCTTACGGTGGTAAGCAAAGAACTTGTCATTTGGGAGTTTTCAGGTTGGTTAGACTTCGTGAGGCAGAGGTTCTATCTCGGAGGTGTTTGGGAGCTCACTGCAAAGAAGAACATTTCCTTGTAGTCCCGTTAAGCGCCTGAGAAGTTCTGTTTTGTAAAAGTTTGTTTACTTTGATTTCCTGGTTTGGTTTTCCTTTTATGGCAGTTATTTTTAGAGACCACTATACCTGCCGCTGTACCCCCGACCCCATTTTAGACTGCGAAAGCATGTCTTTCTCTTTAGAGTTTTCCCCGAATATTAGCTTTTCGGGGGCGCTTATCTATCGCCCCCCGGGGCCTGCAAAACAGTCTCATTTGTCCCTACCCCCGCTGTTGCTGATCTCGCTTCTATCCCCTCCAACTTTATGTTGCTGGGTGATTTTAACATCCACTTCAATAGTACATCTGACCACATCGCCTTAGAGTTGATAGCCGGTCTCTCCGCACTACAGATGGACCAGCTTGTTCTATCTTCCACGCATATTAAAGGGCATGTGTTAGACCAAGTGTTCAGTAACTGCCCCAACCTAAAGGTGGACTCCCCTATCTTTCTCCCCTGGACGGATCATTCGCTGATTCCCCTTATTTGGGAGACTCATACACTCCCTGCCTTAACACCCAGATTACGGGAAGCACAAATTGGTCCAAACTGTCACCAGATAAATGGGCTCATGATTTAGAAATGTCAAAATTGTAAATCAGTCAGGAACCTTCGGCAGCCAATGACAATTTCACCAACTGGACATTGAACTCTCTCAACTCCACACTTCCTATTAAAAAAACCACCCTGAAAAGATCTAGGAATACTGCTCCCTGGTACTCGGCTGAGCTCAGGGAGAAGAAATGTCAGTGTAAAGGACTGGAAAGAAAATGGCGTCTGGGGTACGCCGCACCGGACAAAATTATTTATAGAGAGGCGATTAGAGCCTATAAACAGGAGATAAAGACTGCTCAATCCATATAGTATACTAGAAAAATCTCCGAAGCCAGCTCCAATTCCAGAGAGATATATCAAATTGTGAAAAGCCTCACCAAGCTCCCTCAACCTTCTTTAACCAACTACGACCTGCAATCTCGTTGTGGTGATCTGGCGGAGTTTTTCTTTAAAAAAATTTACCTAATTTACTCATCATTCCCGGAAGTGGATTTGAACATCCATGCGGAATCGACATCTTCACCTTCTCAGGAAACTACCTGTCACTCTCCACCCACACTAGATGAGTTCCCCTTGTTAAACTCAGAATCACTTGCCCCCCTAATGATGCAAGTGAAATCAGGCTCTCCCTGTGACCCTGCTCCTCCCCGCATACTGGCCACAGTCACTCACACTATTATTCCCACTATGCTGGACGTACTTAATGCCTCCATCTCCACAAGTACTGTCCCACCTATGTGGAAACAGGCCATGGTGCGAGCACTCTTAAAAAAAAACAATTTGGACATGAACAACTTTAACAACTATCGCCCCATTTCACTGCTCCCATGGGTCAGCAAAATCCTCAAGAAATATATAAACGGCCTTCTAACACCTTTTCTAGAGAGTAACCATCTGCTTGACCCTACTCAGACGGGCTTTCGCCCTAAGCATGGGACAGAAACCGCCCTGCTTGCAGTGATGGAGGAAACTAGAGAGATCTTGGATCGAGGGGGATCGGTGGCAGTCATCCTCCTCGATCTAAGCGCTGCATTTGATATGGTGAATCACAAAATTTTATTGCAGCGTCTCCTTAATGTAGGAATCACAGGCAGAGCGCTAGCGTGGTTTAAATCTTTCTTGAGTGACAGAACCTTTCAAGTTTATGAAGAAGACACCATCTCCTCTAGCAAACCGCTGGGCTTTGGAGTCCCTCAGGGCTCATCCCTGAGCCCGACGTTGTTTAACGTCTATATGAGACCACTGGCTGAGATCGTCCATCCATTGTGGTTGACCGAGTTGGCCTATAATAATGCTTGGCATTGTTCTACTGGTGTTTCTCCTTTCAAGGCCACATATGGATATGATGCGAACACTCTGCCTGTGGTTATCCCTGAGGTGGTTATGGATTATCCGTCTGTGAAGACTCAAGTCTTGCTCATTTAGCGGTTACATTGTGAAGTGAATAAACATTTATTTAAGGCTAAGCAGGTGTACAAACATTGGGAGGACCGTCATCGAATCTTGGGGCCTCACTATGAGGTGGGGGATCGAGTCTGGTTGTCCACCAAATACATCAGGTCCAGACTGCGCAGTATTTTCCATCCACGGTTCATTGGCCCTTACCAAGTTGTGAAACAGATCAATACTGTTGCTTATAAACTTAAGCTGCCAGGGTCTCTGCGAATCCACCCTGTGTTCCATTGTCATCTGCTGAAACCGGCATATTCAGGCCGCAGGAGGTTGCCCCCGCTGGTGCTGCGGGATGGGGTGCCGGAATACCAGGTTCACAGCATACGTGACTCCAAGCTGCGTAAAGGGATGCTGTGGTATTTGGTATCCTGGAAGGGGTATTCGGCTGAGAACGACTCCTGGGAGCCCTGTCGCAATGTGCATGCTCCCGGTGCGGTGTCTTCTTTTCATTGCAGGTTCCCTGCCAAGCCTGGTCCTAGGAGGCGCTTGGCGGGAGGGCCTACTGTCAGGAACTAGCTTGATGCGCCTACACAGACTCAATTACCTACATTTCCCAGAAGGCTCATGCGTGATGCGGGCTTCAAGACGCTGAGCAACGCACATCGCGTTGTGCGTAATTCTGTGCGGTGTTTCCGCGGGCGCTTCCGGGTTGGAGCGCCGAAGGATACTATTAGCGCGTCTGGGATCAGAGGCGGCGTACGAAGATTCAACCTTCCATGGAGTATCGGGAGTCTTATGAAGGTTTCGAAAGTTCCCGCATTCCGCTTACGGTGGTAAGCAAAGAACTCGTCATTTGGGAGTTTTCAGGTTGGTTAGACTTTGTGAGGCAGAGGCTCTGTCTCGGAGGTGTTTGGGAGCTCACTGCAAAGAAGAACAGTTCTGTGTAGTCCCGTTAAGCGCCTGAGAAGTTCTGTTTCGTAAAAGTTTGTTTACTTTGATTTCCTGGTTTGGTTTTCCTTTTATTATTCATGCCAGAAGGAACAGTTGAGTAGCGGAGTGCAGTGGCGTACGCTACGCATTACCGTTACCTTGGAGGATTGTTGTAGACACAGAGAACTATTTCTGTTAACAGGATTTGGATTACAAGTGCCAAAGCGGCGACCTGTGGCGAAGCCACGTTCTACCGTATTTGGAGGACTATTGTGGTATACATTTGAAGAAAACAAGACCCTATGATTGGAATAAGGTTTCGTTTTTAGGCATTGGTGAAGCAACCTTTATAGGCCTGACATTGAAAGCATTACCATGAAAATACTATGCTAAAAGGGAGGACAGGAGGAACCGTAGCGTGCTGTGATTAATGACAAACAGTGGGGCTACATTATACTAGCTTAAGGTATATTAGGGCACCTGAAAAATCTTGCTTGTTCTCTCATTTCGAGCATACGAATGGCATAGTGACCTGTACCTATTCTTGTTTAGGTTCTTGATTCCGGTGGGAATAAGGATTACATGTCCACAAGGTTCTTTGGCGCATGTACAAGGTATAACTCAGTTATTAGCGAGAATTGAATGAGAGTAGACTGATGTTACTGTATACATGCTAATCAGTGTCTTGTCGTTTCAGGTCCTTTGTCCCTGCTGTTCCCTTCCTCACCTTTTCCCTCGCCTAATCATATGAATACTCTCTGTACTGTGATATCAGAGTGTTTGTGAGATTTGGAGGTGGACCCCTTATTGCTACAACCTATTCTGGCGGAGAACCCGTGACAGAGAGGGCCTTGTACACAGTTGTCAAACAGAATTTTAAAGGGACTGAACTCTAATTTCTTCTCATTCTCTTCCCTGTATGCAATTAGCAGGCATTGATTGGCCTATATTCATGCCTTTGAGAGTCTTGAACTGGGGGTGTATGGAGTGGAACACTTGTAGGTTACTCCACCAACTCATGTGATGACCCAGGCACAGGGACTTTAATCTCACTATTCAGGAGACCATTCTCCCAATAGATGAGGTGATCACCAGAGGTGTTGACAGCTGCCTGGGCCTTGGCCTTCTGCTGTGGGCCCGCATGAGTGGGGCCGACCCTGTGCACCTTGCAGAATTCGGCCTGGGGCAGCACCCCTTTAATTTCCCACCTGGCTATCTCAGGTAGGTTTCCAGGGCAGCAATGTCTTCTTCTGTAGGTTTGTGGCATCACACTCTGCCCAGAAAGTGTGAATTTCAAGGAAATGTTTCTCACAACCCTTGCCCTTCCTCTTCTTGGTAGGCATCTGGGTCACTTTTCCAGGCTCCAGGTTCTTCTGACAACACTGATGGATACCATAGACTGGGTAGTCAGACACACCCACTCAGACAATCCCAGCATCCCTAAAATGGGACCTGAGCGCCACCTCTTTCCAGATGAGGTGCTTTATATTTTTTTCTGATAGTCAGCTGGCATGGCTCACTGGACTCACTGCTGTCTTAAGGGAACCTGAAACTTCCCATTCAAAGGAAACCCGAGCTACTAGACAGTGACTCACCTGGTTATCTGCTGTCACAACCCGATGGCATACATCTGGGACTAGCTGCTCTGACAATACCAGATGACACCTAATAGTAGTCAAACTGGCTCCTATGTCTCTCAGAGCCTCTACCCTCTGCCCATTGATAGTGATCCATTGTGAATACTTTTCAGTATTGTCAGGCATGTGAGCCTTGGGCACCATCTCCTTTTCACCCAAAGACACTAGGGTAACCTCTGCGTTCTCCAAAAACCAATTGGGGCAACCTCCACCCTCAGCACTACACTGGGTATTCAGGGGTTAGGTCTAACAGTGGGGGGTTGCTTCATATGAGCACAGATGGCATTCCCCTCACTGTACCTATAATGGTAACATGCTTGGAACTTAGGCTAGAGGTAGCCATGGCAAAACCACCCTTCATCTGATGCAGAATTGGAGTGGGATTCCTTCCCCTGGAAGCTCTTTTAGAGGTCCTTTGGGAACTCCTTTTGGTTTTCCCTATTCCTCCCTCTTTCTTTGGTGGGGAGCCTGCCCATCTTTCCTAGGGTCCTTCCCATGTACCTTCTTTGATACTCTAGTAGTAATCCAGAGGTCAGTGTCCTTCGCAAGCTCTCATGGTACAGTGAGCTAGCTAGGAAATAATGAGATGTGGGTGCAGCACTGCAGCTCTGCAGAGTAATTGCTGAATCTGTGCTCTCTAATGAATAGATTGTACAGCCCATCATAGTCACTCACGTTGCTGTCTTTCACCCAGCCAGCTAGTGCCTTACTAGAGTTAGCCACAAAATCTACCCCGGAGTGGTAAGACAGTTTCTAGCTGTACCTTATCTTCAACCAGTACTTCTCTGACGTGAAGGCAGAGTATGACAACAAGGGCTTCTTTCTTGGGGCATAACTCATCCTCTCAGGTGTATCACAGGCCAGTAGGGTATCCCGCCCAGTGGCTGGCATATACTTCCACAGTCTAGCCCCTCAATCCTCCTCTGGGGCTCTGCATGCATAGAGCTACCTCACAGGCCTCAAAACACTTGTCAATGTTGTCCACCACCAACAAGCTAGGCACCAGGTCTTTGGGTATGTGGACCCATTTACCCCTTCTTTTCACTTCATTGTCGCAGCCACCATTCTCACTGGACTCTTTGACTCTTCTTGCTTGCAGGCCAAGTTCCGTATGGCTCACCACATGAGCCAACAAGATCTTCTTCTCCTCGAGAGCCAATGTGTTCTCCTCTAGGGATCTGGATGCTGCTGCTTCTGCTTCAGCTTTCCATTTCTTCCCTAGCCAGCTTCTTATCCTCCATGGTCAGAGTTGCTAGTTGCAGACTCAGTTCTCTCTCAGCTTGCCAGTCCCCTAACTCTTCAGGGATCAGATTTTGAGAGGACACATTGTTTCTGGCCCTGGACTGGGAAGAGGACCTCATTGCAGTGAGCCCTCCATTTTTCCTTTGGCTCTGGGCCATTCCCAGGATATCCTCTTTCTCCTCCTCCTCTATTTCATCTTTCTTTTCTGCCCATTATCCTCTTGCCCCTGTGACATAGAGTGCAACATGCACACCTCTTTCCAGCCTCTGAGGTCGATCTGGTACTTAGTTTATTGGAGCATTTTGTTAGCTTCAGCCCACTCTCCTTAAACAACTTTTTCAGCTCTGACACATGAAGTTTTCAATGTTGTTGATATCTGCCACCATTCTTGCAAAAATCACAAAGCAAAATATGAGACCAGGAGTAAAATTCAGTAAAAAAAAGTCCAATTAAGAATAAAAGAAAATGTTAAAATCAAAAATAGAATTTGATGTCAGATTGCAATAGGGGATTTTTGGTTTTAAACAAATCATTGAATGGCACTGCAAAAATACAAGTTCTGATATCCACCACTGAACAACAAGTAAGAAATTGGAATTTTGGTTAAGGGGGATGAGAACAAATTCAAATTAATAACCACAATCCTTGTCATGGTGAGCCCCTAATGTAACCTAATAAACCATTGTTTAGCCTTCTGGTAGCATGGAACGCTTAGAGGCAATGTTAAAAGTATTTATGCTGTACTCAAACAGTAATTAAAGTGAAAGCACATCAAGAAAACACCCCAAAGCAATTTGAAAGCATAGAGGATTGTATTAAAAATAGTGCCAAGAGGAGAATCTGCAAACATGGTTATCTGGTCGTGTGAGACTAGGTCCACGTCAAAAGGCAATGCTGAGAGGCAATTTGTAATGTATTTATGCGTTACTCAACCAGTAATAAAGAGAAAACAAGAAAAATCCCAAACAAATATACAAACACAGAGTGAATTGTAATAAATAAAATGACACCACAATAAAAAAGCACTGATAAGTAGAACCAGAAATATTAATTTTTAACGTTTAGATTAACAATAGTGCTAAAAGTAACAATGCGTCAATCTTTCTTATCTGGCCATGTTAGAATGTGTCAAAGGTTTCATACATGTATTTCAAAATAGGTATGTGGATCTGAGCTGAAAACAGCTAATACCAAGCAGTCATTAGCACGCATGACCTTTAAAATGCAGTCGTTACCATGCAGGCAAGTACATAGTATTAGCTTTCACCCTTATCACACAAACTCAACCATGCAGTATTTTACCACGCACATACGTAAAAAAACTGTTTTTTAGATAACATAACAATTTATGTTATAAAAAAAAGTAAAGCTGGGGGAAGAGGTAAAGGGCAGTAAAGAGTGATTTTACAGTTATGGTGCGGGTAGAGGTAAAGGGAGGAAAGGGTGATTTTATGCACATCAGTTACAATTTGATACGAAAATGCCCATTGGCTGCACAATCCACAACTTCCCGTTTTAGTTGTTTTGTCAATCTTGAAAAGCTTGTTCTCCTCAGCTTTACATTTCAAATCAACCAAAAATAGGAGAAACACTAACAAGTGGTTACACCATTCATATAGAGTTTACTATCCTCCCTCATTTGGTATCTACAGAATGTCCCCAAAGCAATATTCCATGTAACAGTATTCTTTATTCACACATCATTCATAAAAAATAACCAATGCATTTTGCTCTTGGCACATGTTGATGATGTCATCAAACATTGCATATACACAAGCATAATGAACCATTAAATGTTCCCTTAGTTGCATAAAATATTCTGCTTTCTGACAGAAATTAGAGATTTCAGTATTAAGCCGATAAGACTTTTGAATAATTTGAAGAAGCTCTTCTAGATCAGAACGAAAGGTGTTGGCAGTTTTCTTTTGATGAATGAATTGCAACAAAATGTTTTTTTTCTTTCAGCAACCAGCTGTACAGGCAACTTCATAGAACTGAGATTGGCACCTTTTTTGGCACCAGCTATGCTATGCTAATTTGCATATGGGCTGGTTAGAGGAGCAGGGGTTCATATGCACTATGCCTAAATCATGACTAACTAGGTCAAATTATGGCTTAGGTTTATGGATGACCTGTTCCTAATTTTGAATGGGTCAAGGGATGAGGCTCAGGCTTTTGTTAAAAACATTAATGTCATGGATCTTAACATACGTTTTACACCTTGTGAGAGGCTGGCTCAGTATATGATGTACACTTATGTAAGTAGACACCTTGAACTGATCCAGACAACCCTTATGGCGATTCTAGTGGTAGTAGATCACCTTTGAAAGCTCTATAAGTGGTAGTTGTCGATAACAGCCTTCAGGATTAGTCCAGAGGAGTGTAAAGCAGCTTGTCTTACCAATATATAGTCTTATATGTATAGATTAAATAAAAAAGATCCACACAGTGTATTTAAAAATATACGTATTTATTAAAAGACACTCACTAACACTGTTAGATAGCTCCTAGCCGGAGATATACACAATACACACAATTATTTGCAACAGTTACAGGTAAGTAACACAGAATACACAGTGGTCACCGGGGGGGACCGAACCATATACTAAAATATTAGTATGCGAATCATGACTCAAGTAAAGACAATAATCAGAGGACGTAGAAGTGCCGGGGACCCAAGGAACCACCCAAGGTAAGTATCTAGGAGCCCCACGGATGCCGTGTGCAGTGTGGGAATACAACCACGTTCTCCGTTCAAATCAACTTGTAAGTCGTGTTTGCATTTTTAAAGAAAAAGGAGCCTTCCCAGTGCACCCTGAAGAAACCCTGTGAAAAACAAAGGCTGGAGAGACACCCCACCCGTGCATACCTTAGGAACCAGGATATCTGCTCCTGGGGATCCGGGTGCATAGGTGTGAAGTGGTGTCGGAAACCGCTGCCGAACCCAATAGAGGACTTCAGGAAAGTGCTGCTGCTGGAGAAGATGAAAGTGTCCGGTGGAACCTAAAGGTGTATTCAAGTCGAGAAGTACCTGAAACCAGAGGGGACAGAGTTTATGCCACTTGGAAGAGACCAGGAGTTACGGAAGACGAATACCCAATATTGGGTGCTGTAAAAGAGTTGACGGTGACCTTGGAACTGCAGCTGTGAGGACCAGGCATTGCTGTAGAAGACCAGGAGCTGTACGTGAGCTGTCCCTTGTTGGATGTCGAGAGTTGAGGAGTCGGTGTCCAGCGGGAGCACCAACAAGCCTTGGCAACTGCAAACAATGTGGAAGTAGAAGAAGGTGCAATGTCGGGACCAGCAAGGTCCAGGAGACTCACCACAAGCAGGGGAGTCACGGCAGGCCCTGAGCAATCAGGGAAGCTCAAAAGAATTCAAGAGTGACCTCCGAGAGGACCCACAGGCTGGAGGCTCTAGAGTCGCAGAGGACCTCGAGCAGCACACCTATGACGCAGGCCTACAGTGCAAGTGATGCAGTGTGGAAAAAGATCTTGGTCACTGGAGTTGCTTAAGGTTGGGGCTAATAGGAGCCCAAAGATCTTGGTGGAAGGAAGCCAACAAGCCTTTGCAACTGCAAGTCAACATGGTGCACAGTGGTTCAGTTCCTGTAGCTCTGATGAGGGATACTGGCCTCAAACATAGTGAGAGGACAGGGCAAGCCTCAAGGGATGTGAAGAACTACAACCTGTGTGGCTGAGCCTTTTAGAGTCTGTACGAATCCAGGATCAGCAGACTGGTCAGCTGAGTTCCGGTGCCTGCAGATGCAGAGGAGACTCCTTCACTTCAAGGGAGTTTTCTTCAGGTGTCTTGGATGTCCACAGGCCCTTGACGGATTTCTGTATGGAGCACAGGCACAGACGCTGCAGCCGAAGAGCAGGGTGAAGAGATCAGGAGCAGCAAGAGTTTTCCCAGTTGCAGCCTTGTTGCCCAGAGCGAAGTCCAGAGTGCCAAGACGGTTGAAGTTGAAGTGGGGTCTGAATTGTATTGGGTCCCACGATGAATATAGGGACCCACCAACAAGTAAGCCCCTAAGAACCCTAAGGAAAGAGTTGGGACGATACAAGGGGCCCTCCCTAAGGAGTGGCTGAACAAGGGGGAGAATACTCCCCTGTCCTTTGTCCCGTTTCACACCAGAGCTGGAGCCAACAGCTCCCTGAACTGGGCTGAACTAGATTATGCATGGAGAGCACCAAATGTGCCCTGCAGGTAGACTATGTTACGCTGGCAAGTGCTCCCACCCTGCCACGATACACTAAACCCTGTCTGCGAGGTAGTCACTCCTCCATGTGACAGGATTCCTATGTTCTGCCTTCCACTGCTCAAGCTTGGCTCAGCAGCAGGAGGGCAGAATTGTGTGTCTGATCAGCAGCAGCCAGAGTTTGCTGTCCAGGTCTAGAATACTGGTATTGGGAGCACTGAGGACCTAACAGAGGGCCTTTACAGTGCTTGGAATCAAATCTCCAACACCGTTTACAGTGTGGGGTATGATTCCAACATGTTTGATACCAAACAGGATAGGGTTCGTTACAGCCAGTTTCGAGATGGTCATCGCGTTATGAGGCAATGCCTCCCTCTATGTTACATAGCTGTCTCACTTACAACCTGAGGGAATGGACTCCGAAGGCTGTAGGGGTGTTCTGTTCATGCAGGGGCACCCTCACACTTAGAACCAAGCACCCTGCCTTCAGGAATGAAAAGGCCTGCTGTAGGGGTGACTTATATTTTTTAAGTGCAGTGACCTTAGATATAGGGAAACCTATATATTTCGTAAGTGGTGCTAGCACCCGCTTACACAGGCTGCAATGGCAGGCCTGTAGAGATAGTCCGAATTGTCTCCCATAGGTGGCATAATACATGCTTTGGCGTATGGGAGACCTCTGGGGTACCTATGCCCTGGGTAACTTAGTACAATATACTAGTGACTGATAAGGGTACCCCAATATCCAATCTGGGATGTACCTAAGTACTTGCCATAACAAGTTAGGGGACAAAGCAGAGAGACTGTGGTCCTGATTAGCAGGATCCCACGCAGACTAGTCAAAAACAGCATAAAATCAAGCAAAAAGTGGAGGTAATCATAGAAGAAGATCCTACTTTCCTACACTCCCCCTCCCCCTCCCACATGTGAGGTGATGAGACAAACCTTGTACAGTTGAGTCTTCATTTTCTATGTATAACTATTCCGGGAGTCCATGTGCATTGGCATGGTTACTCCCAGGTCTATGTACAACTGTACAGTCCACCCCTTGTAGTGAAATGGACCACCTCAAAAGTTTGGGTTTTTCACCCTTCATCTGTTTAAGCCATAAGAGAGGCTTGTGGTCCATCTGAATAATGAAGTGAGTGCCAAACAGGTTTGACCTCAGCTTCTTCAGGGCCGAGACCACAGCAAAGGCTTCCCTCTCAATGTCTGACCAACGTTTCTCCCTGGGGGTCAACATTCTGCTGCTAAAGCTATTGGTTGATCCTGGCCCTCTGCATTAAGTTGTGATAACACAGCCCCTACCCCTATCTCAGAATCATCTCTCTGAACTATGACGTTTTACAGTGGTCAGGACTGTGCAGGATGGGAGCAGTGTACATGGCCTGATTTAGGTCATCAAATGCCTTTTGACAGCTTACTGTCCACTGAACTTTCTTGGGCATTCTATTTGATGGCAGATCATTTAGGGGAGTCACAATGGACACATATCCCTTCACAACTCTTCTATGGTACCCAGTCAGGCCCAAGAGAGCTTGGACCTGCGTTTGGGTAGTGGGAGCAACCCAGTTCACAATGGTCTGGATTTTGCTCTCCAGTGGTTGAACCTGGCTCCACCTACCAGGTGGCCCAAGTACACAACCTGTGTTCTGCCCTGCCTGGCAATTAGTGGCCTTGATAGTGAGGCCTGCCTTCTGCAGGGCCTCCAGAACATTTCTGAGGTGGACCAGGTGATCTTCCCACGTGGAGCTACAGAAAGCTTTATCAACAAGATATGCTGCACTATCGGCTTCCAGACCTTTTAAGACTTTAGCCACCAGCATCTGAAATGTGGCAGGTGCATTCTTCAAACCAAAGGGAAGCACAATAAATTAATAATGCCCACTAGGGGTTGAGAATATTGTTTTTGGCTTCACATCCTTAGCTAGTCTGATTTGTCAATAGCCAGCTGTCAGGTCAAATGTACTCAGAAACTTGGTTGAGGCCAAAGTATCTATGAGTTCATCTGCCCTGGGAATTGGATGAGCATCAGTCCTTGTGACTGCATTGAGGCCTCTGTAGTCTACACAAAACCTCACCTGTCTTTTCCCCCCTTGGTGTGAGGTTTTGGCACAAGGACTACTGGACTAGTCCAGGGGCTATCGGAAGGCTCATTGACCCCAATTCTAGCATCTTTTGGACCTCCGTCCTGATGTATTCCCTGACATGGTCAGGCTGCCTGTAGATCTTATTCTTCACAAGGAAGTCTATCACCTGTGTCCACTTCATGGCTACGCCAGGTGGTTGACTGGGTGTCAGGGAGAACATATGTCTGTACTGATTGAGGACTTGCCTGCAATCAGTCTGCTGTTAATCAGTGAGGCTGCCTGCCAAGGCTACTCTATCTACTGATCCATCATCAAGGTTCTGAGAGAGGAGATCAGGGAGAGGGTCACTCTCTTTCCCTGTCCCTCATCAGTTGCCATGAGCAAGCCCATGCCAGCCCTGTCAACAAAAGGTTTTACCTAGGTCTACCAGGTAGGTGACCTCACCTTTCTGTTCAAGGATGGTGTTGAGACCGATCCACTTGTCCTGGAGACCTGCTTGGGCCATCCAACAGCCTCACTTTCTGGCCTGGCTGGTTAACAGGCAATTTAGTATTTTGGTCATGCCAAGCTTTTTGAAGTTTTTGGCAGGCCTCCAGGTTTTTGCTGGCCTGAGGTTACGTGGTTTCCGACTTCGCTTCGTATCTAGCTGCCATTTTGTATTTAACCGCCATTTTGTGTTGCCTCACTCAGGCAGCACGGCGGACGTGGTGAACGCGATGTTTTTGCCTTTTTCAGCTGCTACTTGTCTTTCCTGTTAAAGAGTAACTCTTGCCCATGTTCATGAAACCGATGTCAGGGTCTCCCGAGTTTCGTAAATCCATGTCTAGACTGATTAATCCACGTCTTACTCCACTGTTTGGGTCCCACCATTCTTCTTGACTTTATCTTGTTTAACTGGCCTCCGCTATTCTCTTCGTGTGTTCTCCTGTTACATACACTGTCCTTTGAAGCATTCAAAACATGTTCTACCACCTGCAAATTGAATTACGGGCACTAGTGTTGATTAACTTGAGGGGAGGAGAGCACACAGGGCCTGAAACGAGGGTGTGTTTTAGACATTCGATAGCTTGTTTTCAAACTATTCCTATTTGTCAGTTTTGTATGTTTTGGGAGTTGGCATTGTAAACTTGTGAACTATAATAGACTGTGCGCCACGGAATGAAGTGGCAGTCTCCTGATAACCTACCAGTTGGTGTACTTACAGGACCACTGTGCTTAGCTGCAGCTAATAAATCTGCCTTTCTACGCCTAACAGAGTGTCACATGTCTCTGTCTGCCAAAGCAGTTGAACCCGGAGATCTCAGGCATGCCCTGCGCCGCCTGGCCCATAAGGTCAGGTTCTCCAGGCCTTCTTCATGTACTCAGCCATACGTGAACACAGGCCAAGGACATACTCCACAGTGTCCTGTTTAGGAGGTTTGAGAGGTTGCTCCCAACCTTCCTTCACTACACTCAATGGACCTCTAACTGGATGTCCAAACATACATTCAAATGGGCTGTAACCAACTCCCTTCTGAGGAACCTCTCTGTAGGCAAAGAGAAGGCAGGGTAGTAGGACATCTCATTTTTGCCTAAGCTTTTCTGGGAGTCCCATGATCATACCCTTGAGGGTCTTGTTGAACCTTTCAACCAGCCCATTGCATTGAGGATGATAAGGTGTGGTCAACTTAGGGTGTACTCCACACTCTTTCCACATTACAGTGATGTACATTGACATGAAGTTGGCACCTCTGTCAGTTAAGACCTTCTTATGGAAGCCCAATCTGGAAAAGATTCCCAGGAGGGCCCTAGCCACGACAGGAGCTGTAGGAGTCCTAAGGGGAATGGCTTCTGGGTACCCAGTGGCACGATCCACCACCACTAGTATGTAACTATGCCCAGATGCAGTTGGAGAGTTCAAGGGACCAACAATGCCAATCCCTACCCTCTCAAAAGAAACCCCAGCCTATGGGAGTGGACTTAAGTGAGCCTTTGTGGTGCCACCTGACTTACCATTGGCTTGGCAAGTGGCACAGGAGCGACAAAACTCCTTTGTGTCTTCAGACATATGGGGCCAGTGAAAGTGAGGGACAAGCCTGTCCCAAATCTTGTTTTGCCCTAAGTGTCCTGCAAGAGGAGTTACATGTGCTAAGGAGAGTAGGAAACCTCTGAACTTTTGGGGTTTTACCAACCTCCTGGTGGCAGCAGGCGTGGGGTCTCTGCCTTCAGTCTCAACCCTCAGAGTATAAGAGTTCATCCTCCTAATAGATCCTATGGGACCCACTGATATTACCTGCTCCCTTAGCAGCAGCTTGCTTTCTGAGGGCTGCAAGAGAGGGGCAGGACTGCTGCGCCAAACTCAAATCTTCCCTGGAAGGCCCCCCTGCCCACAAGAACTCTGCCTGATCAGGCCTGAGCTCCCCTGGGACAGTTCCCTCACAGGGACTAAGATTATCCCCCTCTGGAGACTGATCCTCACATAGAGTTTGGGAGGAGGGCAATTCCATACCCTTCCTGCTCCTTCTCTTGGCAAGTGCCTGGTCTATTTTTCCAGGACCCAGTGTTTTTTTTAGTGGTGAGCTGCTTGGCCTTAGCCCTGGTGACAGCAAACACACTGGCAGTGTTGCTCATCATTTCTGCATGAGTCCTCAACTCCACTTCAGAGTAGGTTGAAGTTTCTAGTTCATTACCCAACAAACAATCTACAGTTAGGTCTAGAGATATCACAACCCTTTTAGGTCCAGTTACCCCTCCCCAATTGAGATTCACAACTGCCAAGGAATGGTCAGTCCTGGCATTGCTAGCGTTGGGGACTTGATACACTTTTCCAAGTATGACCTGTTCAGGGGATACAAGTTTGTCATCAGGGTTGTGCAATCAGTGCTGCAGGCCCAATAGTTGCATTCAATTTTCAGGCCCCGAATGTATGGTATACCATGTTAAAAGGGAATTACAAGTAAATCAAATATTCCAAACAGGTGTAAAACAATTATACCATGTTTAGAGGAGAGAGCACATGCACTTTAGCACTAGTCAGCAGTAGTAATATGCCCAGAGTCCTAAAGACAACAAAAGAAGGTCCGAAAAGAAGAAGAGGAAGGCAAAAAGTTTGAGGTGACACTTCCTAGAGGGCAATTTTCCAACAAACTCAGACTAGAGGACAAATGTATATACATTTTTTCTCTACCAGGTTTTTTCTACTTTTTCTATGAACAAAGGTAAATGTATGAAATTGACGAGAAAGTCTCAATTTGTATGCAAATGTGAGAGTGTCAACCCCCTGTAATTTTGTGCAATTGGAATGTTTTTCATGTAACATTGAAATGCCTGCCCGAAAATAAATCTGCCGCTTTGTACTCCCCTAAAAAATCATCTGTACCCAACAGTGCTGACTTCATTTAGGTAGTGCCCTGGGCTAAATAAAACTTGACACCCCCTCCCAGTCGTCCTCTTTGGTGATCTGTATTTCCCTGGTGGGAGTGAGACTTCTGTGGGCAGCTCCTACACCCTGTTTAGCATATTGATAATATGCACACTAGGACTCTCATGGCTCTAGGTGGACTCTTAAAAGGAAGTATGTAATATGCTGGGAGGAGTTAGGGTGTGGTTAACAGAATGTATAATATAATGAGCAGAGAAGAATAAAGTAATGCTTGACCGTAGTTCCCGTGTCAAGTAATTTATCTGCACACTCCAGGGCTGGGGCAGACTCTACAACTAGTAAGGAGTAAGGGATACAGCCCCGAAAAGACAAAACTGCTTTCTCTTAGAGTTTGCAACGATACAGCAAACTGCTCATATATGCCCAGAATCGATGCAGAGTGGTTTGCAACCACCACATGTAGAGTCAAAGCCCTGCCTCACCCCATACATGGCTGCAGAAGAAATTGAAGGTCCTACAGAGGAGGATGTTTAAAAGGCCTGCGAAATATGCCAACGAGGTGGTCGACAGAGACACTGCTCTGCACCATAAACACAGAGTAACTGATCAGATGAAGCCAGAAATAACAATCACGTCAGCAAGTTACAAGAAGCAGAGAACTTGCTCACCGTCATGGTAATTGAAGCATAATGTGATGCATGCTTCTAAGCAACCTCTGCTTGCAGGAGTTGTCGTAGCCAGCCTGCATTATGCTTGTCTGAACGGCATGTGCCAACAGAATGGTGGCAGAAGGGAGCACAAAATATAATGCAGCTGTGTTTCTAAAGCCTCCACTCCTTGCAACACTTCTAAGAAGCATAACATTGGTGCCAGGTGGGCTATGTGGATCGAAACATGTAATGACTCCTTAGATGCACTAGAGGATGATCACAAGAAGATCATCAAATATTTGAAAAACCTTGCAGGTGATGGAGTGAGAGAAGTGTTAAAGAAAATTTCACAGACCAATGTAAATTGTACCAAAAGGTAAAAGAAGCATTGTTTGGCCAAGTTCAATCCAATGGCGAATGACGACTATTAACCACTGGCCGCGGTGGTAATTCCACTGCAGCGCTGGGGGGTGGGGGGGCGCGTGGCGCGCCCTGCTTGTGACGCAACCAAGCTGTCATGAGCCACGGGTGGGCTGTGCTTATCACGACTCCGCCCACTCACTAATTCACCCGCACAGGCGGGGAATCAGTGCCACGTGGGCGGAACAGCCGCGGCATGATGGAACCACGCCGGCATGAGCACACTCCACCCGTGGCTCATGGCGGCGTGGTTCCGTCACAAGCATGGAAGGGGTTAAAGGTATATCTTTAACTAAGCACAACAACAGTTTGGTGAAACATTGGGGAAGTTTGTTGAAAGACTTGATGAACTCATTAAATATTGCAATTTCTGTGACCACCGAATAAGAAGCCATGTGCCTTAGAATCATTGATGGCTGCCTTACAGATTCATTTAGAAGGCACATGCTGAGACAAACACACAGTCTAGCGAAAATGCTGACTTCTGTGAGAGCAGAAGAATGAGTAGATCGACAAGCTGCTGACATGGAATCAGAAACAGCACACAATGAATCAGCATCGACAGTTGAAAAGCAAGAACAAGTGTAAACAAGATACATATAAGTTTACATCTTCAAAGAAAATAAAGCTGTGCTTCCAATGTGGATTTTTGTTTACCCAGGAAGGTCAATGTCTTGCCATAGGACAAGGCTGCAAAAGTTGTGGGAAAGAGAACCATTCCATAACTGTGTGCCTAGCTAAAGAAAAATCAAGTGTGTTACAATGGCAAGAAAATATGGATGCAAGAACATTTGAAAAGCATTCTCACCACCCCCCTAAAGCCAAAAAGCTATATCAGCCACAACCAGTAGAAACCAGGCAAAATCAATCCATCAGGTTCTTCAATTCGATCGAGTACCAGTGAAGAAGATGGGTGTGCACTGATGATATCTACCGAGGATGGCATGCACATGTTGGTTAAGCTGCCTTAAAAAAAAGATTACATTTCAAAGAAAGCTCCCAAAATCACATTGAAAGTGAACGATCACCCAATAACTTTCCTCATAGACAGCGGTGAGACAATTAATATCATGCCAATGGAAATGTTTAACAGCCTATCTCTTGGGCCTCACCTCACACGGTACACAGACAAAATATCGATTTTTAAATATCGATATACAATAATATTGAAGTTTAAATATTGATGGGACAAAATATCGAAGGTAAGTAATATCGACAGTCTTAATATCGATATTAGTATGATATCAGTAATATCGAAGTTTTAAATATCGATGTCAATAATATCGAAATAAATAACTTCGATGTTACTAATATCAATTTTTTAATACATTTAGTGTATATTATATTGTATTTATTATGTTTTATTATTTATTTTTAATGTAATTTAATTAAATTTTGTCTTTTACTACTGTAGCGGGTTGTGGGTTTATAGGGGAATAGGGTGGGAAGTAATTTAATTATGTTAAATTAATTATTAATTAGTAGGAATTATTAATTAATTAATTGAGAATTAATTTGTAATTAATTTTAATTAATTGATTAATTGATAAATATGTTCTGTAGCGGGTTATGGGTTTATAGGGGAATAGGGTGGGAAGTAATTTAATAATAATTAATTAATTAATATATGTTTGTACATATTTTAATTAATAATTAATTGGTAATTAATTTATATTAATTAGTTAATTAATTAATATAATTTTGTACATATTTTTAATAATTAATTAGTTGGTAATTAATTAATATTAATTAGTTAATTACATTATTATAGTAATTTTTTTTAATATATAATTTTTTGTTATTCTTAATTAATTAATTGGGGAAAATAATATTAATTATTAAATTTAATTAATTACAGCTAATGTGCTAATATATTTACTTTGTTATTGTTAATTAATAATTAATTGGTAATTAAATAATATTAATTAATTTTGGGTAAAGGAGTATTTTTAGGGTTCAGGGTCAGTTTTCAGTTTTTGGGTAAAGGAGTATTTTTAGGGTTCAGGGTCAGTTTTCAGTTCTTGGGTAAAGGGGTATTTTTAGGGTTCAGGGTCAGTTTTCAGTTTTTGGGTAAAGGGGTATTTTTAGGGTTCAGGGTCAGTTTTCAGTTTTTGGGTAAAGGGGTATTTTTAGGGTTTAGAGTCAGTTTTCAGTTTTTGGGTAAAGGGGTATGTTTAGGGTTCAGGGTCAGTTTTCAGTTTTTGGGTAAAGGGGTATTTTTAGGGTTCAGGGTCAGTTTTCAGTTTTTGGGTAAAGGGGTATTTTTAGGGTTCAGGGTCAGTTTTCAGTTTTTGGGTAAAGGGGTATTTTTAGGGTTCAGGGTCAGTTTTGGGTTTTTGGGGTACAGGGATATTTTTAGGGTTCAGGGTCAGTTTTGGGTTTTTGGGGTACAGGCGTACAGGGTAAAAACAAAAAAAATTACATTACATCAATTTAATAACATTAAAAAAAATTAAATTACATTAAATTATTAAGTGTTTTATTTATTTTAAATATATATGTATTAGTTTTAATTTTGTTTTAATATTTTTATTTAATAGTTGTAAAATTATATGTATTTTAAAATTATTTTTACATTATTATTAATACATTTAAAAAAACGATATTTTTAATTCCGATATTTTTGTACTACGATATTATTTTTTCGATATTTTTGTACTTACCTTTATGAAGATATGATTCCGATATTTTTGATGTCGATATTTTTGTTCCGATATTTTTGTATTTCGATATTCTGTCTGTCGATATTATGTCAGACATTCCCTCACACTGTCAGGCATGAAGGCATATACCTGGGCAATTTCTGAGCCATTGCAAAGCCTAGGGGCATTCAAAGCGACAATGCAACACAGAAAGACATCGGTGTGAGATACCATTCATGTTCCACAAGGGATGTCATTGATTGCCTGTTTACTCAATTTTGCCACCGCTGTTGACATGGGGTCGATATCCCTCAACTAAAACCTCTGGGCCAGTTGCAACCCTATTTTGTTCCTAGCTTTGGGTCTGCTCCTAGATTGGCTGGTGGGTACCCTAGTATACCTCTAACCTCAGTGGTTCCCCATTACAATGTGAAGTGGCCCCTCTAAGGGATGCAGCCTACACCTGGCCAAGGATAGGGGCACCCTCCAGTGTCATTGTTCCACCATCTCCATGTTTCCTGAATATACTGTCCTGGTCCATTAAGTGTGGGCAAATGCAAGTGCTTTGAAAGCCACCCTCCGAATCTGGGACTTCGTTATTGCATGCTGTATTCATATATGCTAAAGAGTAGAGATGGACAGCAAGCCACATGTGGTTGACACTCCAAGTGACGTGCATGCCTTTTGGCAACAGTATTCTGGTGAACCTTCTTCATAATGTCATACTACGCTAAACTGACTGGCAAGTGCCGATCTCTGTCCAACCGGTTGACAATCCAGACCCCACTTTTCATTTCATTCGCTGGTGGATAGGCGAGGGTCTCCTGACAGGTCCCCCCTGATATGCCTTTTTGGCATTTTCCAAATGCTGTCCCACTGACTATGTATTCCAGTTTTCACTCCTACACTTTATCCTGCAGAACATGGGTGTCTGCTGTAGCGCTGTCACCCCCATGTGGTACATACACACACATGCTAAATAGTATTGTTATCTTTGGTTTATAGGGTTGACATTAAGGGTTGAGCCTGAGCATTCTTGCGCCTAATATGGGAGGGAGCTGATAGGGAGTTATCGGTTAACTTTGTTTTAATGCTTATTGTATTCATCATTTTTGTTCAATACACGATGGTCGCTTACTCTTCATTTTTTCCATCTACTCGTGCATTGCCTTATGGTCCAGGTGACCTCTCCTGGGATTAAGCACTTACCTCTCATGCTCTTGTCCTGGAACAAGAGAGGGCTTAAAAATCAAAGCAAGGGCAAGCAGGTTCTGCAGTACATTGCACATCACAGTGTCTACATATCGTTCCTTCAAGAGAGACATCTTCCCCCTGGGAGGGTATCCTCATATACAAGCACTTGGGAAATTCAACGCTTCTTCTCCAACTATATCTCTTATGCAAGAAGGGTATGCACTCTCATTCATAAAACAGTCCCCTTCAGGGACACTGCCACCATCGTAATGGCAATGGCTGATACATCCTGGTTGCTGGCGGGTCATTCAGTCCTACTGGCCAACATCTATGCACCCAATACGGTCTCATCCTATTGTTTCTCGTCCTTCTATGCCCACGTGTATTGGATGGACTTCGACTATCTCATAGTGGCTGGATATCTCAGTCTCCTAATAGATCCCACCACTGACACCACAGCACCATCACTGGCCGCTAAACCAGGATCTCTACAAGTACTACATTACATCTGCGACAAACACCTGCTGCGCGATGCCTGGTGCTTACAACGCACCTCACTTCTAAATTTCATTCAATACTCGGCCCAACATAAAATGTTGTCATTTATAGTTCACTGCCTTATCTCCGATACATTATGCCCATGGTTGCTCTCTACACAGTATCTCTCCCACACACTTTCTGACCATGCACCAGTCTGTGTTGTTTTTAATAGTCCTTTTGGTTGCGTTTCCACATGCTGGTGTTACAGGGCAAGCTATTCTGAACAGACTTACATACAGCAATTCTGGAATACTTCCAGCTCAATGAGGGTATGGTCAGTGGTGGCTGGTGGATTTTAAAGGTGGTGAGGTGGAAGTTTTATACCGGTGCAAAAGGAGGGGATCACTGACAGAATATCGATAACAATAATATCGACCTTCAGAAATATTGGGACATAAATATCGTTGTAAAAAATATTGACGTATAAAATATTGTTTTTATTACATGTAGAAAAATAATATAAAATAAATAAAATAATACATTTAACTTTTAAAAAAAATAATTAGATTTATTTGTAAATGTTAACAATTATAAGCAATACATTTAATGTAAAAAAAATAAACATACATATATAAAATGTAATATATATATTTACTTAAAACAATGAATAAATAATACATTTAATTAATTGTTAAATGTTATAAATATATCAAAAATTTAAAATATATATATACATACACCTGTAACGTAAACATTGAAAAAATATATATATATTATAAATAAAAATATTTAATATTTTTAAACCTACATTTTGCACTACATTGAGGGCAACAGTAGAATAAGAGTTGGAGGGCGAAGGTGTAAAAATTTCTATTCCCATTCCAGCAAATGCAACATTAGGGAAAGTGTTGGCTAGCATAGAAGTAAAAAATACTATTCCCACTCCAGTGAATGCGACAGTAGGGAAAGTGTTGGATAGTGGATAGGTAAAAAATACAATTCCCACTCCTGTGAATGCAGCAGTAGGGAAAGTTTTGGATAGCGAAGGATTAAACTTTACTATTCCAACTCCAGCGAGTGCAACAGTAGGGAAAGCATTGGACAGCAGAGAAGTAAAAATTACTATTCCCACTCCAACTTGTGCAACAGTATGGAATCTCTTGGATAGCAGAGGGGTAAAAATACTATTGCCAATGAAGAAAATTCAAATTTAAAAACAAACAAAATATCAATTACAATACAAAATATAATAAAAAGAAAACAAAACATATAAAAATATAAAAAATTACAAAACATAAAATAAACATATTATGATGTTAAAATATCTCAAAATTACATCCAATTATACATTTTTTTAAATGTTAATTGTTTTACAAACAAATAAATATTTTATAATAGAAATTATTTATAATCAAAAACATCAACTATTACACAAATATAATATTTGTTTGTACGTACCTTATAGCACCACACAATTTATAACACACTTTTAAATTAAAAAAGTGTACCTCCATAATTAACACAAATTATAATCAGTTAAACAAATATTATTAATTTAAAAACACATTAAAAAGATACAAATTAATGTACTAAGCAAACGTTACCCCTATAGAACCAAAATCAACAAACAAAATATTTATCAAGTAATAAATTAATCTTAATGATCAAGTAATGATTAATTAATATAAACTAAATTAGTTTCCACCCTCTACCCCAATAAACACCACAACACACACCTAAAAATAATTACACAATTTCCATGACTAATTTTACATTAATAAATTAATATCAATTAAACACAGATCATTATTAATTAAAAAAAATACTTCCCACCATTTACCACTATAAACTCCACAACTCACACATCAAATTAATTACACAATTGCCATATTTATATTTTAATTAATGAATTAGCATTAATTAACAAATAGATAGCTATTTATAAACAAATTACCTCCCATCCTATTCCCCTATAAACCCCACCACCCATTTCTAAAAACATGACAAAATTAACATAATTATTTAAGTATTAATTATTTAATTAATAACAATTATCAAACAAATTATAAATAATTATTAATAAATATTCCCACAAATAACACTATAAAATAAAATGAAATAAATATTATATAAAATATATTAATCAATATATTATAATTAAATTACTTCCTAACCTACTCCCCTATAAACCCACAACCTGTACCTAAATTAACATAATTACCAATTAAATAATAATAATTAACCAACTAATAAATAATTAATAATAAATTATTTCCCACAATTAACAGCATAACATATTAAATAAATAAATATTAATCAATACTTTTTTAAAATCATCATTCAATTACTTCCCACCCTATTCCCCTATAAACCCACAACCCACTTACACAGTTCACATATTTACCAATTAATTAATTAATTAAAATGAACAGGCAAATATTAATTATTAAAATTAAAATAATTCCCACAATTAACAATATAAAATCTAAATTAAATAAATATTAATAAATAAAAATGTATATTTAATGTATTATCATTAAATTACTTCCCACCCTATTCCCCTATAAACCCACAACCCGCTATTGAACTAAAACACAAATTTTAATTAAAATAAAATTTCAACACTAACTAAAAAAACGATTTTTTTAACAACAATATTTTTGCAAACAATATTAATGACTACGATATTTGAAAAAACTATATTTCTTACCTTAAACTCAATATTCTGGACCATGATATTCTTCCTGTCGATATTTCTGTTCCTCGATATTTCAAAGTCAATATTAGTGCAAGTCGACATTTCCAACTTGATATTCTGACTCTATACCAGGGTTTCAACCTGCAGCGCCCGGGGAAAACCTTACCCACACATTATCAGGGGGTAGAGACTATGGGGGTCATTAGGATGACAGGCGGACTTTGTTTTCCCGGCATCCCGACGTAAAAAGGGATCGCTCGCCATAAGGGCGGGGGTCCCATGGGAGCCATTAGGATGCGCCCGCCACACTGGCGGGCGCATCGCGCATTTTTAACATTGCGGCGAGCGGTAAAAATGCACGTCATGCATTTCAATGCACAACATGACAGGCACCTCGCAGTGCCTGTCACATTGAACACTGAAATGCAGGGGGGTACCTATGGTACCCCCTTGTGCACCCCCACCCCCAGAATCCCTGGGGGGCCGCAACAGGCCCCCACAAGAGATTCCCGCATGCCTTTCTGTGGTGGCAACACCGCCAAGGAAAGGCATGTGACCGCCTCATCATAATATGGATGATGATGTCTAGCAGACACCGCCACCATATTAAACTCTTTTCTGCCCGCTCACATTGTAGAGCGGACGGAAAAGCGGCGGACTGTCTTTTCGTCGTCCGTGGTCCCCCCACCATAGTAATATGGAGGGGGAATAGGTGGCGGGCGGGGACGGATGTCGGGCAGAACGCCACCGCCATGCGGGCAGTGGCGATCCATCCGACATCCTAATGGGGCCCTTTGTCTTTGCCGAGCTGATGATCTCACAGGTCTGAGACATGTGAGCTCGTCAGCCCGGCAAATACAGAAGAATTAGGGCCCCCCCAGAGGCAGAAGGTTTAGGAATGTATCGGACTCATTGGCAGTGTGTTATCACATTCACAGTCCCAAAAAAGTGTGTACACTTTTTTAAAAATAATAGATTTGAAGAGTTTCTTTTAACTTTAGCAATTCCGATGGTGGGAGGGATGAAAGTGGAGGGGGCAGATTCCTGACGCCCTTTCTCAGAAACCGCTGCTGGGTACGATGGACTCATGTTCCACTCTTTGGGCAGCCTTTAAAGCTTTTATCAGAGGCATGTGTATCTCGAAGCAGTCTGTCGTCCTCAGAGACCTGCGCAGGAGCCACAAGTGTCAGGAGGGTGCTCTGACCGACATAGACCTCCAGGGATTGTGTGGCACAGTCCCTCATGAACCACAAGCCAGAACAGTTCTCCTTATTGAATACAGTGACCTGGCTGAGAGGGAAGGGTTTTATTTGGGCACACACACTATGGCACGTCCATATGGAGAAGACAAATGCCCTGGACATACACTGGCCCCTTGCCTCAGCCCCCCTAGGGGGACTTCACACATAGCCGAATGGCATACTTACCCTCCTCCTCAAACCTGATAATGAACCATGATGCTTTGGTTCTTATAGACCTTTATCACTTCTTAATCTATACAATGAAATACTGGTGAAAGTTCTTTCCAATCGACTCTCACTATTGATGAACCAGAAACTTTTACCTATGTAGGCGGGCTTTGTACCCCATCGTTCTACATCATTATTCCTGAGAACGGTGCTCTCAGTGCTGAATAGAATTTCCCTAGATACTTCTGCTGCCGGACTCTTACACGCCAAGAAGGCTTTTGACTCCCTGAAGTGGCCAATTCTTCACACTGCTATCTGTAAATTGGAAATACTGCTCTGTTTTTCTTCCTTGGCCATTCTGCATTATACACAATCCACCGCTCTTCTCAGGGTTAATGGTTCGCTCACAGCACTGTTTGATGTTACGCGAGGTACATAGGAGGGATGCCTGCTATACCCCCTACTTTTTATACTTGCCCTTGATCCCTTAGTCCACCACCTCTATATGACCTATTATTCATCAAGGTCTAAAATTCACACCTAGTCCCGTACTCGTTTCGCTATACATGAATGCAATTTTAATATTTGTCAGACATCCAGAGGGTCGAACTTATCTCCGCTGTTGGTTGAAGTGACATGATTCGGAGCCTCACCAGTCTTCAAATTAACTGGTCCAAGTCTGATGTTTTCCCAGTCACATCGGTCAAACAGAGGTTCCAGATGTTCTGTATTTCCTAATAATCCGTAGGATCTGCACATTATTTGGACGACATAGACTAGGGGCCTGGTGTCAACACTAATTCTGGATACCCCTGCAATATATGTTGGTCTTGAGACCATCTAGCTCACAGTGCTACCGTAAGACCCCCTATCCTATCAGGGAGCATATGGTTTCTGGGAATCACTGAACATGACAACCCTGCCCCCTCAGGGATTGCGGAAACAGTACAGAAACTTTCGCTCAGTCACTCGTGCTCACTTAGTCTCAGAGAAGTACACAGAAAATACACAGTGGGACATGTTCAATAAATTTATTGAACCAACGTTAATCTTGCATAAAAGGCGTGTGCTGCAATGTTCAATAGACAGAAACAGATAAACGTGATTGCAAGCACCAAAATGTGTAAATAGTAGATATATTTCTACACTGGGTGCTGGAACAATGTCTATATGCAGGCATATAAAACAAGGTAGCAATCAAGCACACTCCTATGATGCAAACCCTACTCTAAGTGTACCTAGAGTGTGTGTAGGTGTGAAGCCAAGAATACCCCTAAAGGGACGATCCAACCCAATTACCTGATGGGATCGAGTGAAAGACCCAGTCTTGGTCACAAACTGGAAACCCCTCACGAGATGTCAGACCACTGTGTGGTGATTTCTCAGCATGCAGCGAAACTGCCTCCTCTGCTAATCTATTAGGGTGTTCATCTTTTATAATAGAAAGCAGCCTTGCAATGTGCTATGGATTAGCGATGTTATAGGTATGTGGATAGCCCTGTCGCCCCCTGGATGAAGATAGAGATGACCATTTTACATCATGCAAAATGAAACCTTGTACATGATGTTCAGGTCATTGTGATAATGTTGTGCAAAGCTAGATGTGAAAGCAAGTTTAGCTTCAGGGAAACTAATCCAACATTGTCCTCCACGCAAATATCACAGCTGAAAATGTTATTTGTGAGGACAATGTAAAAAATAAACTGCTACACTACATGAGCCTAACTTCGGAATATAACAAGGTGAGTACCCGTTGACCTGGTGCGATGGGCAAGTTAAGTATATAGGGGTAACAATCTATTCAGATAAGGAACAGGTAATACAACTTAATTATGGCCCCAGAGTGGACACACTGTTCATGCAAGTGACAGATGGATCCACTTACCCTTCTCTATGGCAAGCAGGATCACAATCATAAAGATGGTGACATTTCCTTGCTTTCTTTGCCTGTTTCTAAATATAGCAAAACCATTCACCAATGCTTTCTTTTCTACACTCCGTGGCTTAGTTATTAAAATAATTTGGGCTGGTTGAAGGCCACGGCTGGGGTTGGATGCATTAGTGCTCCCATACAAGAGAGGGGTTTTGTAGTCCCTCATCTTCAGCTTTATTATATGGTGGCACAATGTCACTATGCCCATCACTGGTATCATGTTGATACCCACTTTCTATTTGCAAAATCAGAAAGGGACCTAGCCACTCTCATCCCCCTGGTCTCCCTCCTACCAAAGGGGATCCCCTTAGATCCCTCAGACATTCAAACATTATCCACTATCTGCTGGGAGTGGGGAAATCTCTGACAACTCCAGGGAGGACTTCTCCTAAACTCCCTAGCCCTGACTCTGGCAGACAACCCATTGCTTCCTATTGCCTGTGAGATCTTGCTGAAGTGCACCCAGGTGCACTATGACCTTCGGTTTGCAGCGGCCTCGATCATGGACCATTTTATCATGCACTGCAGCACACTGCATTATGATCCCTCATGCCTACCTATCGCTGGTGCCAGAGGAGTTCTTCCCACTGAAACTAATCATCGAAGATCCATATGGGATACATTCAGTATCTAAAATATGTCAAGCCAGCGTAGGATTGTTCCCAGAACAAGATGGGAAGCTAAGAGGGTACTGGAAGCGCTGCCTCAGTAGGCCAATAACGGACAAGGTATGGGCTGCATGCTGCGTTCAAACTTGTTTGGTTTCACCTATTCACTGGCATAAACTCCTGCATTTAAACATTTTGAGGTATGCTTATGTGACTCCTTCAGCGCAACACCGATACAACCTCACTCGTTCCTCCAACTGCCCGCAATGTCATACTGCAGATGTAGATTTTCTCTTCATGATCGGGCTATACAGACATGTAGCACATTTTTGGAGAGAGATTTTTTGCAAACTATCCCAGATTCTGGAGATGGATCTGAGCATACGCCTACTTTTGGTGTTACTAGGCTATGTGACGGATCTCCCCAAGAATGTTAGAAGATTTATTGCACTTGCTCTTCCTCTGGCTAAATGGGAGGTCATGATTCATTGAGGCGCATGTCACCCCCCAACCGCCACTGAATAGCTTGCCAGTATGTCATATTTCAACATCACCAGCGAGCTATATGAATCTCTACAACCGCCAACCTCTAGGGCGAAGAACATTTAGCAACCATTGCGCTCCTATTTATTGTCCCATTCCCCAAATACACATAATGCACACTCGGGGGGCCTGGAGCAACACTCCACCACTTCCTAGCACAGCTAATGGGAGGAGCCCCCCATTTTCCTCTCAGTCTCCCCCTTTCATCCTAATCCTCTGAGGCGATACTATCATTTGTAACATGTAGAAGGACACCCCTCTGCTGCTTATGCCTCTCCGCTCTTCCCTTCCCTTGCTCCTTCTTCCTGTACAGCTTTTCTCCCCTTAGCAATAATCCCTCTTATAACATGGTTCTTAAATTCACAGTGTGTGAGACCTTTCACGCCCACTTTATGGCAACCCACGGACCACCAGGCCTTAGCGACCTTATTCTTTTACATATTCAGGAATCAACAGTTTCCATTATTGATTCTTTCTTTTTCCCCTTATTCTTACTTTTTTTTTGTGAGTTAGTTTGTTGCTACCTGAATGGCTATTGAAAACTCACTTTTGTATTCGTTAATGCCATGCTTGTTTGCTATGTTCAAGCCCTAATTTTGAATTCAAGAGAACAGTTTTTTAAAAAAAACATGACAACCTCTCTGCTCAGTCTGATATCACCAGCCGATTACAGTTGTTTTTCCATGGCCTGGGAAAACTCAAGAAAAAGAACCTATAGTTTCATATCCATGAATATACTCACCCTGCTGCTCAGTGGTACCATTTTGTTGCTTTTCATCTGCAAGAAGCTGTAGAGAAGGAGTTGGAAGCACTCCTAAAATATGACATGATTGAAGGCTCCACAGGCCCATTTCCGTGGGTTTCCCCCATTGTAGTAGTACCAAACAAATGACAGTAGAGGACCTTGTGCACATTTTCGTTGATTAGCACTAGGCAAACAAAGCTATTGAGAGGGAGAGACACTGTGGTTCACACATAGCGGGCATGATCATGCAATTGAATGGAGCCAAAGTTGTCTCCCGTCTTGACCTGAGTAAAGGATTCTCTAGGAAAGTGGGATCTGCTTCTTCTGGTTACCCCCACCTTTTGCTTGATGTTACACGGTTTTTGACTACTCTTACTGGGATCCTACTAATCAGGACCACAGTCTATCTGCTTTCTCCTTAAAATGCTATGCCATGTACTTTGGTACACATCAGATTGGATAGGGTGGTACCCTTGTCGGTCCCTAGTAAATGGTACACATGTACCCAGGGCATAGGTACCCAGAGGCCTCCACTGAGCTGAAGCATTATGCCACGCATGAGAGGCCATACAAAATGGAACTACATACCTACCATTGCAGCCTGCTTGATAGGTTTACTATATCTATAGGTCACCACACTTAAAACTTATAAGTCACCTCTATAGCAGGCCTTGACATTCCTGAAGGAAGGGTGCTGGATTTTACGTGAAAGGCTGCCCCTGCATAAGCAGAGCCTCTCTGCAACCTTTGGAGACCATTTTGCCAGGTTGTCTGTGACACAGCCAGACATATAGGTAGAGGTGCATTATATCCTCACGGTAAATGCTATCTCGAAAACGGCTGAAACAAAACATGTTGAGTTTGGCATCAAACACCTTGGAGTCATACCTCCACATTGGTAATCGGTGTGGGAGGTATGATTCCACCTTTCTGTAGCAAGCTTGTTGGGGTCACTGGTCTTTCCGGTACCAGCCTTCTCGACCTGCGCGGTACAAAAGGGGGTGGTGATGGACGGAGCATCTGAATCAATCAAATACTCACACCCACTCAAAAGATCTGGGTTTAATCCATCACCGTTCTTTAGCCCACTCTGCCACCCCAGTTCAGACATGGCTATATGCAAATCAGTCTGACCCTGTGCCTTATGGGAACAGTCCAGCCCGAACTGCCAAGCCATGTCTTCCCTGGACCGGAAACACGCTTCCGAGGACCAGTTTCTGGCATTCCAGCCGTCTTCAGCCCAGCTTGCTTGAATCCAGTGGCAAAGTGAGCAAGGGACTCACGTCTGAGCATACCCTGCCACACTTATGGCGGCCAAAAGCGGTACAAAAGGGGGTTTTGATGGACGGAGCATATGAATCAATCAAACACTCACACCCAGTCAAAAGATCTGGTTTAATCTAAGCATGGGCTGAAAATTAGTTCCGCTCGCGGAATTTGCGGATTTTCCGCGATGTTGCGATCCGCGAATCTCGCGAAATCGCGGTAAAATCTGCGAATCAGCGGGGAAGAATTTTCAGCCAAGCACTTACAGGGTTACAGCACCAGGTGCAATAGTTGAAGCTAATTTTTTGTAACCTTTTACAAAAGGGTTACAAAGAAATTAGCTTCAACTTGGGCACCTGCTGCTGTAAACCTGTAAGTGCTTTCTGGCACCTCGTTGCCTACTTGCAACTATTCTCCGACCCTGCTCTGAGCCTTGAAGCAGGGTCAGAGAATAGTTACAAGTAGGCAATGAGGTGCCTGTCACGAAAATGAAACCTCAACAGGAAGCACTGACAGATATAAAAACAAGCATTTCCAATGCAATAGGTCTCGCATTAGGAAAGTTTGAGCTATTGGTCTTGTAAATTACATTTTTTTTATTTATGTGCTGGTTTTGAAAATAGCTAAATTAATAGCTTTGTCATTTACAATGCCAATAGTTATAACTTTCGCAAATGTGACACCTATAGCATTTGTAATGCAACATGTTTTGTATTTACGTGACTTAGATGTATTGATATTACAAATTACAATGGTTTTTAATTTTTTTTAATAATTAATACTTAAATAAAAGTGATTTTAATTTATAATGGCAATAGCTTAAACATTTGTAAATAACTTTTTTGAAGATTATGTTCAGTTTATTTTATTGTGACGAAAAAACAAGAACAGAAGTGAAATATTAACATCTTTTTGTGACATTTGTAATAAAGCTTGAAACATTGAGAGAACATATTTGAACCAGTTGTTGTTGAATGGTTGCACAGATTGATGCTGGGGGGTGCTGAGTGGTGCTGTGGTGGTGCTGCGTGGTGCTGTGGTGATGCTGAGTGGTGCTGTGGTAGTGCTGAGTGATACTGGGATGGTGCTGAGTGATCCTGGGGTGGTGCTGAGTGGTGCTGTGGTGGTGCTGAGTGATGCTGTGGTGGTGCTGAGTGATGCTGTGGTGGTGCTGAGTGATGCTGTGGTGGTGCTGAGAGGTGCTGTGGTGGTGCTGAGTGATGCTGTGGTGGCGCTTAGTGGTGCTGTGGTGGCGCTTAGTGGTGCTGTGGTGGTGCTGATTGGTGCTGTGGTGGTTCTGAGTGATGGTGTGGTGGTGCTGAGTGATGCTGTGGTGGTGACCGTCCTGACTTCGTCAGCAGCGGTCGCTCCCCCAGCTCCCTGCCTCCAGCAAGTGGTATCGTAGCGCTATCTGTGAAATTGATCATCTGCTAGTATCATTTGAGAATTGCACTCGCACTGCATTGTTAGTATCATTTTGAGAGTTGCGCTCGCACTGCATTGCTGATGATATTTTGAATTTTGCTCGCACTGCATTGTTAATATTATTTTGAGAGTTGCGCTCGCACTACATTGAGTGTCTTGAGCTGATCTTGCCGCATTTACCTCACTCAGAGTTGCACGATTTCCTGCTCAGCCCACATCGTGCCAATCAAAGTGTGCTGCTGCATACTGTAGCACCTGGGCTTATCTGTGCCTGCGCCTCTGCCCACCCCAACCTCGTCCTGGTTAGTTTGTTTTGCTGCCATCTTGTTTGTTTGTGCCTTCCAGCCCGCCCCTGCACCCAGATCCCGCCTCCCAGCTGACCCTCCCTCCCACAGGACACGTATAGCCGATCCCATTCCCCACAGCGTCGTGACCGTCCTGACTTCGTCAGCAGCGGTCGCTCCCCCAGCTCCCTGCCTCCAGCAAGTGGTATCGTAGCGCTATCTGTGAAATTGATCATCTGCTAGTATCATTTGAGAATTGCGCTTGCACTGCATTGTTAGTATCATTTTGAGAGTTGCGCTCGCACTGCTTTGCTGATGATATTTTGAATTGTGCTCCCACTGCATTGTTAATATTATTTTGAGAGTTGCGCTCGCACTACATTGAGTGTCTTGAGCTGATCTTGCTGCATTTACCTCACTCAGAGTTGCACGATTTCCTGCTCAGCCCACATCATGCCAATCAAAGTGTGCTGCTGCATACTGTAGCGCCTGGGCTTATCTGTGCCTTCGCCTCTGCCCACCCCAACCTCGTCCTGGTTAGTTTGTTTTGCAGCCATCTTGTTTGTTTGTGCCTTCCAGCCCGCCCCTCCACCCAGATCCCGCCTCCCAGCTGACCCTCCCTCGCCCCTCCCCTCCCACTATCCACATATGACAGATGCCTCTGCGCGCAGTGTTCACGCGCAGCGGTTGCGCCCCATGCGCGCCGAAGGTGCGCCAAAGGTAAGCCCGTCTAAGCCCGTCCGCGCCTGGACCGTGCCCAGTGCCAGACCCCCTGGTCCCCGCCTTACCCTGCCCACTCGCCTCTCGTATGACGCCGCAACTCTCCTCGCCCTTAACCCCGGACACACACCACAATGCTACGTAGCTGCCCCGGGATGTACCCACGGCCCCTTCGCCTGTCGCTCCTGCAAATTTACCAGCGATAAGGCCCATACCACATCCACTAACCCCAAACACAACTCCGACTCTAACCACCTGAAGTGCATCCTGCTGAACACCCGCTCGGTCCACAGACACGCCACTGAACTCTGGGATCTACTCGACACTACATCACCGGATGTCGCCTTCCTTACTGAAACATGGATGAACGCATCAACACCCGACATCGCCATTGCCATCCCTGACAATTACAAGATCATCCGGAAAGACCGCACCGTCCAAACAGGAGGAGGCATCGCCATCGTCCATAAGAACACCATCAAAATCACGACCAGCTTCGACGATAACCTTACAACCGCCGAACACCTTCACTTCCAGATCCACACCGACCCCAGAACCACACTTAGAGGCACCCTCATCTACAGACCACCAGGAAGCCGTAAACAATTCAGCGAAGACATCACTGACTTCATCAGTCCACATGCCCTCGCCTCCGAGAACTACACTCTACTAGGAGACCTCAACTTCCACCTGGAAAAGAAAAACGACAACAACACCACCACCCTTCTGGACAACCTGGCCAATCTCGGTCTCAAACAACTTGTTGACACCCCCACCCATGTAGCCTGACATACGCTCGACCCAATCTTCACCTCCAGCAAACACATCTCCTTCGAACACACCACAGCTTTCCACTGGACGGACCACTGTTGTGTTCACTTCAGCTACAAAACAACCTCGACCCATAACCCCCCACAACCTATCCCCCGGAGAAAATGGAACAAAATCAATACCGACCAACTCCTCACATCGCTCAACCAGAACCCACCCGCCCTCTCATCGGGCCCAAACCAAGCTGCCATCAAATTCAAACAATGGATCACTCACAGCGCTGACAAATTAGCACCCTTGAAAAACCATCACACCAAACAAGACAACAAAAAGGCCCCTGGTTCAACAATGACCTCAAGAAATCCAAGAAGCTATGCCGTACTCTCGAGAAAACATGGAGAAAAAACCCAACCACGGACAACATGACCACCTTCAAGTCAGCCACCCGCAAACACCACCAGCTGATTCGATCCACCAAGAAATCAGCATTCAAGAACCGACTCGACAACAACGCCCATAACAGCAAGGAACTATTCAACATCGTCAAGAAATTCACCAACCCCACCGCAGCCTCAAACGACATCACTCCCTCCCAAGACCTCTGCGACTCATTATCCTCCTTCTTCTACAACAAAATTGCCGACATACATAACAGCTTTGAAAACAATTCCAACGAACAATCCTCTCCACCGCCCTCAGAACCTAAACCGCCCTCCAACCACCTCAACGCCTGGAACCCAATCACCACTGAAGACACCATCCGCCTAATGAATTCCATCCACTCTGGCTCGCCAACCGACCCATGTCCCCACCACATCTACAACAAAGCAGACTCCATTATCGCACCCCATCTCCATGACATCATCAACTGCTCCTTCAACTCTGCTACCTTCCCAGAAAGTTGGAAACATGCCGAAGTCAGCGCCCTCCTGAAGAAACCCACAGCAGACCCCTCTGAACTTAAAAACTACCGCCCTACATCCCTCCTCCCATTCCCGGCCAAAGTCATTGAAAAAGCCGTCAATAGCCAACTCGCCACCTTCCTGGAATCCAACAACTCCCTCGGTCCATCACAATCCGGCTTTCGAGCCAAACACAGCACCAAAATCGCCCTCATCGCAGCAACAGACGACATCCGAACACTACTGGACAACGGAGAAACAGTGGCCCTCATTCTACTCGACCTCTCCGCCGCCTTCGACACTGTCTGACACAGCACCCTCATACAACGCCTCAGCAACATTGGCATAAAAGGTAAAGCCTTGGACTGGATCATCTCGTTCCTCGCCGGAAGAACCCAGAGAGTACGCCTCCCCCCATTAAAATCAGAGGCCACCGATGTCATCTGCGGTGTACCACAAGGATCATCACTTAGTCCCACACTCTTCAACGTCTACATGAGTCCACTCGCCTCCATCGCGCGCCAACACAACCTCAACATCATCTCCTACGCTGACGACACCCAGCTGATCCTTTCCCTCACCAAAGACCCCAACACCGCCAAAACCAATCTTCACGAAGGCATGAAAGAAGTAGCCATATGGATGAAAAACAGCCTCCTAAAACTTAACTCAGACAAAACGGAAGTGCTCATCCTAGGATCTTCCCCCTCTGCTTGGGACGACTCATGGTGGACTTCGGACCTGGGCTCCGCACCCATACCCACAGACCACGCACGCAACCTAGGCTTCATCCTAGACTCCTCCCTCTCGATGACCAGACAGTCAACGCCGTCTCATCCTCCTGCTTCAACGTACTTCGTATGCTCAAAAAAATCTTCCATTGGATCCCCACCGAGACAAGAAAGACTGTCACCCACGCACTGGTTACGAGTCGACTAGACTACGGAAACACCCTCTACGCCGGAATTACAGCCAAACTACAGAAAAAACTCCAACGCATCCAAAACGCATCGGCGAGACTCATTTTGGACATCCCTCGCCAAGATCACATTACCGGCCACCTGAAAGACCTCCACTGGCTTCCCGTCAACAAGAGAATAACATTCCGTCTCCTCACCCACGCACACAAGGCCCTCTACAAACTAGGACCCGAATGCCTCAACACTCGACTATCCTTCTATACACCCAACCGCCAACTAAGATCCTCCAATCAAGGCCTCGCCGCAGTCCCGCGTATCCAAAGGTCCACCATGGGAGGTAGATCCTTCTCCTACTTAGCAGCCAAGTCCTGGAACTCACTTCCCACTCACCTCCGCCTCACACAGAACCACATCTCCTTCAGAAAAGAACTTAAAACCTGGCTATTCGATAAATAATGAACCCCCTCCCCAAGCGCCTTGAGACCCTCTGGGTGAGTAGCGCGCTATACAAATTCTTGAACTTGGTGCTCAGTGGTGCTGTGGTGGTGCTGAGTGATAATGTGGTGGCGCTGAGTGATGCTGTAGTAGCGCTGAGTGATGCTATGGTGGCGCTGAGTGGTGCTGTGGTGGAGCTGAGTGGTGCTGTGGTGGTACTGAGTGATGATGTGGTGGTGCTGAGTGATGCTGTGGTGGTGATGATTGGTGCTGTGGTGGTGCTGAGTGATAATGTGGTGGTGCTGAGTGATAATGTGGTGGTGCTGAGTGATGCTGGGGTAGCCCTGAGTGATGATGTGGTGATGCATAGGGCAGAAAGGCACAAAAAGCAGTCTAACAAAGGGCAGAAGGGCAGAAAAACAAGGGAATACCGAGTCTAACAGAGGGCAGAAGGGCACAAAAAACCAGTCTATCAGAGGACAGAAGGGTAGAAAAACAAGGGAAAAACGAGTCTAACAGAGAGCAGAAGGGCACAAAAAACGAGTCTAACAGGGGCAGAAAGGCACAAAAACGAGTCTAACAGAGGGCAGAAGGGCACAGAAACGAGTCTAACAGTGGGCAGAAGGGCACAAAAACAAGGAAATAACAGAGGGCAGAAGGGCACAAAAAACGAGTCTAACAGGGGGCAGAAGGGCAGAAAAACAAGGGAATAAACGAGTCTAACAGAGGGCAGAAGGGCAGAAATACAAGGGAAAAATGAGTCTAACAGAGGGCAGAAGGGCACAAAAAAGAGTCTAACAGGGGGCAGAATGAATCCCGCCCTGCGTGTTTGTCCACGAAGATGCCACCTTTTTGTGCAATACCTCTACTCAACTGGAGTACTTTCTACTGTCTAATCAGTAAGCGCTCCCTCGTTGGCTAAATGTATAGGGGCAGATTTACAATAACTGGCGCATCCCCAGGGATGCGCCAGTTATTGTGCGCCGCAGCTCCGCCACCCATGGTGCGCCGCATTTACAATGCGGCGCACCATGTGGCAAAAACGGCACAGAGGCGTCACGCATCTGTGCCGTAAAAGCAGCGCATTGCTGGAGCGCGACGCAGCTCCAGCAATGCTCTGGGTGGCCCTATCTCCCCAATGCTGCGTCAAGCCTTGCACCTGCTTCAAGCAGGTGCAGGGTTTTGACGCAGCATTGGCCTAAAAGTGACAGAGTGAAATCTTGTACATTTCACTCAGCCACTTTTAGGAGGCGTTCCTGAGCAGGAACGCCCTCCCCTGCGCCGGAACGCCTCCTGATGGGCCAGGGCTTTACAACGTGACGCATCTCTCAGATGCGTCACGTTGTTAATACCCAGCACCATGGCGCATCTTTTGTGCTGCCGCTGCATCACAAAAGTGACGCAACTGCGGTGCAAAAGAGGCGCAAGCAGCTTGTAAATCTGCCCCATAGTGCTTTTACCACACTGTAGCTGCGTAAAGGGCCAGATGTGTCTCCAGTGACCATGTGTGCCTGTGCCTGTGTTACAGGCACACATGGTTACTGGAGACACATCTTCTGGCCCTTTACGCAGCTGCAGTGTAGTAAAAGCACTATACATTTACCCAATGAGGGAACACTTACTGGATTAGCCAGTAGAAAGTACTCCAGGGCAAATCGCAAAAAAATCCGCGATTTCGCGGGAAAATTCACAAATTCGCTGATTTTTTTTGCAATTTCGCTGGGAAATCCGCGAATTCGCGGAACGCGAATTTGCAAATTTGGCCCGTGCTTAGTTTAATCCATCACCATTCTGATGAACGGAGCATCTGAATCAATCAAACACTCACACCCAGTCAAAAGATCTGGGTTTAATCCATCACCGTTCTTTAGCCCACTCTGCCACCCCAGTTCAGACATGGCTATATGCAAATCAGTCTGACCCTGTGCTTCATGGCAACAGTCCAGCCCGAACTGCCAAGCCATGTCTATCCCTGGATCGGAAACAAGCTTCCGAGGACCGGTTTCTGGCATTCCAGCCGTCTTCAGCCTGGCTTGCTTGAATCCAGTTGCAAAGTGAGCAAGGGACTCACGTCTGAGCATACCCTGCCACATTTATGGTGGCCAAAAGCGGTACAAAAGGGGGTGATGATGGACGGAGCATCTGAATCAATCAAACACTCACACCCAGTCAAAAGATCTGGGTTTAATCCATCACCGTTCTTTAGCGCACTCTGCCACCCCAGTTCAGACATGGCTATATGCAAATCAGTCTGACCCTGTGCCTCATGGGAACAGTCCAGCCCAAACTGCCTAGCCATGTCTTCCCTGGACCGGAAATAAGCTTCCGAGGACCGGTTTCTGGCATTCCAGCCGTCTTCAGCCCAGCTTGCTTGAATCCAGTGGCAAAGTGAGCAAGGGACTCACGTCTGAGCATACCCTGCCACACTTATGGTGGCCAAAAGCGGCACAAAAGGGGGTGATGATGGACAGAGCATCTGAATCAATCAAACACTCACACCCAGTCAAAAGATCTGGGTTTAATCCATCACCGTTCTTTAGCCCACTCTGCCACCCCTTGGTCCTCAGCAGCTTGTTTCCGGTCCAGGGAAGACATGGCTTGGCAGTTCGGGCTGGACTGTTCCCATGAGGCACAGGGTCAGACTGATTTGCATATAGCCATGTCTGAACTGGGGTGGCAGAGTGGGCTAAAGAACGGTGATGGATTAAACCCAGATCTTTTGACTGGGTGTGAGTGTTTGATTGATTCAGATGCACCGTCCATCACCACCCCTTTTGTACCGCTTTTGGCCACCATAAGTGTGACAGGGTATGCTCAGACGTGAGTCCCTTGCTCACTTTGCCACTGGATTCAAGCAAGCCGGGCTGAAGACGGCTGGAATGCCAGAAGCCGGTCCTCGGATATCCATGGGTGAGGAGGTTGCTCTTCAACCTTCTATGGCTTGGCAGTTCGGGCTGGACTGTTCCCATGAGGCACAGGGTCAAGGCTGGGGTGCATATGGCCATGTCTGAACTGGGGTGATGTGGAGTGCAAAAAAACGATGGATTTAGGCCCAGATCTCTGTACTGGGGTGAATGTATGACATTGTTCTGCATTCTGTCCATCAACTGTTGTTTTTGCATTTGTCACCCCGAGTGGGATGGGTATGCTCAGACGTGAGTCCCATGCTATCCACACCACTGGAGTCAAGCTATCCTGGCTGAAGATGGCTGATAGCCAGAAACCGGTCCTAGGATGCTTGATTCCGGTCTAGGAAAGACATGGCTTGGCCGTTCAAGCTGGACTGCTCCCATGAGGCACAGGGTCAAGGCTGATTTGCATATGGCCATGTCTGAACTGGGGTTGTGTGGAGTGCAAAAGAACGATGGATTTAGGCCCAGATCTCTGTACTGGGATGAATGTCTGACATTGTTCTGCATTCTGTCCATCAACTGTTGTTTTTGCATTTGTCACCCCGAGTGGGATGGTTATGCTCAGACGTGAGTCCCATGCTCTCCACACCAATGGAGTCAAACTATCCTGGCTGAAGACGGCTGATAGCCATAAACCGGGTCTAGGATGCTTGATTCCGGTCCAGGAAAGACATGGCTTGGCAGTTCGGGCTGGACTGCTCTCATGAGGCACAGGGTCAAGGCTGATTTGCATATGGCCATGTCTGAACTGGGGTGGTGTAGAGTGCAAAAAAACGATGGATTTAGGCCCAGATCTCTGTACTGGGGTGAATGTAAGACATTGTTCTGCATTCTGTCCATCAACTGTTATTTTTGAATTCCCTTGGACTTGTGGCAGCACCTGCGCAACTGTCTCCCAGAGAGTAGGAGAAATGGCCCAATAGGCATGCGATATTCACTGACCGCAATGCCAGAGTGGAGGAAGAAAACATCTTTCCAGATGAGTCCAGTCTCTTGGATGGAAGGGAATGAGCCCTGGGAAGTAGAGGCCTGCACCACTAAACTTTCTGGGGTGGGGTGTTGGCTGAGGAACTTTGGGTCACCAGGAGTTGGGCGATTGCGTCATGCAATCATCCTATTCACAGGAGCCCCTGTGCTAGGCTTGGACCATGTTCCTAGAAGGACATCTCTAAGTGCTTCATTAAAGGACAAAAGGGGTTCAGAGTTGGAAGCCCAATGGTTGAAGCACTTCGGTCAGGAGATTAGTCCTGACCTGCACTGAGGGCAGCTCCAGTCCAAGGACCTCAGCTACCCTCTTAACCACCATTGCATAGCACGCCCCCTGCTCCGTAGCGACTGTACATGGAGAGAGCATGCCAGAGTCTGGGGAAGTAGCCAGACCACTGGCTTCCCCAAGTTCCCCATACCAGTCCGTAGTCTCCTCAGAGACATCCTGGTTCTCTAATGGGTCTCCAGACTCCTCCCATCCCTCTCCTGAGCCTAGCACGTCCACAAAGTGTTCATGTGACAAAATAAAAGCCCTGAGTTCTGTCAAAGTCGGAATCGGCGTCACTCAAAGACGTTCTGGCTCCGTATCGTCAGGGATGAGGATGCTCTACTGATGTGCGCCGGCGACGTCACCAGCACCAACTTCGGGTTCAAAGTCGGGGAAGGTCGCATTCGCATGACTTGTGCAAACCGGATCTGGGATCGAATCCCTGAAGCCCCACAGTGGCCGAAGCTGACGGCATTGAACCCGATGGTGCCCCATCCAACCCCACAGGGCCTGAGGGCTCACCAACGGGGTTGTTCCGCACAAATACGTGGTGCATGGCCTCGTAAAAATCTTTCATTTGAGTGGGAGTCACTCCTGCTCCCGGAAATAGAGTGAGGCGCGAAGTCGACTCTGTTTTCGGCTCCGCAGAAGTGCGCCTAGAGGGTCGGTGTTCCTCACCTCTCCAGACAACGGACGCCAGTTGAGATGAAGTCGAAGTCCACTTGGACTTCTTTTTCTTCTTGTGCCTATTCCCCGAGTGTCCAGATGACCTGGAATGGGAGGAAGAGGACTTTGGGACACTGAGTGATCCCATGACCTCCTCTTCCTCGAACGGGATTGTGACCTCCTCAGAGTCTCGCTAGATGGTATGTCGACTGCTGGGCGGCGAGCTCTCTCAAGAACTTCGGAGCCATAGCCCAACAGTCTGAGCACAACTTCAATCGTGGTCGCATTCAAGACACCACAGACATATGCTGTGCGGAACGGTAACCGCCATCATGCGGGAATAAGTCCTGCATGGTTTTAAACCAGTCTTCCTACCAGACATCGCTCGCACACGTAGTCGCACTCAAAAATATCGACAAAAGAGAAAAAAGCCTGCCAAAAAGCTGCAGAGGAGTAGCTTTTCCCGGATCGGTGCTTAACTGCCGCAAAAAGAAAAGAACTGATGTCCGGGTGCCTGGGTGGCACCTACGTAAATGTCATAACCGACGATACCTATGCCAACGACATCACGCGGAGCCGAATGAAGCCACCCGACATCGCGCGCAAGGGGTATTGCTCAGCAAAAGTTTCCGGATACAGCCTGATGCCTGGGAAATGCAATGGTAAGGAATCTGCAGCTAGAAGTCTTTATCAGATGTGCCTGTCCCTTGCTGATGATGTTGGATTCCAAAAGTAAAAAAAATGTACAGGATGAGTCAGCAGTCACCCAAGAAGTTGTAATACTGTGAGGCTCGAGAATCATCGTACCTGGAAGCCTAAGACAGCGGGTAATCAAGCTGGCCCATGAAGGACACCATGGTATTACAGCAAAAAAGAGCCTTAAGAGATCGAGTGTGGTTCCCTTGGTTAGATGAGCCAGTCGAGAAGGAGCTGAAGGTGTGCCATAGTTGTCATTTTTTGTCCCCCAAGGTGATGCAGCACTCAGTGACAATGTCTGACCTCCCTGCCCATGCATGAGAGAGGGTTGCAGTTGCCTTTTTTGGGCCGTTAGGAAATGGACACCAACTCATTGTGGTCATAGAACAATATTCACGTTTTTCATTTGATGGAAGACCTTTCTTTGACAAACCATTACAAAGTCATAGAATGGCTTGATGACATCTTTGCAGCCTGGGGTACCCCTAAAATCCCCAAGCCTGATAATGACCTGCCCTTCAATAGCAAAGAGTTTAAAGATTTTTTTGTACGACTCAATGTCAAACACCAAAAGAGTACACCCCTCTGGCCACAAGCCAATGGTGTAATTGAACAATTCATGGGCACCCTCAAGAGGATCATTCAGTGAGCATCCATTAAGGGCATCGATCTGAACCAAAGCATTTGCCAGGCCCTCCCGGCGAATGAATTGACTCTTCACTCTACAACTGGTGAGAGTCCAACCACCTTGCTATTTGGTAGCTGCATCAGAACAACATTACCTCATTGGAACCTGAATTGATCAGTGAATACTAACAAGGTTCGAGACACCATTGCGACTCGGAAAAGAAAAACATATGCAGATCAGCATTGCCATGCCCAGGAGACAGTCTTTGACAAAAGAGCCTGGGTATTGATTAAGCAGAGACTAAGCTCCTTTACAGGTTGTGGCGTGCAAGGGATATATGTTGACAGAGCATTGTCCAGGACAACCCATCACTTGGAACACATCTCATTTTAAACACCTACCTCAACATTTGTCGAGTCCTGAAACCACACGTGAGACAGCCCCGCCAGCAGGTCTAGCTCAAGAGTTGCCCGATCAGGGTCGACCTCGGATCACCTGAGCTGGTAGACAAATGCAAGTGCCTCGCTGACTAATCGAGTAAATGTGATTTTAGTGATGTCTACCACTTTTACTTAACAAAGGGGGAGCTGTAGCATATAGATATTGCGCTCACTAGGACCCTTGTGGTTCTGGACGGACTCTTAACAGGAAGCATGTAATATGTGGGGAGGTGTTAGGGTGTGGTTAACGGAAAATATAATGTAATGCACAGTATGTAAGTGTATGCTGGAGAATAAAGTAATGCTTGACCGCAGTTCCTGTGTGGCGTAATTCAACTACATGCTCCTGGGCTGAGGAAGACGCTACATCCTGGAGGTCAGCCTCCTGGGCATGGGACCTGCTTGCCCATGCTAAAGACCAGCCCTGATACTCAGAACTGGTATTTCATTTTGATACTATAGGAGCGCTTAAGAGGAAGGCCTCCATTTTAGTAGTATGCAAAACACCGTGTTATAGGTTGTTCTAGTCATCATGTGCTTCTTTTTAAGCGCCTCTACCAGATTTGACGAATATATCTGACTACCTAGTTTCATTGACACAGTTCAGTAATACTGAAAAAATATAATGATAATTGGTTGTATATTAAGATCTGAGACAAGACAATTCAGCGCGTTCTGTCCTGAATGCACTGCTCTGCATAATCATTTCCTTCGACTTCGAGATGTAGTCCTAAGGCTTTTTCTCTTGCTGTGTGTTTCCTGCCTTTAATCTTACACTGAATAATTTAAAACAGTGACCATTAACTCATTCCAATGAGTCACAGTGCAGAGCAATAGCTAGATAATTTTTGATTCAATTGAGTTTCCAATCTAGGGATTTTTTCATTTCCATTTTCAAAAAAGCATTGTTTCTATTTTTAGCTTAGGCCCAGAGTAATATTTCTTGAAAACGTATTAAAAATGTTTCTTTTGGTTGAACCATTTAATGGAAGCAGAGTGCAGGTGTAAAAACCCCCGCATGAATGTCTTTACTGATATTAACATCACATCGCCAGCTGGTCCTAATTGAATTTTATGTAAACGAGTTAAGTTGAGTTTGAAGACAGAATACTTCCTTTTACCAGGGCATAAATGTGGTGGAAGACAGCATCAAGCAAGCCACAAAGACTTTCGCTTTAGCTATTCAATGGTCTGCAAGGTTTCATCTAAATTTAAAACTATTTCTGAAATTGAATGTGTTTAGAATGTCAGTACTGGCCAGTTGACTTCACATTCGATCAACTCAAAGAAAATGGGAGTCTTAGCAGAGAGGCCATGCTCGGTGTCAATGTAGCACTGCACTTTGAAAATCAACACAGAAGTGCCAAAGAACACTAACTTGTGATCCTGCAGTCATTTTTCCTGGCCCTGGAATTATCTATGCTTGTTGCCTGAGTAATTCGAATGGAAGAAAATTCTAGGCCACTTTCCAGTCCATTGAAAATGGCACCAATTGGCTTTAGCCATTCAAAGCATCTTATTTAATGCAGGGTTCGAGAAAAAAGCATGGAATATAAACTACCGAAACTAAACAGAGTTACATAGACTTGTTTAATTTATAATCTTGTCAGTGGCTTCATGACTCCCGAGACCAGGGTTAACAAAGGGAAAGTGAATGGTTTAGTCAAAAAGAGCATATACACCAATTTTGGACTAATCTAAATCACAGAAAACTGTCAGTGTTTCACAGTTCTATAGCGGTAGGGAAAAAAAATGTAACCTGAATAACTATGAAAATAAAATTAATAACTGGGGGCATATTATCAAGGGATTTATCTCCGCTTTTTTGGCTTTAAAAGCCAATAGAGCGGAGATAAAATTATCTCCCTATCAGCAACAGGGTGCTAACACGCAAATTCGCATGTTAGCACCCTTTTTCTCTACGCTTCCCCTTGCATCTCTAATGAGATGCAAAGGGGGCGTTCCAGTGAAAAATATTAGGAGAAATGTTGTTAAGCGACATTTCTCTTATTATCAAGGATTTCGCTAACCCTGTTCGTGATAAAATAAAGCAGCGCTAACCGCGGTTAGCACTGCTTTTTTTACACGTGGTATTTTCCTGACTTAGCCATGATATCCTATGGAAGGTGGATATCATGGTTAAGTTTGTGAGCCCCTATCATCAAGCTAACGCCAAACTTGGAGAGATTATCGTTGGTTTTCCAGCAATAATCTCTCAATTGGCATTTAGCATGAAGATTTTTATCACTTCTGAGATAAACCTTGCTAATAGCATGTTATCTCTGCGATATTTTCCGGCGATGCTTAGCGCTAAAAAATTTGTTGCTAAGCATCGTTAGCGGTAAATATCGCTAAACGTTGGCAATATGCCCCAATTTTTTCCCAGTTTTCTGCTTTCTTTTCTTGTGTGAAGTCTCAAAACCTCATATCTAGAGCACCAAAAGGGACATAAACTCACCTTGAACCTGATGGCACCTGATGGTGTCACATAAAATGATTTTTAAAGCAATGTCGGACATGTTGGTGGGTGGAATTTTAAAGAAGAAGGGAGCTGTTCGCAGATCGTTACACATAACTATGGGTGTGAAAAATGGCAAACTCAAATGTTTTTTTTTTTTTAGGTTTTAGAAATGTGCACCATGAAATACTGAAATATTCCAACGAGGAACCAACAGAGAAGCACTAAAGGCTTCACCTCTGTTTGTCTTTTTGATTTCAAATACTCCGTTCCACAGCCCGCCATCCAGTTGAAGGAACTTCTTTCACCCAATTCTGATATTGTTGTGTCTGATCTAAGCAATCTTTTTTTTAGCTGTACTCATAATAATCCATTCTTCCCCTGATGCACTCAATATGTATTTCTTTGTGGTTGGAGCATCGGATAAATCCTACTTTGAATATGCAAATGAGATGTATTGCCCAAGGACCCCTCCTTTCAAGTCTCCCTCCTGGAAACATGCTGTTTCTATCTCACCTATTTCAATAGCTAAGTCCTTCTGACTACGTCTACCTTTCTCTACTTCAGCTGTTTTTGTGGGACACTATTTGTGAAAGTTTGGCATCATGAAAGACTGAATTAGCAGACAATAGGTAACAAAATTCGATGTTGTTCCAAACATGGGCCCCAAATATGTCTTGCCAGGATGTATGTCGTTACAACGCATACTTTTACAACGCATACCTTTACAACACATTTTTTACACCGCAACATCCATTACAACGCATTCCATTACAATGCATGCCATTACAACAAATTCTTTGAAACTACCTTTACAACGCATTCCACTACAACGCATACTACATTTGCAACGCATACCATTACATTGCATGTATGGTAAGTTTTGGATAGTGTAGGGGTAAAAATGACTATTCTAACTCCAGGGGGTGCAACAGTAGGGTAAGTATTGGATAGTGTAGGGGTAAAAATGACTATTCTAACTCCAGGGGGTGCAACAGTAGGGTAAGTGTTGAATAGTGTAGGTATGCGTTGTAATGGTATGCATTGTAATGACTGCGTTGTAATGACTGCGTTGCAATGACATGCGTTGTAGTGGTGTGCGTTGTAGTGACATGCGTTGTAATGGTTGCGTTGTAATGGTATGCGTTGTAATGGATGTTGCATTGTAATAGTTTCGTTGTAAAGGTAGTGCGTTGTAAAAGTTGCGTTGTGAGTGTTGTTTCCCGTCTTGCCAGGGGCTCCCAAATTCTTAATATGACATTGTGCGGAGCTTCTCACTGTCTCTTACAGAAACTCTCTACAGCTCAAAAGGCAGTGATACGGCTGCTGTTTGGACTGAAACAAAGTGACAATTTATCAGCAGTGAGAAGTTCAATACACAGGATGCCAGTGATGTTAAGTTAAACCTTTTATGCCTTTATCAGAAAGCCCTCCTAGGTGGCATTCCTATTTACCTCTCCCAAAGGATCTTCCACTATAAATCCCATAGATCCTTAATCTCCTTTACAGAAAATGCTGTGCATTCCAAAAGCGAAATGTAAAATATACTTAAACATGAAATACCATGAAAAACAAGAGGCATTTGGCAAAACAGGAAAAGTTTGTTTTATTAAACAATGCGGCCGGGAGCATAGGCACAGAGTCTGAGGACTGTCTCAATTTACAATCAGTCTAGCAGACCTTTATACATTCTTTGAATGCAATAAAATAGTTCAGGTGATCCATTTTTGGTAAGGATTGTAAGCCTCTGTCTTTAGAGCCATAAATGAATGTATTGGATGAAGAATCCAGGTGAACCTCAACCTTGTGTGGACACAATGCGGTCAGTGGGTAATGTCTGCAGATGTCCGGCATGGGGAACATGTGATCACTCGTTGTACTGTGTGTGCTGTGATCGGAATGTCTATGTGTTCCTAATTTCATGTGGTATCTGAGTTTATGGTGTTTTGGGAAGACATGCACGCCTCTGTGCATGTGTGCTTTATTGGGGCCAATCTCCCTGGAACATTGTGATTGCGTGCGCCTATCAGTGGGATTGATCTCGGATTTCCTGCTTGTACGTTTGTCTGCTGGCTACGTGCCACCCCCACCTGTGGCCTGTTAATCAGTGACATCAGACCTGGGTCTCAGAGCCTGCCTAACTACGTATTTGAAAGCGTAAAACCTATTTATACAATTTGTCCCTCTGCTTAAGATGAGACTAACATTTAATGAAAAGTATCCAAATTAAGTCCAAACAAAAGAAACTCATGTACTTTAGAATCAGTATATGATTTTATAGCAAACTAATGAAAAATGTGTGTACTCAAAAATGAGAACAGAACAAATATATGCACACACAGATATACATTATACAATTACACTTAAATTAGTGATGTGAAATGAAAACAAAGAAATACATTTACATATCACAACAAAATATATACATAACGAACGGACATATATTCAAGACACGCATTTAAACACAGTGTGGGGTATATGAAAATGTGATTCAACCCAGCTGGCTAGTAGTCTAGTTATTCTCAATTATTCGGGGTGATCATATGACATTAACACTTGATAGTATGCTTCGACATTTCGACCCCTGGACATTAATGCAATTATGTGATCTTCTGTTGAGGGGGGTCTTCTTCAAGACTATATGTAGAGTTTGTGTGTGGCCTGTTTGAAAAATGAAGGTACTTTAAAATGTATGCGGGGTTTGGACAATTATGATTATATGTGGAGGAACCATATGTCTCTGCTCACCTTAAACGAGGTTCCACCCTGATACCAAATTTTTGGTTATGACAGCACAGCAGCTTGTGAAAAATAGATGGTTGACCTGTCAGAAATAAATCAAGGCTGTCAACACATGTGCCGCGAATGAGCATTCTTAAAAATCCCTATACAATATGCCCTTGCAGGGACTGTACCTGAATCAAAAGTAGTTCATCATATCTGCTGGTTGGATTAGTCAGTGGCACTGCGTGACTGCAACTCTATAAATAGATAATTATTCAAATTAGTCATAGTGTTTGACCTCATTCAGTCAAGTATTATAAGTACATATACAAACTTCACAAGTAAAAGTAACTAACCTCTGGCGTCTGGCGGTCGGGGTCTTCAATGGTTAATCACCCTTTACTTCAAGGCAATGCTTGTGGGGGCCGGACGCCTCCAGACAAAACTTGCTTCTGCTACTCAAGGCTTATTAATTGCCTTTGAATACTCTGAAATGTAAATAGAAGGGGAAGCCTCCATTAACCCCTCCCCTGCTGGTGACGGAACCACTCTGTCATCAGCCGCGGGGTCGCTGTGCTGATGACGGAGCGGTTCCGTCACGGCCCGCTCGGAACGCCTGCGCTGAGTGTTCTATTGAGCGGGCGGGGCTGTGACGGAACCGCTCCGGCATGAGCACAGCGCAACCGCGGCTGGTGACGGAGCGGTTCTGTCACCAGCATGCGCCCGCCGCGCAGCCCCCCCACCCCCTTAGCACTGCGGCGGAATAGCCGCCGCAGCGAAGGGGTTAGTTACAAGAAACGTGCAACTCATATTTCGCCTGCCAAAACGGGGTTGACACGATAGAATCTATGTCTTACCTCGGGCCTTCAATGTCCTGGAATGGTACTCCGGACTGCTGAATTCCTGAGTACCTCCAATAGCTTCTCTTAAAAAGAATCTTTACGGTGGCATTTACGTGTCAATACCGTCCTCGTGTGACGATGCTACTTGCATGACACAACTGTCCTCCGGTGGGGATCCGATCAGCTAAAAGGAACATACCATAGTGAAGCCTGGGGAATGAGGCTAAACTCCCAGGTTGTGCAGTTGAATTAAGGCCAGGTTTAAAAAGGCCTGTTGGTTTTCAGAAACACATCTGAAAGTAAACATAGCATTATCGGTGCTAATATATATAGGCCAAGGTTATGAAGGCCGATAAGTTCCTCATAATATATGTGCAGACCATACAGTTCGAATCTAGAAACCAAAAAACACCTCAAAATAAGGCTTGGGTTAGACCTTTTGATGGTAACTGTGCCATAAAAATGATCAGTTGTAACAAAGTAACAAACTATTACTACTACATTATGTTTTCATTCAATTCGTGTAAACCTTGCTTTACATGTTCACATATTTAGATTGGTGACATATCTGAAGGTAACATTATAAAATTGTGGCACATATTGTATAATTATAACATTTGGAATACTTTGTTGCCATATTACATATGAACATGCAAATCATTTAGGCAGTTATATACATGTTATATTGGTTTACATTATATGGAACGGAATCCTCATTCTTGTTTAGCAGTTACAAATATGTTGCAATGGTATACATTACATAGTATGGAATCTTCATTCATGTTTATTCTGTTCAAGTGATGAAAAATAACCGATCTCTGTTACAAAAATCCCAATTTAAGTCATACTGAGCAGAGAGATCTGTCTAGAAATCTCTTACTGCTTGTTCAGGCACCCATTCACTGAGTCAAGCAAATAAATCCCTTTACATTCGCTTAGGTTCATGGTTGCAGATAGTACACCCCCTCCGGGATTTGGCAGTAACTTCTCAAGTATCCCCAACTCTAAGTTTTTGCTATAGTGTTGTTTCTCACTATAGTGTTCAACTAGCGGGGCACCCTGCACCTTACATTGAATACGTGAACAGTGTTGTAGAATAAGTGACTTTATTTTCTGTTTCCTTTGCCCTACATATACTTTTTGACAGGGACACTTAATTAAATAGTTTGCGTCCTGGGTGTTACAATTTGTGTCATGGTGTAAGTTATATTTCTTGCATTTGTGTACAAATTCCTTTTGCTCAACAGTGAGCTCACAGGCTTTGCAGCATCCGCATACAAAATGTATTTGTAGTGGTGGCAACATCAAAAGAGAACGTGTGTCTGATGTTGGCTCGTCTTTGAGGTATGAGCTTACAACATAGTCTTTGCTGTTTCTTCCTTTTTTGAATGCGAACAAAGGACGGTCTGTGCTACCTATTTCCTCCAAAACTAAGTGCTAATTCTGATTTATGATCCTTTTGAATTCATTGCTCCTGTTACTAAAGGTGGAGATGCAGACAATCCGGTCAGTGTCAGTGGTTTTGTCAGGGTTTGTTTTGGAGAAGTATGTCTCTATGACAGTACTACGTCCGCTTCCTGGATCTCTCAAGGAGTCTGCGCGGGTAGCCACGTTCCAACAGTCTCTGTAGGAGAGAATTTGATTCTCTGAAGAAATCTGAACTACATGAGCAGTTCCTGCAAAGTTTCAGGAACTGCTCGTAGGGCAGATTGTCTCTCAGGTTCCTGGGGTTGTAGCCCAACAAGGTGTTTCTTTCCGGTGGTTTCCTATATAGCGATGTGCATAGCTCATTATTCTCACTTTGGACAGTCAAGTCAAGAATATTAACCTTCTTTTTTGCTGTGGGTCATGGTCATCTGGATATCGTCAGATGTGCCATTTAGCCAAATGCAGAACTCTTCTAAGGTATCCGAGTTACCAGTCCATATCATGAGTACATCGTCGATATACCTCTTCCACAGAGTAATATTCTCTGTGAAAGGGTTATCGGAATTATAGATGTTCTTGTCCTCATAGTTGTCCATGTATATCCGGGGGGAAGCCTGCCCCCATGGCCACTCCCTTTATCTGGTACAAATAGTCATTCTGAAATACGAAGAAATTCTTCGTCATGGCCACCTCAAGTAGACCGATGACGAATTCCATAGGGAACCTGTGCGGTCTTTATCTATGTTCTAAGACTTCATGTGCTATGGCTAAGGCTTTTCTCTGTGGAACACTCGTGTATAATGAGGCCACGTCGATTGTTACCAATATCTGTTTATCGTTATCGTAGGGGAGGCCTTCTACCCAATTGATAGCTTCCATTGTGTCACGGATGTAAGATCTAGTCTTGCGAACTCACAGTTGCAGAAAGATATCCACCTACCGATACAAGGGTTCCAAGACTGAGTCACATCCAAACACAATGGGTCTCCCTGAAGGCTTGTCCCTGTCTTTATGCACGTTGGGGAGTGTGTAAATTGTGAGGACACGGGGCTCCTTCTGATTAAAGTTACCATATTCCAGTTGGCTAAGGTAACCTTCTTCCAATCCTTGGGTGGTCAATCTATGTATTAATTTAGGTACTTCTTTGGTGGGATCTAAATTAAGACCCATTGTGTCTGGATCCTCACAAGAGGAAGCTATTGACACATAAATGCTGCCGTAAAGATTCTAGAGAGAAGCAATTGAAGGCACTCAAGAAGCCAGTTTACGGAGTTCCATTCCAGGACATTGAAGGCCTGAGGTAAAATGTAGATTCTATCGTCTCAACCCCATTTTGGCAGGCAAAAAACGAGTTGCACGTTTCTTGCAATTAATGGAGGCTTCCCCTTCTATTTACATTTCATAGTATTCAAAGGCAATTAATTAGCCTTGTGTGCCAGAAGCAAGTTTTGTCTGGAGACGTCCGACCCGACAAGCATTGCCCTGAAGTAAAGGGTGATTAACCATTGAAGACCCCGACCACCAGACGCCAAAGGTTAGTTACTTTTACTTGTGAAGTTTGGAAAAGTACTTATTGTGCTTGACTGAATAAAGTCAAACACTATAACTAATTTGAATGATCATGTATTTATAGAGTAGCCAGCAAGCAGTGCCACTGACTAATCCAACCAACAGATATGATGAGCTACTTTTGATTGAGGTACAGTCCCTGCAAGGGCAAATTGTATAGGATTTTTTAAGAATGCTCTTTCTGGACACAGGTTTTGACAGCCTTAATTTTTTTCTGGCAGGTCAACCATCCACTTTTTCACAAGCTGCCATGCTGTCCTAACCAATAATTTGGTATCAGGGTGGAACCTCATTTAAGGTGAGCAGAGACATATGGTCTCTCCACATATAATCATAATTGTCCAAACCCCACATAGATTCTAAAGTTCCTTCATTTTTCTTAAACAGGCCACATACAGACTCTACATATAGTCCTGAAGAAGACCCCCAACAGACAATCACATAATCGCACTATTGTCCAAGGGTCGAAACGTCGACGCATATCATCAAGTGTTAATGATCACCAAGAATAATTGAGAATAACTAGACTAATTGCTAGTAGGGATGAATCACATTTTCATAAACCTCACAATGTGTTTAAATGTGTGTCTTGAATATATGTTCATTCGTTATGTATATATTGCGTTGTTATATGTAAATATATTTCTTTGTTTTCAGCTCACGTCACCAATTTAAGTGTACTTGTATAGTGTATATATGTGTGTGCATATATTTGTTCTGTTCTAATTTTTGAGTACACAGCTTTCATCAATTTGCTATAAAATCATATACTGATTCAGAAGTACATGAGTTTCTTTTGTTTGTACTTAATTCGAATATTTCTCATTAAATGCTAGGCTCATTTTAAGTAGAGGGACACATTGTATAAATAGGTTTTACGCTTTCTAAAGGTAATATGTGGCAGAACAATTGTTCACTTAATGTACAAATCCCCAGGTTCTGCACGTAACTGCGTTACCCCATCACTTTATACTAACTCCGTATTTGAGTCGGATTGACTTGGAGTTCACAACAAGTGAATAAGTCAATGAAGATGTGATTTCGTTTTTATACATGAATATATCAGTCTTCATATTGACATAGACTTTTTCAACATTAACATTCACCCTCTAGTTGAATTTTCAACTACACTATCTAACCCAGACTTCATGACAGTTACTTTTCGGGGGGCTGTTGTTCTTTGGTTTTGACATTTCTCTAATTACTTGTATTCTACCCAATTTGAGGACTGCATTTTTACAGCAGGAAAACCCAATTTGCATGGACTACACACAAACAAGAACATGACGAAAACCGGCAACATTTGATGTGCACAATCTGGATAGGCACCGGAGGAGCCAGAAGAACCAGTTGGAGAAGCACTCCTGTTCGGGGTCACCTCCCTCCTCACTCATGTCCCTTTGTAAACGATGCAGTGGTTGGATGGCAAAAGTCAATATCCCAATGTCCAGGTAATTTCCTGGGAGAAACGTGCAGCAGGAAGCACCAATCTTGGCATATGCAACTCCCTCCATCGGAGGCATTAATTCTAACACTTACCTATGCTGCATCACCATGAAGAGGATTGCTCTCAGTTTGCCCCTTGATCGAATTAAGGCCAAGCTCAGTACTGTTCATCATTGTAAGCATTTCCCACCTGGTGATTTGGAGTCAGTGGGCATTGGCTTCTAACTGCAAGATGAAGATTGGTATGGACCCTCCCCCTGATACTTGTGAGTCCAAGAACTGTCTAAATTCTTCTGGTATGTCCTTGTACTGAGCCCAGGAAAAATAATCTGAAAATCTTTTTTCACAAGTCTGATGCAGTGGCGTGTACATGTCAAATAGTTCTTCACCGGAATGACCAGGGTAGGGGAGTGTATGTTTATCAGAGAATAGGGTCCTAGCCATTCAGGGCTGATATGAGTGTTGGCAAACTCACCGCACTGCCAGTACAGATCCATCAGTGTGGAGGTTCCCCATTGCATATTCAGAATGTGCAGAATTGTGCCACAGTTTTCATTTGTGCCCAGTGGAAGGGTTTCTTTACTTCTGAAATATAAGGAATACAGTGTAAGTTTCTGTACAATTAGGTGTTACCCCTTCCCTTCTAGCCCTTCTAGCCAAATGTATCCACTCACCGCTGTGTCCCAGATTTCCTGACATGGGATGTCTTTGCTTGTTAATAAAGAAGACTGCCCCAAATACACGAGGCAGGATCTGATCCATTTGTGCATTGAGTTTGCGGTTTTGCTACCCCCAATAATCTCTTCTCTGGGTAGTCTTGAGGCCAAACAGCAACCTCCCTTTAGGATGCCCCTTCTGCAAATCCTGTCTAGTTCAGTTTGAATACCACTAGGCTTGGTGAAAAGGTATAGAGCTGATCGGGTGGTCTTGTACCGGGTCAGATTCACTACTACTCTGTGGGTTTATTTTTGCCCAGGTTTTGCATAGGTGTAAGTGGAGAAGGCATTTTTCTTTTTCAAGAGCTACCTCTTGGGACAAGTAAAGTCAGTCTGTGCCAACTGCATGCAGTATAAGTGACCAGATGTAACATGACATGGCTGATATCTTGGAGCCTACAGCAGTCATGTGCTGATACCACATGTTAAGTAAAAGCACAATGTGTAGTGCACGTAGAATGACCGTGTTTGGGCTGGTGTAAATATTAGTGGTATGTGAGAGATCCCTGTGCAAGTGCTGTGATAGATTTTGAACAGACTCCATTTTGCCAGTAGGTTCTTCAGCAGCAAATAGGTGCAGCAGCACCCTAACCAGACCGAGAGTACATGTGAAGTGCAAAAATACATAACTTGTAATTGAACATTGCAGGTCTTTGATATGGATCCAAGGGAGATGTCTGTGGTCCTCTGGTGATCAGGTGTTTTCATTCAACAGTTCAATCAAAAAAGTTCACAGTGCAATTCGTAAGTTTGATTTGCACACTTAAGATCTGTGTTGGGGTGATGATGTGTCAGCTGAAAGGTGGTATACTTGGAGGTTCGTTTGCTTACCAGTTGGACAAGAGCTTGATTCATTTGTTAATTCAGAAAAACATTGCATGTGTTTCATTGTAAATTATCTTTTATTCAGGGTTCCTGTATTTCCTTCAGGGATGTGTTCTCCATACTCCATTTACGCATTTTTTATTGAAACATCAGAAGGTGGCCCTGATCATGGTATCTTTTTGATGGCTAAACTTAGAGATGGCTTCTGGGTAATCAGGCAAATTAATCGATTTAATGAGCCTCCATACTTAACTGGGTGCTTTTTGGAGTGTTCTTTTGATCAAAGGGATGGATTGAATCAGTTTTTATCTTGGATTTTATGAGTGCCACAAGTTTTCTGAGACCCTGTGCATGCAGGCCCCATTGGTGCAGGTTGCTTTCAATCTGCACATGCTTGGGACCTAACAAGGAGGGGAGCGTGTCGCTGTTAAGTGTTGTTGGTGGGTGCAACATACCCTGAGATCACATGCGTCTCCGCATGCAGCGTGCAATGTGCCATGAACTCTCCCTTGTTACGCCAGATATCTCGGTTCAATCCTTTCTCTACAGACTTCATTTTGGGATTACTTTGGGCTACTTTTGTTGACTTTTCTGTTGCTTCCCTAGATCTCATGTGTTCTGCTATTTCACTTATCAAGGAACAAACAGGGTCAGGGAGAGGTTCCGTGGCCCCAGGTATATCTGGCCGTGCCATCTTGTTGTGTCTGAGGTCGAGGCTTGCTGATTTCTCTGGATGGTGTATGTGAGCCCTGGTGTTTTGGTTATGTGCTAGGCCTGATACGGGGTGAGTGCATTATGCGTTCTACTCTCGTCTGAAATTGTTATGGACTTTGCAGCGTCCCCTCTCCCAGGCACCTCCCTCTACCTCAGACCACATCTTCTCAGTGTGTTTGGATCTGTGGTTCCTGGCTTGTACGTGGGAGGCATGCTCTTGTTGCTATTTTGGAGGGGTATGGCATGGTGACCAAACTTTGGAGATTTGTAAAAACCTGAAGGAAAAACAAGAAAACATTGCAGGTATCACAAAAACATAGGGAGACCTGGGTCAAGGCCAAGAACCTTTGCCGAACTTTGCCTAAGGATGATGACTGGACCGGGACTGCCTCGCAACTCCGGGACTTATGGCTAACTTGACAAACCTCTCGACCGACTCTGCACTATGTGGGCACCTTGCAACTTATTGGCCCTTTTGCACGTTATGAGAGCTTCACTATCCGATGCGTACGGGAATCCTGGATCCCACCAATGAAGGACAGCTTTGTATTAGAACTGAGACTACCTCCATTTCGCCAGTGGCCTCTAGTTTTTGGAGGGTGCAATTGGAACTTTGCACCATGAAGGAAACATAGGTATTGGGCCCAATGTCCGAGAATGGGGACCTTTTGACCTGGTTTTTGGGACCCATCCCTACTGACTGTAGGCACGGGACCTGGATGCATGTTTTTTAAGTACTTGGTCTGGGAGCCACCCAGCCCCCTTTTCAGGCTGACCTCCCTCGGGCTGCGGTTAGCCTCCCCCACCCTGGGCGATCAGCCGTAGTGTGGGGTCTTGGCTCCCGCAGGCACTCTTAATTACAAACTTTACTGAGGATACCCGATCAACGGATCACATACAGCGGCCCTGAATCCACTAATGCAAGTAAAAGTTTGTGTTCCCAATGTTGTCTCATTGGTCCTTCTTTTGGTTTTGGTAGCGTTAATTCTTGGGATGTACGTGAATGGGTGGTATTTTACTATAGGGTTTTTTTCCTTACTGCAAATTTGGACTCTATGTTGGTGTGAAGGCATTATCTCCCCAGACAGCTACCCTTGCCTGCCGAGGCTGTGGCCATTGTCCCTGTTGGTCTGAGTTCCTTCTCTGCAGTTACTGTTGCCACATGCTCATCCAACTACCTGATCCCTGTTGTGGGGGGCGACAGAGACTGACTGTCAGAGGCATTTGGGTTTCCATGGGCTGGTTTTGTGGATGAGGACTTTGTGGTGGATGGCCCTGACACATCGATCTCTGTTCGTGATAAGCTTTTAACCAGCATCTGTCATCCAGGTAGCCTATCCTGTAGCAATAGTAACATTCATTCCCTACAGTCTAGTTGCTACCAACCTCCCCTGCCTCTGCCGCTATAGATAGGTTGAAACCCTCTGGGGTTTTGCAGTGGAGTTCCCTTTTAGACTGGTTGTTATGCAATAAAACGCTTGCATCTCCCGCCGGGGCTTGGTGTAGAACCCAATCACGCTGTCCAATCTGCTTTGCATCTCGGTGGGCTGCCCCATTTTGCGAATATTGTAAAAGAATGTAACTTGTGTGCCCGTATCAGTCCACAACTCTCTTGTCTCTAGTCCCCATGTTCCCTCATCCTATCTAGAAAATTAGTTATTGTCTCCCCTAGCTTTATAGTCTCTGCCATTATCCCTCTTATGTCAGAGCAGTCAGGGAACATCTCTCTCAGGGTCTTCCATATTCGGTGCTTGTATGAATTGAATATAGCCCATCGTTCTTAGTGTAGAAAAGTGCCTCTTTTGGCGTGGTTAGCCCCCACATTTTGCCTGAAGTCTGATGTGATTTAAAACTGTAAGTGCACTGGGTCCCTGCAAATCAGTTCCACAGTGCCAGATCTCTTTCCCTAAACCTGTACCAGGATTCATACAATTTCAGTTACCACTGTAAATTCCTAGTGTATGGCACCCCTGGTACCTAGGGCATGGGTACTGAAAAGGGTCCACCGTGCCACCCCAGAGACCCTTCACCAAGGCTATGCTCTCTACCAATGAAAGCTGTGTGTCTTGGTGCATATAAATCAGAAGAACCAACATGGTACACAGCCCTGTGTGCCATGACTCCCATACACTGCATAAGGTACTGAGTTTCCTACACTCAGTGTTTGTCAGCTTTAATGCTGGTATACAAGCTAAGGTGAATACTGTGTTAGTCTGCTCTCTGATAAGACTATTTAGCAGACTTTTGATATAGCCTATCACTATGTTTGTTCCCGCTGTGTTCCTCTCAAAACATGAAATCTATTTCTCTGCTCCATCCAGCAATGGCGGTAACTTTATCCTTAGCCCTTCCTTATCCATTTGAGCTCACGGCACAAAGATGGCCCCTGACATGCCTTTCAGCGACGGGTACATTCTTACTTTGGCTAACTCTACCGATTTCTCTCCAACATGGCATTCCCATCTTTTTAGACATTATTGCATGTAGGGGAAATGCTACTCGGGATCTCCTCTTCTAAGCCAGATGCAGTCTTCTGTGATGGCTATTTTCTCTGGTTCGAATCCTCCCTTCTTCAGCCAAGGTTTGTCGTACTTTTCTTTTCCCTCAGTCCAGTGGGCTAGCAGGTGTCAGAGTGGCCGCACAATGATTCGATGCTTTCTAGCCACTATCCCCTTTGGGATCAGTCTATCTATCCTGTGCATTCAGGTGGAGTAGTGTACGTCTTCGTCACTTTTCCCTTCATGCGTGCGTAAAGGTCTCACCCTATTTTTCTTAAGTCTTGATCAAAAGTCAGTACCAGAGTACCTTGCTCTCTAATTTCCTGATCATCCCCTCTCCTACATTGAACATTTGGTGAAGCTCAGATCCCAGCCAAAGGTCTCTCATCAAATTCTGCCTCTGACTCTTCCCGGATCAGTGCCCTGTGCCTACCCCAGCTCTCCTCATGGGAGTGCTCTCTAATCTGTCTTCTCGTTATGCTACTTTAGTTTAAGACCTTTTTATTTATTTATTTTTTCTTTTTTTTCTTTTTTAAAAACGTTTATTTAAGAGTTACCGCCATTTGAAACTTGTAAAAAACATTCGAACGTACAACGCATAACAGCAGCAGACATCATTCTAATAGGTTTTTTACAGGCATTTTATCTCTTACAGGCATTTAGACTTCCATATTGTGACATACAAGTCCCTTGTCACACATCCCATTGCTTGCTCCATAAACTCAAGCTACAGTGCATTTTACCACGCTTACAGGTTATGAAAAGAAATTAGACCAGGTATATCATTCACAACAGTATATAAGAATGGGAAAATACAAATTAATTTCAAAACACATAGGTTAACGCATGGAAACTTGTGCATGTCGTCCAACAGATCTGCGGTCTTCCGAGTGCAGGAAACATTCGTACGTTACTTGCTCCCATTGCTCTGCACACTTTCTCACCAAAGCCACAGAGTCCAGATGCAACGAAAATCCATGAATGCAACACCAGTTTTCTGCATGCGCTATTCTCTTTTCTCCTTTCGCTCATACCCAAACCTCCTTGACTTGCACCTGTCTTTTGATATCCCATCTAGGCTGCCTCCTTCGCTCTGAACTATGTGCTGTTCTTTTCAGCCAGGCTTTGCCCTCAAATTAGCTTCCTGCTGTTTCATTGGCTACCTGAGCAAATACTGTAGCTCCGGCTCTCATCATTGGATCCCGGATGACTGGGGCCCGGTTTGTCACTCCCGCTGGCTGTATCACTGTCTACAACCACCACAAATCTCCCTGACACTCGTGTGTGTTCCCTTAAATCAGTGAGGGTGTGTGTTCTCAGCATTGCTAGGTTTTTATGTGTCAGACACTACGGATGGGGGTCGAACATCTGGGAGCCATTGCAATGGACTCGCGGTTGCTCTGGGCCTGCCTAGTCCTGCTGGCCATTTAGTCTCTCATGCCTGGGCCTAATCGCTCATTGTTCGGTGAGGGTCCGCCGATTTCTTTAACTGGCGGAATCGATTATCCTAATGTGGGGAGAGTGGGCGGGAACACCTCCATACCTGCATATGTTGGGGGAAGTGCTGACGTCTTGTTTACTATATGTAGTACAAGACTTTTAAGAGCTGGGTAATCAGTATGTTCGGGAAAGACCCGAAAGAGAAACCATGCCAAAAGGCTGAGGAGGAAGTCATACATATGGGAGGAGAGAAAAGCGAGCAGAAACCCACTTGTTTTGTGCCAGGAGTAGTCAAGAGGACTTTGAGGACATCGGAACAACCGGACAGTCGTTCCACAGGTTGAACTGGAATAACCCCAAGGTCAACCCAGAATAAGCAGAGGATGCGGCGGACTTGCCGTCATTGCTCTGGGATCAGGACGGGAAAGAGCAAAGAGGCCCCCAGCACAACACACTGTGCAGCCACCTTTCAGGAGAAACTTGGCTCAGTCAGGTGCGCAGTTGCATACTGGAATGGAGGGAGCCGGGAAGCTCGTAATGGGATGTGGTGAGGAAACCTGTTCTATTGTATCGGTTGAGCACTCCTTAATGGGTACACTGTCATAACTTCACTGCATGCTCATGTACACTCTGAGACATACAATAAACTCAGGTATCTAGTGGTGGTAACTAGATTACCTTTGTTATTAGTTTTTAAAATAGTTGTGTTGGTGTTGGCTACTGTGTGCTCCTTCACAAGACTCACCATGGTTTCAGACTATCTTAGAAAGAGTGGATGTGTAAGGACTTCCCCCGGCTTTTTCCTTTCGTTTGAGGGCAAGTTCTTGCTGGGTAGCTGGAGTTTCTCAAGAAGAAAGAAGAGAAACAAAAGGAACATTGGGATTATAACTTTTACTTTGAAATAATAGAAATAAGTCAGCCTTAACTGTCTTCTGAGTCTAAGTCCCGCAAAACCTTACATGGTAATATGCCAGATTTCTGGCAGTGGCAGGGTGCTCAGGCTCTCTTTTTACGCTTGTGCCTAGTTTACCATACGCCTCATGCCTTACTAAGGTTTTGATGCAGTCCCTTACCTTCTGTGGCAGCTGCTTCAGGACGGTCCTTTGCCCAGCCAATTCAGCAGAACTTCCAATTAATTGTGGTGTCTGCTCACCTTCCTTGTTGCGCAAATGTGAATCTGGGGGGTGGGGTCTCTTTCCTTTGGCTGTAGGCGTGTTTGAGGTAGCAATCAGCTCTGATGGTGGCTCGCCTAAATGTTGCTTGAACATAAAATAGCTTGAAATAACAAAAGACAAGAGGGATTTGGCAAAGCAGGAAAAGTTAATTTAATTAAATAATGTGCAGGGAGCACAGTTACAGGCATAGGGTCTGAGGACTGTCTCAATTCACAATCGGTCTAACATAGACTTTTATACAGTTAATTAAATGCAATAAAATGGATTCAGCAATCCTTTTTTTCATAAGTAATGTGAACCTCTGTCTCTGGAGCCATAAACTAATACATTGGATGAGGAATCAAGGTGGGCCTCGACCTTGCGTGGGCACAATGCGGCCAGTGGATAATGTGTTCAGATGACCAGCATAGGGAGCGTGTGATCACTATATGTGCTGTGTGTGCTGTGTCCTTGGCTATGTGTTCCTAACTTCATGTGGCACCTGACTTTATGGTGTTTTGGGTACATGTGCACGCCTTTGGCCATGTGCGTTTTATTGGGGCCAATCTCTAGACCATTGTGGTGTCGCTGAACCTACCTGTGGGATTTATCTGGGATTTCCTGTTCACGTGTTTGCCTTCTGGCTATGTGCCACCCCCACCTGTGACCTGTCAATCAGTGACCTCGGCCTGAGTCTCAGGGCCTACTAACTATGTATTTTTGAGTCGGGCTGACAATGGGAGAATTCATCAGTAAAGATGCAATTTTGTTTCATATGAATGTATCGTTATGCATATTGACATTGACTTCAGTCTTGAAAAACAATACATGCAGACTATTCTCTCTCATGGGCCAGCAGTGGAATTATTTCCCAGCAGATCTGCACAGTCAAATCAACCATTTGAAGTTAAAAAAAACCTTTAAAATGATTCATCCGGTCTACTGAGCTTATAAGCAGGTAGGCAGGCAGGTGATCAATATCAAGAGAAGATTTATTAATTCTCTGCACTATATTATTATGCAAAACATGATTGTTTTCTCTCACTCACTCCCTTACTCCCTAACATACTACTACATTCAGGGCTAAATATCCCAGAGTAATGAGTGGGCGGAGACCTTAACCGCTTCCGCGCTACCGCGTTTTCCCGCTGTGCGCTGGATTTTCAAAAATCGCGGCTTACGTAACAAAGCCAACTCGTCATGCGCATAGCGCAGGTAACGCCCATGACGAGCTGGCTTTGTCATCCGCGCGGAAGTGGTTAACGTCCCCTAGGTGGCCATAAGATCCAGATTCTGTTTAATACAACTTAAAGTATTACACAGGTCCTTTACGTCCTGCACTACCCTAGTAAAAATGATGGGCAGGGCCACAGATACACACTGTCAGAGGCACTTTTTTTCATATCATATGGGGGTGCCTTACACTACAACCATATTGGATAGCTGTAGCCGATTATATGAATAATGTTTGTGGTAGTAATCCGGAAACTACTGTTTAGTGGTGTATTCGCAATATCTGGGACGCAAAAGATTAAACATGCATAGAATGAACCTGGATCACGTGGGACCTGATGGTGGCTAAACACAACCTTGCATGTTTAGGAGGGGCGGAGCAACTACCACCACTAAGAGGCTAGGGGCCAGATGTACGACCCTTTTTTACGTCCGCAAAAGGGAGATCCTCCAGTTTGTGGCCACAAAAAAGGGTAATAGCATGTGCAAATGCTATTTTGCAGGTCACTGATTCGCAAAATAGAATTTGCAACTCTGGATATTAGAAAGGCCGTTCCTTCCTAATAGCGAGTCACCATGCTATGTACTGAAGTTTTGCGGTCGCAAAACACTTGCAGTTTACCACCTAATTCAAGTAGGCAACCACTGTACATCTGTTGTGGTTAAAAAATGCAATTTTCCTGCTTACTGATCAGCCTGTAGCACCGGTGGGCTTGGGATGGGCAGGGGGGCCCTCAGGGGGAAGTGACATCAATGGATCTTTGTTCCTATTTTTTTCTTTTTTTTTGTATTGGATTGAGTCATTGCATAGCAGTGTGCTGTTTATTATATTTTCTCTCTGTTTTGTTGTTTTCATGTTTATAACAATAAACGGATTTGGGGGAATAAATACCCCAGAGTGACAGTGTGAAAACCCTATTCCCTGATCTGTGATCCATGTCTGGTGGGAAATTTGGATACAGGGAAAGAGGTTGGGAAAAGTGAAACAATGCCATCAAAGACATGTAGGAACTTCGCCCTTCTCAAAGTGGAAAGTTCCTATGATTACAGGCAATTCTGATGGTATATTGTTTCAATACACTCATCCTAGAATGGATCTTCGGTCAAGTCTTTACTCAGGCTCATCATCACGTTTAGCACAGTGCTTCTTTGTGATTTCTATGAAATGTGCATGTAAAAATTGCATGGATATTGTAATAGGAATTGAAACATTAGCCCCAGATGAATTGGTCAATGCAATTACTGTATGGATAAATGGCACATTAAGCACCCATTAGGGTTATGGAGGTGTGTGGTCCAATCACTGTATCATCAAAGAAGTCGTATTGCCTTACAAATGTGTGTGCACTGTGTCTATGGCTTCACAGTCTGCTGCCCATGTAAAAACAACGTTGAGCAAATACTAAACGTGATTTTTTTTGCCATTGCAGCTGCGGTGCTGTTCACACGATTTTGACACATTCTGGCACAGCAGAAGGCTTGTCAGAGGTTTTTGTGGGGCCTAGGTCACCTCGATGCGGGGACCCACAGGATGATTCCTGTTGTTTTATGACTGACGTGCTACAATCATAGTTTTTAGTACAAATAGTTGTTCAAGGAATGGGGAAATATGGCAGCTATAAAAACCTGTAAGCTACATCATTATTAGTAATGAGGGAAGGCTTTCTTTAAATTAATCGCCGCTTGTGAATTCCCATAGAAGCCCAGGTTCTGGTGTGAACATGGGCTTCTATGGGAATTCACAAGGTTGGAATATCAAGCCCATTTACGCCGCTGCCGCGTAAGTGGCGATTATATTAACACCGTTCTTGATAATCTGCCCCTAAATTCGTTAGAAATCAACATGCTTCTTCTACCATGCCTAAACCAGGGGTGCATATGACTGGGTTTGAATACAAAACCCGTGCTTTAAGACAAGTGGACATACAATTCACACATGTCATATCCACTCATCAATGCTTTGATATGTTGATGACATCACTTGCTGGCAGTTTTTTCAGCTCAAACGAGATATTTTCCCTCAAGTGGGAGATTGATATTTTCTGCAGGTTTTCTGATCACTTTCCATGATTCATTCCACAAATTGTGTACCTCCACGATGGCTACAGAAAGGATGTTTAGGAAGGATTGCTCTACTCCGTAAGCCCTTCCTATTAGCCGTATTATGGACTTTGACACAAGATGGCTGTGTACCAGAATATCACTTTAAGAATACTGACTGACATGAATATTATGCCTAAATATATTTGACAGAGATATTGTCCCATTAGAGTTAATAATTAAAACTTTACACCCAATGATGCAGTATTGAATAACTTTTAGCTCATGATAATTTTGGTAATCTTTCTGACGATATTTCAACAAACAACCCGCCAAATAAGGAAATACTTCCTCCTGGTTTTGCTCTAAATGCTATCTGTTATAAAAGTGTTGGGGGGGTTGCAGGAGCACAAAGGATTTCACCCAGCCACTCTAGGAAGGGAGCAATGACTCTTTATTTGGAGTAATTAAAGTATTTAAAGTATGTCATGGAAAACTTCAAAGAGGACAGACTTGCATTTATAATACTTCTTCCGGACATCAATTCATATAATTTTTCAACCAAACTGCCATTCGCTGGCTGTTTTTTAAATCAAAAGTGTCACACTTTCCACACAGCTTAGGTAAGGGAAAAATCACAGGTACATGGGAGGACAATTCACAGTGGCATTTTAGAACGTAATCCTATACATACGGCCCAAATGCCATAATTTCCCCTGCCACAAATTCACAAATGAAATTCCCTACTGGCATAAATGAGATTACTTTACTAGTACATAGTTCTCCACTACAACCATTATGAAAAATGCAGTATTACCTCCAATGCAAAGGGTGGGGAGTGGGTGGAACATGGCATAATTTGCCTTGGAAGTGTCTGAACACCCACACATGTGTGTGTTTGTGTGCATTCAAACACTAATCCAACCCTTTTCCATCCTTGTAAACTGTCAAAGATTTACTCCAGCCAATAGCTGGGCTAACCTCTATTTCAAACTGGGAAGTGCAACAGTTCACCTCCAGGCTTGATGTTGGTCTAGGGAAAAGGGGTTCTCCAAAAGAAAAGGTTTGTGCTGTAGAGAAAAATATTAAAATGTGCATTTGCAAACTGGGCACCGATTCTCGGTGCTTTAGTTTACACTACGTAGAATTATGCATTGTGAAAATGGGAGCCTGGGAAATGTGTCACATGGCATTCCCATTAGTATGACTGGAAATCTGTGTCAGGTGCAGCTTTCTAGACTCAATACTGGGAATTTGGTGTATTCCTAAAATAGGTGTAATTATGCACCAGATCGTAACAGTACTTTCATGGGTGAAGAGTTCCTCCTTTTTTGTGATTTGCCCACATGATGGCTTCCCATGGTGACAGCAGATTGCTGATGGATCGCCTATCACAAAAGTAACTATCCGTACTTTGAAATATAGTAGATGTTTTTCTACTGCTAGTTACTAGAGACTGTCCAACTTGCCCCACAGGAGTGGCTTGCCTACAGAAGGGTTACCTCACCTGAGATCTCCTGCAATTGGAAAACAATGTCTAACTGCTTCAAAAGAATTTCGAAACAATCCTTTACAAGGTGAGATAGTGTGCCTAATTTAAATTGGAGATTTATGACATTCAAATTCGCCCACGGAAGGGCCCTATGGCTGGAATACCCAAAAGGATCCCTCAGAAGTAACTGGGCTACCCCTAAGGCCATCTTTATAAGAGACCAGCAGCGGTATCACCAGGGAGGGGTAATTCTCTAGCACCTATGACTTTCCCAGCACTTCTGAGGCCATATTTATCGGGTCAATACACTCTGAAGACGGGACCCGATAATTCTGGGTCCAGAAGCACTTAGCCTGGACTCATCAGTGGAGTTGCAGGGCCAGCAGGCTGCTACTGTGCCCAGCCGATACCCACAGTTGGAAAGTGGGTTATTGGTAGGGGTAAGGATGCACCTACCACTAGTAATAAGTCCACTAACACAGTATTGGGTCCAGTAAAGGTCTCATCAAATTAGCCCCGTTCCCAACCCTTGGAAGCTGACAATAAGCATTGAGGCCTAACTAAGGTGACAGGAGTGTAAAGCATTTAAAAGCACCATTGCATTGAGCAAGTAAGACACAACACACAATAAGAATCCCACACCAATTTATAAAAATTGTAAATGTTTTTATGAACATATATACACCAAAATATCTTTCATACAGGTGGCAACGGCCTTCATCCCACAGTGGAAATTGATTCTTGCGGCTGTGGGTTCGCTGGTGAGGCAGAGGATCAGCTGAGTGTTATTGGTGTAGGAGGCAATGTTGAGTCCGTGGTTCCTGATGATGGCTGAGATGGGGGGGCATGTAGACATTGAAGAGGGTGGGGCTCAGGGAGGAGCCCTGTGGCACTCCACAGCTGATTTCTGGGGTATTGAGTGGAACGGAATTGATCTCACTCAGTGTGTTCGGTTGGTGAAAAAGGAGTGGATCCCTTCCGGGTCCTTATCATGGATGATGGCGTTGTGGAATCTCATAAAAAGGGTGTGGTGGGAGATGGAATGGAAGGTGGCCGAGAGGTCTAAAAGTATGAGGGCTGCGGTTTTTCCCCAGTCAAGGAGGGAGCGGATGCTGTTGGTGGCAGTGAGGAGTGCAGTCTCAGTGGTGTGGTTGCTTCGGAAGCCGGATTGGGAGATGGATGGGACATGGTTTGCTTCGATGAATTCAGAGAGTTGGTCGTTCATGGCTTTCTCTATGACCTTGGCTGCGAAGGGGAGCAGGGTGATAAATCTGAAGTTCTTTAGGTCTGTCGGGTCGACGGATGGCTTCTTCATCAGGGGGTTGATCTTGGTGTGTTTCCAGTCATCGAGGAAGGTGGTGGTTTCAGTGGAGAAGTTGATGGTGCAGTGAATCTCAGGGGTGATGGAGGTGGCTGCTCTATGGAAGATGTGGTACGGGAAGGGTCCAAGGGGGCTCTGGACTGGATGCTTTTCTTGGTCTTTAGCATGTCCACTGTGGTGAATAGGATCTGTTGAGGTGAAGCGTGATTGGGAGCAGTGGTGTTGGGCGTGGTAGGAGGGTCTTGGGTGTCGAAACTGTCGTAGATCTACCTGATCTTGTGGTGGAAGAAAGTGCAGAGTTTGTTGTAGAGGTTTTGACCGGGTTGGATGTCCTGGTCCTGGCAAACTCCTTGACGATGGTGAAAAGTTCTTTGCTGTTTTGTGCATTGACATTGATTCTGTCTTGATGGGCCGTTTTCTTTGTGGTTTTGAGGAGGAGGTGGTGTACGTTGATGGGGGCTTTAAAGGCTGCATGGGTTTCTGGTGCTTTGTTTTTCCTCCATTTCTTCTCGAGTCATCTGCAGGTGCTTTTGGACTTGTGGAGGGTGGGGTGAACCAACTGGATTCCTTGGAGTGTTGCTTGCCGGGTGCCTTCTTGAGTGTCTGTGCAGTTGGAGATCCATCGGTGGAGGTTTAAGGCAATTGAAGATCAATCTGTTGGGTATTAACTGTTTTATATTGCTTAAAAACCTATAGCATCACTCTGGGACACCTAGCCATGCTTGACCGGGACACAATCAAAGTTTGAGTCTGACAGTGATGGAGCCCTGGTCAGCTACACTAAGTGAGAGACCCTGCTCAGGCAGGATTCACCAGCTTGGCTTTCCGCGAGTCCCTGGTCAAAACCTGGAAGGCAGCAGGATGAACTGAAATCCTGGCCCGGTCGCAGTTGAAGGTAGTTAGCTTGACTCACACAGTTGGGTCGGTCACCTTAAGGAGCTTTTTCCTAAAAGTTCTCCAACTTCAGGAGGTACTTCCTGCAGGTATCCTTGTAGGTTCAAAGGATCTGAAACACAAATCCATAGGTATGGAATCTCCTGGATAGTCTCTGGAGGGCCTGGACCTCAATTCCCACAATGCACCTGGTCAAATCCTTAAAAGTCCACTGGACACACTCCAGAAGGTGGACTATTCATGGCGATGATGCAGGTGGGCCCTTAACTGCAAGGAGTCCACTCCTATTTCCTTCTTGAAGCAAGGCACAGACCCCAAGACAGTAGTACCGAATAGTGAAGCAGGCGTAGTCATTCAGAGTGCAGGCATTTGGGTGCAAATTCAGATTCCAGCCTGACAGCCCTTCTTTACCTTGTAATTTCAGGCAGCAGAACCAAGAGGGGGCAGCCCTGACCAATGGGATGCAGGGCGCCTGCCAAGCGCATGACCACTGCCTCCAAAGTGTTGCATCACCTTGTCCCAGAAAGCACTATTCCTCTAAAGTTCATCCTGGCTGTATTCTCAGTAGAGCAAAAAGAGCTAGCTAAACCAACTCACAGTGTGGCTCATTTCCCTAAGTTCCCCCTCCTCACTTCAGCAAATTCCTCTCCTAAGCCTGCCTTCTCGGAGGAAGAGCGGGTGGGTCTGGCTGGCATTCTAGCCTGGTCTGTCGTTCTTTGAAGCTCATGCTTTATGGGCCATTCAGTTCAGCCAAGGCATTTATCAACTAATCAAGACAGCCTGGCTAAATCTGTTAGAGCTGACCAATCAGGGAAGACTGTAGGGAGACTGGATTTTGGCTAACTGAAAAGAACGTCTTATAACTTATTTTTTGCACAAGTTATGAGAAATTCAACAATGGTAATCTGTTGGATGTATCAATACAATTCCTGTAAGTCTTTGAATGATATTTTTTACTCCCTTCCTAGTAATAATCGTGCATGCTATGGGCTAAGTATCTACAATGGGGAACGAAATAAATGGGCAGATTTCACTCACAAGGGTATATAAAGCAACTTTTATAGGGACCCTGCTTATAGTTACATGCCCCGCCCCAACCCTGGGACACCTGGGGTACACCTGAGGGTACCTAATATGTAACAAATCATGTAGATTATCACTTGTAAAGTGCCCCTGGCACCAAAGTCGAGTTTGCAGTGGATTTACTTTTAAAAGCAGTGCTGCAGGGCTGCTTAAAAATGATCTCAGGCACTCAGCAGTGCATACATGCAAGTCCAAACAAAGCTGCTGGCCTCTAAACTTCCATGACCTATTGTATACTAGGATCTTATAGGTAGTTTCAGTGCCCCTGCCCTATTATCTACTAAGGACTTATAGGGTGGGTCATGCCCATTGTAAGAATTTACTTTTAAAGGCTGCATCAAAAATGACAGACAGCCACTCAGCAGTGCACTCATGCAAAGTGCATACAAACTTCAGGGTTTCTGATCCTCCATGCCCTATTATCTACTGGGGGCTTATAGGTAGATTAATCCCCCTTGCCCTATTATATACTAGAGATGTGTAGGGTATGGCAGGACAATATTAAGTGGACTCTAATACATAGTGTACCCTATATTTGTGTTGTGTTTTAATCATAGCACTGGTGTGGGCCTGCCAGCAGAGCTCAGGGCAAAGTCAGAGCAAGTTACCACCAGTATCATTCAGCATGGGGAGCAGAAAAAACTCTCCCCCGATGAAGGTAAGGAACATCTGCGCTCTAGCAGCCCCCTAACCTTTGTACCCCTCACGACCAGGAAAACACACATTTACAACCTACTCTAAGCCGGGAGTTAATTTATGTGGATCATAAATCCTATATTCTCAGGGCTGTTTTATTGCCCATGCACGGAAAAATAACATGTAATCCAGGTTATCTCACTGGGAGATACCAGCTGAAAGTGTTAATTTCGAGATTAGTATCTCCCTGCAGAGCTAATAGGGAAATTGGAAAGAGACCCTAAGTTTCAAATTGGGGACAATATTTAGCCCACAGTTTGCATTCCTCTTAACGATTAACAACATATGTATTTATAATGCTTAGGAAGAAAAAAATGGCTTTATAGTGGCTAGAAACGAAAAATGGGTCGAAAATCAAAGTAACTACATTCAGTTTAGCAACTCCTACACTGATACTGAATAACTCTATACTGTTTCCTCTTCCCTCATCTCAGAGTTCATGTCTGGATTGTATATGATCAGGTACATACAACATTAAGCCCTGATTCTGAAAGGACTAAATATCCTGAGACTGGGATTCTGAAAGTTGTGATTACCTCATATACCCACACAATTTTCCCAAGGGAAATTTCGGCAGGTCAAAAGTCCTGGAAAATACAAATGCATGCAAAGATTAGTGTAAATGCTGCGCCCAACGCGCCTGCGCTTGCATTTGCTGGGTGTGGAAAATAACTTAAAACCTTCCAGTTCACACAGGATCAAGGCCATATATGTGATCTGTTAAAAGATCCAGTCCCACACCCTAACCCCATAGTAGGTTCTTGAATACTTACCAAGTCAGAGGATAACTAGATTTAACTTCACCTCGATCACCGTGTTTTTGTGTAAAGAAAAACAAATACGTTTAACGGCTAAGACTGCAAACAATGCATGGGAAAGAAAAACATGCTGTTTTAGGCTTTGGATTGCTTGCAGCTCTTCAGTGCAAACGCAGCAGGGACTCCAGGCGCACCATATGGAGACCAGTGATTGCTGATGCAGACATTTCAATTTATGCAAAGACAACTTGAAGCTGAACAGTTTTGATGAAAAGTAGGTTACTTTCTGAAACAGAATGTGCAGAAATGTGTCGCTTGAGAAGAATAGTGATTTTCATGTTTTTTTGCACAACTAATTTATTAAGGTTTTTCACTTGTTCAGGGTTGGAAACTCTTTAGAAAATTGAGAGAGCGCACAGGTAGCATTGAGAATAATGTAATTGTATTTCGAAGTCACAAATGCATTAATTTTTATTTCTCTAGGGATCACTCAAGTGATGGGTGAATCGTGTACTTACCTGAACATCAGAACCACTTTACTAGGATTCAGGTTCTATTGTTGCCTTGAGGACTACTTTTTATTGGTCATCCGAGCATAGTGCTTTATTTGAGCCGGTACATTCAGGTAGGGACCACCACCAGCAATCATTTTTACATATCAGACTTAGAGCAAGAGATAGAAAAGCAAGCAATGGGGAAAGAAGGAGGAACATAAAACTGGAAAACTGATATAGGAAGAAAGCAGGAATCTGAAAAAGCGAGGTGAAGGAGCAGGGAGTGTCTGGTGGTGGATGAAAGAGGCATGAGGTGTAATCAAGACTACACAGCCCTGGTATATGGTACACTGACATTTAATAGCGACAGCTTTGGGCTTTTGAGAAAACACTGTTTTGCAGCTGGCCAAATAATCTCTGCACCTAGCCAAATGTCAGTCCATTTTTTGTCAGATGCTTTTGTCCTAATGTTTGGCAAGTAAATACAGTCTAAACTAAATGACTGCTTGGTTGGTAATTGTGTTATCATTCAAGTCTAAGGGGGCATTTTATCAAGGGAAACATCGCCGCTTTTTCGGCACATAGCGGCGAAAAAGGGGCGATTTTTTTATCACCCTATTGACTAGGACACACTAACAAGCGTTAGGGCGTGTTTTCTTGCGCCTTTGCATGTCAGCGATGAATTTCGCTAATGACATTCAAAGTAAAACAACATGGGAATCCTCGCTAACAGATTTGCGATATTTACAAGCCATGCAGCAGACCCGCAAAGCGATAAAAATAACTGTGCTAACCGCGGTTGTCGCAGGAATGTAACGCCTGCTTTTAACCCCTTCGACGCTCATGACGAGCTCAGCTTATCATGAGTTACGCCTGTCGTACGCTCAAGACGAGCTGAGCTTGTCATGAACCGCGGGTTTTCGCAAAAGTCAGCCCACTGCGGGAAAACGCGTAGCGCGCATGGTGTTAAATTGACTTAGGCATACTGATAATTGGAGGTGGATTGCCAGGTTAGGTCCACACTCCCCTATCAGCAAGCTTCTGCTTAGCGCTGTGAAATCATCGCTGGATTTCACAAGCTATTCCTGGTAATCGGCCTCTATCGCTGGGATTACATCGCCTGGTAGCAAAACGTTGATAATAGGTCGCTAACACTGCAATGTAATCCAGCAATAAAGTAAATCATGCTAAGCACGATTTGCGAAAATTATCGCATCTCCTTGATACTATGCCCCTAAGTTATTTAAAAAGAAGTACCAGAGACAGTGAATCAAGGATATATTCTGGATAATCCAGTTTACAAATACAAAACACCAAAACGGCAGCCTGAATGTGCTGCCTTTATAGACCCGTTGACACAGTTGATGTTCCTAACCTATAGATATTGATTATCCTCTTTATATATTTTTTAACTGCTTTCAAACAGGTAGTATTCAGATTAGAGAATACTGCATTTAAATAAGATCATGCAGCGTTTCAACGTTGAAACAATTATTTTATCTCTTTGCCAGTGTTGCAGTACTTGTGGTATTCACAAAGATTGCATTGAAGAAACATATAGAAACATTTGAAATGTTTTCAAAATATCATCATGAGAGGGTAAGGTTGAGGGAGTAAAGGAATGCTGTTATGTAATTAAATATTTCATTGCATTCCTGTAATTAACAAAGTTTAACTAACGTAATTGGATGAAAGTCCTCAAATAGCTTTGAAACACTATACCATTCAACCCAGTCAGTTATGTTGGCTAGCCTTGTGTTTTCCCAGTTTAACTGAACAATCATGTGTCTTCTGGAAGTGCTTCATGCGTTTTGCTTTTCTTTTTGGTGGTGATCTGATGACTAGAGGACATTGACATTTTACCCATTCTGAGTGCCATTGGGTACTGGCCGTTCAACTCAGGGGATAGGGTGACAGATCCTAGTAGCAGCAGATTATTATACTGCATGAGCACAAGGTTTTTAGCCTTATCCTGTGAGGAGAAAGACACAGAAAAAAATATACCAAGAGCGATATTGCATTCATTAACTTTTTTTTTATTAAGTTCAGAAGAAGTTTATTGAACAACAATAGGTGTCAATACAGTATACATAGTCGATATAGAAGTAAAAAAACAAAGACAATCCAAAACAAACAATGCATTAAAAGCAAAAGGTAGACTGGCTATAAAGAAATAGTTGAGGCTATATAATAAAAGAATGAAAAGGTACAATAATAAATGCTGTTAAAAGGTAAACCATAATGGAACAACAAGGTCAATCAGGGAGGTTTTGGGACTTCTTGCTGAATGGGCGATAAATGAAATGATTTCTTAGCACAAGCATCAAAATGTAATGTTATAGGAAGCCACAAATTGGTGCGTTTCGTTGCCATATGAGGAGGAAAAATAAAGGCAGTATCCAGCCTATGGTTATGACAAACATTATACCACCATGCTTTAAAGGAGATATTTGTAAAATTCTTCCAATTAACAGTAATTTGTTGGAATGCAACCGCTATCAGCAAATCAATATTTCGAACATCAAAAGAAAAGTGATCCCAACAAGGAGAAAGACTACCTATGAAAATGTGGATAAAAGAAAAAGGAATTCGAGTGTGAAAGATAACATTAATTTGGGACCAAATTTGTTTCCAAAAATCATGAGTGACAGTGCAAGGAAAAAGCATATGGAATAAGGTTGCGCTGGGTGAAGAACAGGACCAGCGGAGGTCAGGGACAGAAGGAAATTTCTTACTGAGCAACTGTGGTGTAAAAAAGAGTCTATTGTAAATGAGAAATAATGTCTGTGTTAAAGTGGCAGATCTAGAAGACTTATGAATCTTGGTCCATAAATTGTCCCACAAAGGAATGGGCCTAGAGGTAGCAAAGTCGCATTCCCATTGTTCCTCAACCTTAGACTTTGGACGAGGAGATGGCATGGCATGAAGGAATGTGTAAATTAGAGAGGCCTTGGAGGTGGTAGTTAATAAGGTGTGTAATTGTGAGACGGGGTTGCGGGGTGGAGAACAATTCTGAAGGTGCTGGATCTGGGAATAAGTAGACATAACCGATTCTTTAAGTGTGAGATATTTACGGGCAAAGGAAACGGGAAGATTAAAGGGTTGGCGAAGTGTTGGAAAAGGTAAAAAATTGGAGTGAGAGAATAGTTCAGAAATCCAAATTAAACCCTTCTGCCTCCACGATTTCCAGTAAAAAGGTTTATTATTAATAAGGAGACTTTTATTATGCCAAATGGTAGTGGATAAAAAATCAGCAATGGAAGAGAGAGGAGCTGGAGAGGAGGCTAAAAGTAGCTTGACAGTGAATCTTTGTATGGGGTGGATGGTAGCTGTGGTTTACGAGAAAAAGATAGGAATTCAGCAAAAGTAAATGGAGAAAGAGAGAGACGTTTTATCTTGACCCCTAAAGGGCAAGGCTCATCAGGGTCTCGTAGCCAAAAGGCAGCCTGGCGCAAAAGGAAGGCCTTGTGATAAGTTCGAAAGTGAGGAAAATTGACACCACCCTCTGATTTAGGACGTGTTAATCTAAGGAAAGACATATGGGATTTTTTGCCTGACCAAAGGAAAGAAGAAAGAATGGTGTTAATCTTCTTAAAAAACTTCATGGGAATGGGAACCGGAATGTTAGAAATAGTATATAGGACAATAGGGGATAACATTTTAATGGTATCAAGACGTCCCCACCATAAAAGATAGAGTGGGTGCCATCTGGTAGTGAGATCGGAGAGTTTCTGGATGCACTTGTTAAGACCAAGAGAGACTGTATCTACAACAGAAGGAGTGACATGTAAGCCTAGGTATTTATTGTGGGAAGAGCTCCAAGTGAAATTTGAGGCAGCGAAATCAGGTTTGAAGGTATATTTTGTAAGAGGTAAAATTTCACACTTATCATTGTTCAACTTGTATCCAGAGATCTGCGAATATTCATGTACTTCAGCAAGGAAAGCGGGGTTAGAAACAGTTGGGTTGGAGATAAAAAGTAAAATGTCATCTGCATAGCAGCTAATTTGATGTGAGAATGTGGTGTCTGAAAGCCCTGTATATCAGGATTTTGTCTAAGTTTGGAAAGAAAGGGTTCCAAGGCTAAATTAAAGAGAAATGGGGACAAAGGACAACCTTGCCGTACACCCCTGCCCAAATCAAAGAAAGAGGAAACCAGACCATTTGCACAGACCGCTGCTCTGGGATTGGAATAAAGAAAGGAAATTAAGGATATAAACTTAGGGCCAAACCATTTAAGGACAGAAAAAAGGTATGTCCATCCACCCTGTCAAACACTTTCTCTGCGTCTAGGGCAATAGCCGCTATAGAATTCTGAAAGCGTGAGGATTTCGTTAAAACATTAAAAAGAAGCCTAGTGTTATCAGTAATATAGCGTCCCTTAACAAATCCAGATTACTCAGGGCCGAGTAAATCAGGTAAAAAGGGGTCTAATCGAATTGCAAGTGATTTAGCATAAATCTTGTAATCAATATTCACTAGGGAAATTGGTCTATAATTTTTACAATATCGAGTATCTTTCCCCTCCTTAGGGATAATGCAGATATGAGTGTCAGAAAAGGTACCTGAAGAGCCACCGTGGGTGACAAATGAATCTATGAGGGAATGTAATTTAGGCACTAGCAGTTTGGAAAAGTGAAGATAAAATTCAACAGTAAACCCATCAGGACCAGGAGCTTTGTCTTTTTTGAGAGACTGGAGAGCGGAAATCAATTCTTGTTGGGAAATATCCAATTCCAAAGAGGCTAAGTCAACAGGGAAACGGTCTGGTTGGTGGATAGAAGAGGAAAGAGAATGGGGAGTGGGATGGGTCTCAGAGGAATAGAGGGTAGAGTAGAAGCCGGAGAATTGATCTTGAATGTCATTATCTTTGTGTTTAAGAACAGCATTGTCATCAAATACAGATTCAATGTTCAGCTTATTATGTTTGATTTTCAAGTAATTTGCCAACATTTTTCCTGCTTTATATTTCCCACCATAAAACTTCGAACTAGATTTCAATAAGTAGAGAGAAGCATCTTCTGTAGATTTTTTGTTAAATTTCAACTTGGCATCAATAAGTGCTGTCAAGCTTTCCTTCGAGTGAGAGGTGTAATAGGAGTGCTCCAAACCCTTAATTTGTTTAAGAAGATCGCTGGTGTACTTACGAGCGGCCCGCCGTTTCTTAGCCACATAATTGATAATGAAATCCCTAGCTGTGGCCTTGAATCCATCCCAGATAGTGTGGGGAGGAATAGAAGGGGTATCATTGATGGTAAAATATTCCTTAAAAAAATCAGTGAAGGAAGCAGTAAATTTAGAATCCAAAAGTAAAGAATTGTTAAAACGCCATCTCTTGGGCCCAGTGACTTTGGGTAGAATGTCAATACTAATAAGAACTGGGGCGTGATCAGATAATAGGATAGGGCCAATTTCTGCATGAGTGAGAGATTGGAAGAGATGATGGGAAACAAAAATGTAATCAATACATGATTGGGAATGGTGAGAAGGGGAATAAAAGGTAAACTCTTTGGCTATCGGATTACAAATACGCCAAGCATCAATAAGCTTATGCTGCAAAACTGTTTGGGTAAAGAGTTTATGGGACTTGTTCGGGATGAAGGAGGCTTTGGAGTGACGGTCCAAAAAAGGATCAAGAGGCTGATTACAATCTCCTGCCATAATGAAGTTATCATCAATGAGATGGGTAATGCAGGTAGCCATCTCCTGCCAGAAAACTGGGTCACCACCCGTGGGAGCGTAAATATTGAGGAGAGAGATGGGCACCCCTTAAGGAAAGCTTGGTATATAACCATCTGCCATCAGTATCAAATTCAGTAGCCAGCAGGGAATAAGAAAGAGACTTACGAAGGAGAATAACAACACCATTACGCTTACCATCTCCAGGAGCAAAGAACACCTCTCCCACCCAACCTTTCTTAAGCTTAACGGATTCTGCTTCAGACAAATGAGTTTCTTGTAGAAATGCACAACCTACATTCAACTTGGCAAGATGAGAGAGAATCCTTTGTTTTTTGATGGGAGAATGAAGACCTTTAACGTTCCATGAAACAATACGTACTGACATCAAAAACAGAAAGATAAAAGGTAGCAGATACGAGAAGAAAAAGCCTCAGGACAGAAAGAAGCAGGAAGAGATGAGGAGAGGACAAATAGAAATAGGAAATTGGATAAGAGATACATATTAACATACATCCCGTAACATGACAAAATATAGAAGTCAAGATAAAATAAAAGTCTTGTTTTGGTTAAGAGAAAAAAGAAGAAGTAACAAGCCATGTCTACAATATGATATATATCAATGAGAAAAGGAGAATATTGAGAATAAGATGAAAGGAGAAGAAAGAATGATAACCGACAGAGAAGTACTGAAACACAGAGATGATTATGAGAAGGAGAACAGAAAAAAAGAAGAAGAAAATATTAAGATGAAAGTACGTAAAAGCTGACTAGCAGGATAGATGAAAGAAAACTAATTGGAGAGTGAAGAGGTAAATGGAGAGAAGGAAGAGAGAGATGAGAACAAACAGGAGTAAGGTTACACCTGTAAACAAAAGTTGAGTAAAAAGAAGAACAAGAAGAGGGAAAGAAGGGAAAAGGCAAACATGTTAGGTAAGTAAGAAGAGCGTACTTGCAGGGGTCGGAGGTGAAAAGGGTTGTCAGGAGGGGGAACGGACGAGAAAGTGAGGGGGGTAGAACCAACTGGAGAAGGCAGGACATCCAGTGTCAGCGGGCCGCCAAGCCGGAGGAGCATCGCGGGATATAATGTGAATTCTGCGGAGATATGAGGTAAGTATCAGGGAATGAAGCAAAGGAGAATAGCAAGTAACAAAGAGGCAGTAAGAATAAATACAAGAAAAACAAGAGAGGGATAACAAGGGGAATTGCAAAAACACAAAACTAGCATGAACAATTCCCAAAACAAATACAGAAAAACATAAAGTGAAAATGAGAGATATGAAGAACATATAAGAGCAGTTGAACTAGAGAGAAGCATCAGCTACTCAAAAAAGTCATGGAGGAAAAGAGGAGGAGGAGCCAGAGGTATCCTTGTCAGCCGCTTGGCAGCAATTCAAGAAGCTCCGAAGTTGCACAGGATCCTCATAGGTCGTTGTCTTGTTGTTGTGGGTGACCCTGAAGAGACAAGGGTGGAAAAGACCATATCTGGCGCCAATGGAACTGAGCTCTGGCCGCATATGCAAGAAAGCCTTGCGACGACTAGCCGTAGATTTAGCATAGTCCTGCGCAAAAAATAAAGTGGATCCCGAACATGTAAGGTGGGGAGAAGCTCTGGCCACTGAAAGGACTTTGAGAAGATCTGTGTATTCCAGGAAATACATGATGACGCCTCTTGGTCTCAAGGAAATGGAATTAGATGAAGGAGCACGACCAAGTCTGTGGGCCCGCTGTATGTTGAGCAAAGTGCCCTCCGGTAGATGCAGGAGTGTAGGGAGAAAGGATTTGAAGAAAGCGATAGGGTCACTCCCCTCACAACCCTCCACCAGGCCGTAAATTCGTAGGTTATAACGCCTATTCCTGTTTTCAAGCTCCTCGACCTGCTTCTGAAGGGAGGAAATCTGTGAATGCATATGAGTGATCTTGGAGGATGATTCTTGAAGAGAAGAGACACTGCTCTCAACCAACGTGACTCTAGCATCCATCTGTGACCAGTTATCGGTTAGAATGTGCAACTTAGCATTGGTTTCTTCCATAAATAGGACGAAGGGCACGTATCTCCTCCAGTAACAGTTCCATAGATACGGCTGAAGAAGAATTGGATGGTGAAGGGGGATCTTTTTTTAGTCTTTTGGTAGTGGCTTTCCCCGAGGACTGCATAGAGTGCTTCACACTGGACTGCGACATGTGAGTGGTAGAAGTCTGAGAGGCTTCTAATTGAGCCAACTCAGAAAAGACTTTTGAGTTTTTGATGAAGGTGCGCCGTGAAGTCTTGTTAACACGTTCCGTTGTGCTCCTATCCATCAAATAAAAATCACCACGTGGAGAGTAGCTGGCTCTGGGACCCCTATATTTTTAAGAGCAACAGCAAGCCAGACAGTTGTGGATAAGAGTGTTAAAAAGCTAGAAAAGTCAACATGAGCTGCAGGAGCACATAGAAAAACAAAAGCCACCAAAATTGAGAAGGGCATAACTGGCTATGTCAGGAAGAGAGAAGGTGGCAATTACAAAAATGCGCAAAAAGGAAACATTAGGCAGCTATGTGTGAGGAAAGGGAGGTTTGGCAACATGTGCATCTGCTCAAAATAGTATGGCGTCACGAAGGAGAGCATCAACCAAAATGGCTGCTTACTGATAAAATAGCTGAAAAAAAAGCTAATTGTGAACATGAGGCAAGCATAAAAGTCATCAGGGCAATGGATGATAATATTAGAGCCAACCTTGCTGAAAGGAGGAGATTCGCAATTGCAGCATCAGCTGTGATGAAAAGGGCTCCGTGTAGGAGACGCGCCAAACAGTTCACAAAATGGCAGTCACGGCCGTCATGGAGCCGCGACTGACAGGAAAATCGCTGAAAATGAGGAAGACATTCACCAGGAGCGTCGAAAAGGACATCGGAACATGCCTGAGTGCTTCAAACAATGTTTTCCGCCGTCGCCGCCAAGAAGCAAGTACAGGAGCCGCTCGCTCACCCCATCTGCCGCGGAGCACTCACATGAACGCCGCCATCTCTGCCGGGCGCTAAGCCACGCCCGCATTCATTAACTTTATTACAAATACTTCGGGAAATATAACCCTATGAATAAGCAGAACCTTTTTGTTACTTGCATTCTTGTGTTCCATGAATCAATCATTTTACAGTCTCACTTGTATTTTCATTATGGAGCCACTGTCAAATATTTGAGAACCAATTTCAGGTGGTTCACTTCGAAATGAAATTTTATGTTACAGCATTTGTGCACGGAGATGGCTGTCACAGTTGGTAACAGTGGTGATGGTTCTTAGCACAAGTATCCAAAACAAGGGCACAATGACGTGTGAGATCTCTGCATCTGGCTGTCACTAGCTTCCCTGAAGCAGTAATCATAAACAACAAAAGGAATAGTCAGTTTAGAACCATTCTCACCTTTAATTTCAGAAATTGACAACCAATCCCTAATATATACTAAATGACAGTGATCAAGAGGAACTAATCAACAGGCTTGTGCTAACAAGGACCTCATTGAGTTCCTAAGGTTAGACCTCTCTTGACCTTCTTCTCTTCAGTGTCTGGATCTCTACCATTCAGCCAGAGGAATGCAGTCAGTACACATCCACTGTCTTGGAAAGCTTTACTCACCCTCCATCTTGTGCCAGTTAAATACGGGCCATCTGAAATGCATCCAACTGGCCCCAACACTCAAACCTCCACCATGCACACATTTTACTACTACACATGTGCTACACATTCACCACAAATACACACACTCAACACACACATCAAATATTAGTGCAAGGACCTGGAAGTCAGACTAAAGTAGAACTTCCAATAGACCACCCTCCCCTTTAACAGAAAAATATCTGATCAAGAATAATAAGTCGCCAAGCAAGGTATGCTTTTTTACAGCCCTTTTGCTAGTACCACAATAACTCAGAATCCCTATGCCTGCATATCCTGGCTCTCAGAATCCTCCAGACCATCCCGTTTGAGAGTGCAGAAATCTCATCTGATCCATGCCTCTCTCTCTACTAGATTTTACAACCATCTGTTGACCCTGAGAGATTGTGAGATCTTGCTTCAAGTACTCTGCTCAGTTCTATGAATCTCACCCTTTAGAACCCGTATACTACTATTTGGAAATGATGATTGCCCTTCTGTTGCTATAAGAGCAGTACTAGTCTCTCTATCAGCACCAAAACCTTTCAGCCAGAACTCAATTCATGATGCAACTTCTTTTTGTCAGCACTAAAAGCTTCCACACCAATGCTCCAGTGACCTCCACCAAAATTACATTTCAATGCCACCTCTTCTGACACTCAGAGAACCTTGGTTGACTCTTTGAGCCTATCTTTTTAGAGCATCCTAAACTAACCTACAGTGCCACTTGGGAAGCCCATGATTTCTTTTGGTGATCTTAGCCTTCAGATCTCCCTCCAGCACCCTGTCAGCCTTCATATTGCATTGTCAGCCCTCAAGTACTGACCTTTGGCAGCTTTCACTATGCACTTTGTAACACAGCTCACCCCACCCCCACTTTGCCCTGGCCACCCTGTATGGGCTTCCCCCCAGAACCAAAAAAGCAAATTAAAAGCTTGGGCATGTGGCTAGACAATACCCTTACTTTCAATCAGCAAGCCACCATACTGTCTGCCACTTGCTTCGGGCTGATGCGCATGCTGCAGAAAATCCTACCTCTACTCCCTTTTCAGACCCACAGGATATTGGACCAGGCCATTATCCTGTCCCGCCTCGATTACGGGAATGCCCTATATCTGGGTGCACCGATCAGTACACTCAAAAAACTACAAGTCACCCAGAACGCAGCAGCACGTCTACTGCTAGGCCTCCCCCGCATTCACTCAGGCACTACTGCCCTGAGAAACTTACACTGGTTGCCCATCCAAGCAAGAGTAAAATTTAAAGCGATGTGCATAATGCATAAAGCCATGTGGAAAAATGCTCCCGCAATGATCTGCTCCTTAGCCACTCCTTACCTTCCCCAAAGATCATTGCGTTCAAGCACAGCCTTTTTGGCAACAACACGTAAAATTAAACGGGCCAGGTGGGGCGGACGCTCCTTCTCCCTGAATGCGGCCGTGACTTGGAACTCTTTACCCTCCTCGCTCCGGAATGAGCCCAATCTTTTAAAATTTCGAAAAACCCTTAAAACGTTTCTTTTTTCCATATAATTCTACAATCTCCCAGAAGTAAGCAACCTTAGCGCTACGAGGCCTCCGGGTAGTAATGCGCTCTATAAAACCCACTTTCATTTCATTCATTTCATTTCACTTTGTCCTATGGCTGAGCCTTGCTGACCTTCAAGAGTCTGCTCATACCTTTAGTAGCCCTCATAGACAACTGAGCCTAGCTGGGAGCCCTGATGAACACAGAGCCTCTATTACAACTCCTACAACCCCACTATTGTCTTGAAAATACCTTGTTTGATTTTAAGATTTTTTCTATTAGCCCTAGGAGCCCATCTGTCAGCCCCCAGACCACTTCGGTATAATCTCAACAGTCCTTACAGTTGCTCACACCATATCTTCAGCTTTAAAATTCCAACACCCCTCTTCAAATTTCTTTGAAACCCAAGCATTTTGCAGAGCACTCTATTAGCATCTTTGCTGGCATTCCAAACACATCTGCTGTGTAGGCACAATAATCCGGAACTCCAACAAGTGATATAAACTCTTATAACAAACAAATTTTCAGAGATGAATCAGCAGGTCGTGGTATAACTTCTTTATTCAATGTACTTTTCTTTAAAAAATTTATGACACGAAGTAGCCAACGCGTTTAGTCCTTAGGGACTTCTTCAGGGCAATAAATATTCTTGCAATATCCTTTTCCAGATTTTACTTGGCATTTTCTGTTAAACGCGAGACAGTTGTCGATGATGCAGAATTTCAAGGGTTCTGTGTGCTCCCTCAATGAAAATAATATGATGATTTGGTCCAGTATGCTCTAGTGAAAGGGCTCCAAAGTGCAGTGTTGAAATAGTATTTATGACCGTCCAAAATTGTATAGTAGCGCCATGTCAGCAAGGAGCGTCTCGGCTGAATCCGGCCGAGACGCTCCTTGCTGACATGGCTCTGCTATTCAAATCTGGACGGTCATGAATACTATTTCAACACTACATATTACAAGAATATTTATTGTCCTGAAGAAGTCCGTAAGGACGAAACGCATTTGCTACTCCGTGTCATAAAATTGTTAAAGAAAAGAACATTGAATAAAGAAGTTATACCACGACCTGCTGATTCACCTCTGAACATTTGTTTGTTATAAGAGTTCATATCACTTGTTGGAGTGCCAGATTATTGTGCTTACAATATTGTTTATATGGAGTGTTTCATAGGGGATGTATCGGTATTGCGTCTCTGATCCTTGGCACCCAAACACATAACTGTTACCTGATTAGGGGATAGTTGCAGTCATTGTTACCCCATACCCTGTGTGTTTCCATACATCTGCTGTGTAGGCACCTCCACCAACCTTCAATTTGCTATTAAAGCTTTGCAGGCCACTCACCTGGTGCAGAAATTACCACAGCTGCCCTTGGTCAGTGCTAACACAGCTCACAATCAGAGCTCTTTGTTACTTGGAAGTCCAACTGCATGCCTTCTGTGCCCATCTACCTGCATTTTCTCTGACTACATATTCTACTCATAAGAGCTCTCTTTTGATCTCCCCTTTGCTGATTGTAACGGCCTTTATATCCCCCATGTTAGCAACTTACCATTCTTGATGACTTCAGCTCTCTGAATTTCTAAGACCTTTCAGTAATCCTTCATAGATCACAACATATTTCCCCCATCCAAATTTAGACCCTTCTGCTGGGTTTTCAGTCCGTCAGCACCTTTATCCTCCCTCAGAACACTGTGCTAGCAAAAGACATCTTTTTTTCACTCCTACATGGTGTGACAGGCTTTTTATCAACTTTTCATCCAATTTGCATGTTATCATTTTTTAGCCAATCCTTACAATCAATGTTTTAGATGGGCTTAACAAGGTAGGGGTCTTGATGAGTTGACAGCAAAAAGAGCATGACTAAGAGGCATTTACAAGAAGGATAGCCTAAAACAGGGGTCTCCAACCTTTACAAAAGCGATAACTACTTCTAACTATTAATTACCACACTAGGCTCCTATCCAATATAGGAATATGATAATCGAAATCAAATGCCAAGTAACTTCAATGCCACCTCTGCATTACTGAAATTTTGCTCCGGTGTGCATACACCACTAGTGGCATAAGCACAGTATTGCAAAAGATTTACACATTGAGTTCCCAAAAGTCAATTTTGTTCCTTTTCTGTTGTGTATTGATCACCCGTACGAGCAGTTTCTCATTGGGCTTTTTAGCATCATTGCCATAGGATATGTAAGATAAAACTACTCTCCGTTTGTAACTAAATCCAAATTTCTTCCTAGCTCTGGCTAATTACTCTGCCGTTTAATATTTGATGTCCACAAACCCATAAATCAAACCGTTCTTTTTTAACTTAAGCATTGCATCCTTAACTAGGACTATCAGCAGCGATAGAAATACACATATCTCTAGAGTCCACCCTCACCCACACACACACACACATGCACACACATACACACGTGTTACCAGGCCTGTGAAGACTATGTAGGGATTCCTGCCTTGTGGAGACTAACCTTTGCCAATGTCTTCAAATTATGCGAATAACAGAAAAATGTTTAGAAAAAATCATAATTCAAGATCCAGCAACAACTTTACAAATATTTGTTGTTATTTTGTTTCACGCAAAGTACCATCCTTGGGAAGAATTGCACATGTGGTACCATCCTTGTGAGGACCTACTCTATAATTACCATTTGTGATTGAATAGAGTCAAAGACAGATGGCTAAATGTATTTTACTTATTACCAATATACACAAATAACATTTTAATCTAAGCATAAATTGCTGCAGATCCTAGTGGTACACAAAAGTTTGATTATGGTAATAATACGTCACAAGATATCATATATCATAATTCTAGAAAGGCACTTAAAACTGTATTTAACCCATTGCTTAGTTGTCAATATTTCAGGTCACAAGGGAACTAGCACTCAAAGAAAAGAGTTTGATTATTTGCTAATATTTTTTATATCAAAGTAGCTATTACATATCTACTTAGGAATGCATGTAGTGTTAAGGTCTGCATAGGAATGGTGCGTGATGAAGTCCACAGAAGTGGTATGTGATTACTGAATGGGGATGGTATGTGATGATGCCCACAGAGGTGGTATGTGATCACAGTAGCACAGTGGTGTCTAAAGTGATGCTGTGCACAGCCATGACACAAGTACCCACAGTTGCAGCATGTGAAGATAATTATATTCAAGTCCCCACAGAGATGGTGTATGTTAGAACCGGCTGTCTCTAGTTGGCAGAGGTATACACTTCTGACAAATAGGGACACACCTTTTCTAGTCAGGGCAAGGGGATCACACCCTTCGATAACCCCTGCTCACCCCCTTGGTAGCTTGGCAGAGCAGAACAGGCTTATCTCAGAGGCTGTGTGTTAAGCATTTATGACCACATACAGTAACTTAGTGAATACACTACAAATGGACACGACACAGTAGTATTATAAAAATAAGGTTCTTTATATAAGGCTTAGCACAAGACCAAATAACGACAAATATATACACAATCTGAATAAATACTTTTGGAAGGGAAAATAATAGTTAAAAGGTAGTTTCTTCTTCAGCACAGAGTCTTTCGTATTCAAGCAAATCTTCTTTTTGGAAACACAGTTCTTAGCAACAGGGTAACCCACACGGGGGCTATACGACGTCGAGGCAAAGTTAATCCAAAGGTTCGGCGTCGACCGCGAGGAGCGCTACGTCGAGCCTGGAGTCACACGGACCCCCAACAACACAGTACCTTTAGGAAAATGAAGCACACGATGATCAGCGGCGTCGAGCAATCCGGCGTCGCGCCTTCGGTGTCGATCAGGCCTCAGCAGTCGTGGATGATGACGTTGCAGAGAGTGTGCAGCGCTCACGGCGTCGAGAGGGCACGAGGGCGATGCGATCAGCAGCGGTGCAGACACGAGGTCCCTTGGAGCTGGAGCCGTACTCCCACTCACTGGCGTTGCTGCTGGCGCCGATCGGGCCCGGCGTCCGGCGTCGAGGAAGCGGGACACTGGGGCCGTTACCCACTATGTCGAGCTGGATTCGGCGACGTCCGTCGGCGTCGAGATTGCTGCCTCTTTCAGAGGTGCTGGATTCACAGGTTCCAGCAAATAGCACTTTAAGCAGATGAAGTACTTTAGCCCTGTGACTTCAGCAGGAGACTGGAACTCTTCCAGTCCTTGGAGATTTTCTTAGCAAGCGTGAGAGTACACACACAGTTCCTCTCTCCTGGTTTCCTTGGCAAAAATAAAGAAGCACTGCAGGATGCCCCCCAGCAAACAGCACACCGGCAGAAGGGGTAGGCAAGTCCTCAGATCAGCAGGCCTCTTGTCCTTGGTTACAGGGTTCCTTGTCAGAAGTGATCTGATTTCGTAGTTCAGGGGTCCTTCTCTTATACCCCTTTTCGGCTTTGATCCCTTTGTCCATGCCGGGGACTTTCCCAACATCCTGGGTCTGTTGTGGGTGGAGCCAGGCAGAAGCACCTGGCCTATTCACTGAGCAGGGCTGGGTCCTCAGACGCCCAGCAGGAGGTGGAGCCAGCATTGTCACTAGCAGGAGCAGAGCTATCGGCCTCCTGGCAGGAGGTGGGGCTAGGATCGTCCATGGCAGGCACAGAGCCATCAGTCGCTTGGCAGGAGGTGGAGCCAGCATTGTATCAGGCAGGGCAGGCTATCAGCAACTACTCTCCCCCTACTCTCAACGCAAATGTCCCACTCATCCCACACTGATTCATCCAGACCTCTGGAGCCACCCAGCTCCTGTCACACACACGCAAAACCAGCAGAAACCAGAAAGGGTTAGACAAGAAAATAGACACTTTCTAAAAGTGCTATTTTCGAACCCAGCGTCCAAAAACCATCCACACCAACGGATGCGTAATTAAACCCCGAGTTCAGGGATACCAAACTCGACATTGCACCATGCTCCCCGAGCCAGCTAGGACCATAGCATTAATAATCCCGGCGGCCCATTCTAACTAATGGAGAGCAGGCTTCCTTGCAATAGTGAAGAACGAAGATGGCTGTTGTTCACTATTAGGACATGCCAACTTGGTCAGGCGTGTCCTACCTTATACTTACAACGCACCCTGCCTGTGGGCCTACCATAGGGGTGACTAACATGAAGTCAAGGGAAGGCTTGAGGGGCTGGCAAGTAGGTACACTCGCGCAGCCTGCGTGACAGTACCAGACTGCACGTGGGTCTCGCAATGACCGACCCGTAGACATTCTTTTACGAGGCCGCTCTTGTGGGTGGCACAACACGTGCTGCAAGCCCACGAGCGGCATTTGTATTTACAAGCCCCGGCACTCCTGGTGCCCTAGACTAGGGACTGACAGTAAACCAAATAAGCCAAAAATGGATACAATCGATACATCAATTTAACATCGGGAGCACTTGCGCTGTGGCACTGATCAGCAGTGGCACGGCGCCCAAAGCATTTACCAGCAAAACATCGAAAAACAGTGGAGGCAAACAGAAAAAATGGAGGAGAGACTCAAGCCAATGATGTCAGGTCTAACACGTGTCCCCTCCAGCTAAAATGTGGGGAGAACTACCCTTGACCGAGGGAGTCCTCATCACTAAGGCGGAAAAATCTGGACAGATCATCAGCATTGGCGTGATCTGTACCAGGGCGGTGTTCCACCGTAAAGTCCATCCCCTGTAGAGAAATGGACCACCTCAACAGTTTCGGATTCTCACCCCTCATCTGCATCAACCATCTGAGGGGCCTGTGGTCTGTCTGAACCCGGAAGTGAGTCCCAAACAGGTAGGGTCTTAGCTTCTTCAGCGCCCAGACCACAGCAAATGCTTCTCTCTCTATTGCACTCCACCTCGTTTCCCTGGGAAGTAACCTCCGACTGATGAAGGCTACAGGCAAGTCTCGGCCCTCTTCATTCACCTGAGCTAGAACAGCCCCCACGCCATGCTCTGATGCGTCTGTCTGGACAATAAATTCTTTTGAAAAGTCGGGTGCCTGGAGTATAGGTGCTGTGCACATTGCAGTTTTCAGGGTGTCGAAGGCCGTTTGACAGGCATCAGTCCAGATCACGTTTCGTGGCTGCTTCCTGGAAGTCAGCGATCAAGGGGTGCACAATGTTACCGTAATCCTTGACAAACCTCCTGTAATAACCCGTGAGTCCTAAAAAGGCTCTCACCTGAGTTTGGGTTTTGGGCGGCGCCCAAGCCAGGATGGTATCAATCTTGGGTTGCAGGGGGGCAACCTTGCCGCTCCCTACTTGGTGCCCCAAGTACACCACAGAACCCTGCCCAATCTGGCACTTACTGGCTTTGATTGTGAGGCCTGCTCTGCGCAGGGCCAACAACACTTCCTGGAGGTGGCGCAAGTGTTCCTCCCAGCTGGCGCTGAACACTGCGATGTCGTCCAGGTAGGCGGCACTGAAATCCTCCAGTCCAGCCAAGACCTGGTTGACCAACCTCTGGAAGGTGGCAGGGGCATTCTTCATCCCAAAGGGCATCACCCGGAACTGGTATAGCCCATCTGGTGTGGAGAATGCTGACCTCTCCTTTGCCCCATCGGTTAAGGCGATCTGCCAGTACCCAGACGTCAAATCAAACGTACTAAGGTACCGGGCAGCCCCCAACCGATCGATGAGCTCATCAGCTCTTGGGATGGGGTGCGCGTCAGTCTTCGTGACCGAATTGAGCCCTCGGTATTCCACACAGAACCGAAGTTCCGGTGAAGCACCAGGCGCTGCAGCCTTCGGGACCAAGACCACTGGGCTGGCCCAAGGACTGCTAGAGGACTCAACCACCCCTAACGCAAACATTTTGGAGACCTCCTCCTTAATGTAAGCTCGGACCTTGTCAGTCACCCTGTAAGCCTTGTGCTTCACAGGAGGGCTGTCTCCGGTGTCAACGTCATGGACACACCAATGAGTGACACCCGGAACCAAGGATAACAGATCCGGGAATTGTCCCAACAGGTGGCGACAATCCTGTTTCTGTTCAAGGGTCAGTGTGTCAGAGAGGACAACACCATCCACTGACCCATCTTGCTCTTTAGCACACAGGAGGTCAGGAAGAGGCTCACTCTCCTCCTCCTTTCCAGCATCTGTAGCTAGGAGCATGCCCACTTCGGACCTTTCTAAGTGGGGCTTCAAACGGTTGACATGCAGGACCCGCAAGGGGTTCCTGGGAGATTTCAAGTCCACCAGGTAGGTGACATCGCTCTTCTTCTCCACAACCTTAAACGGTCCAGTCCACCGGTCCTTGAGCGCACAAGGTTCCACCGGGGACATGACCCATACTTCTTGACCAGGCTGAAGCTCTACCAGAGTGGCATTCCGGTCGTACCAACGCTTCATCTCCTCCTGGCTGGCCTCCAGATTTGCCTGAGCAAGTTCTCTGAAGCGCCGAGTCTGGTTCCGAAAGGCCAGCATGTAGCTGTATACATCCTGGGGAGGTTTCCTGGGAGATTGCTCCCAGCCTTCCTTGACCAGACTCAAAGGACATCTTACCGGGTGACCGTACAAGAGCTCAAAGGGGCTGAACCCTAGAGACTTTTGCGGCACCTCACGGTAAGCAAACAACAGGCATGGCAAGAGGACGTCCCATTTCCGCCTCATTGGTTCTTCAAGACCCATAATCATGCCTTTAAGGGTCCGGTTGAATCTCTCAACCAGCCCGTTTCCTTGAGGGTGGTAAGGAGTGGTGAACTTGTAGGTTACCCCACACTCCTTCCACAGAGACTTCATATAGTTAGAAATGAAGTTGGTGCCTCGGTCTGACACCACCTCTCTGGGGAGCCCCATCCGGGAGAAAACACCCATCAGTGCCCGTCCCACCAAGGGGGCCGTCACTGTTCGGAGAGGGATGGCTTCCGGGTACCGTGTGGCATGGTCCACCAAGACCAGGATAAACCTGTTGCCCAGGGCTGTCTTGGGGTCCAGGGGCCCAACAATGTCAATACCCACCCGGTCAAAGGGGGTGCTGACCACTGGAAAAGGTTGGAGGGGAGCCTTCTGCTTCCTTCCGCTTTTCCCACTTGCCTGGCAAGTGTGACATGTCTTGCAATGGATGTCTACATCCCTTCGCATCTGAGGCCAATAAAAATGGGTGACAAGCCTGTCGTAGGTCTTGTCCTGCCCCAGATGTCCAGCTAACGGAACGTCGTGAGCCAAATCCAGTAGGAAGGCTCTGAAGCGCTGGGGTACCACCAGCACACGGGCTGACCCAGGCTCAGCAGCCTTAGGCTCGCTATACAGGAGGTCGTTCTCCCAGTACACAAAATGTGACCCTGACTGATCACCTGAGGATTGGGCTGAGGCCTGCTGCCTCATGCCCACAAGAGAAGGGCACACCTTCTGTTCGGCACAGAATTCCTCCCTGGAGGGACCACCATCCTGCTGCCAATGGGTCAGCTCGGGCAGGTCTCCCAGTTCGGCAATTTGTTCCCCTGTGGGCTCCAGGGCATACCCCTCAGGGTCTACCTCCTCCTGGACCACGGGAACTACGGGGGCCGGTTTCCCGCGCCTCCTGCCTCTTCTCTTCACAGCTGGGTCCTGGGCCGTACTTTCAGGCTCCGGGACCCGATCAACACCCTTACTTGCTGTCATCGATCGAGTGGTTGCACACACCCACTCTGGCACACCCAACATTTTCAAGTGCGCCTCCCTCTCCACCGTAGCCCAAGGGGAGTCTTCTAAATCATTGCCCAGGAGACAATCGACAGGCATGGCGGGCCTCACAGCAACCTGAAGAGTACCTGAAACTCCCCCCCATTCAAAGGAAACCTGAGCTACCTCACACTCTTTCTGGGAGTTGTCAGCAGCTATCACAGGGTAGAATGCGTGGGGAACCACCTGCTCTCTGGACACTAAGTGACACTTGACAGCTGTCACACTCGCTCCGGTGTTTCTGAGAGCTTCCACTCTATGGCCATTAATGGTCACCCACTGCCTATATTTACTAGTGTTACTAGGCAGAGGGGGTGGAGGGACCATTTGCATGTCTCCTAGCGAGACCAGGGACATTTCTGCGGGACCCCTCCCACCAGGGACAACCATCTCCTCCCCTCCCAGGGCTACACTCGCCAACTGACGGGGGGTGCACTCAGCGGTGCATTCGATTTCTTCATGGGACACTGGGGGTCGTAATACCGGTGTCCCGCCTGCCCACAAGTGTAGCAGGTTAGGGGGCCCCTATGAACAGGTTTACCCGTCGGGGCCCCTGGCTTCTTCTCAGGGGGAGGCTGGGAACCTTTCCCTTGGTTCCCTTGGGGATTACTTTGGGGCCCTTTCTGAGACTCCTTCTGTTTACCCTTGTCCCCCCCACTCTTCTGCTGGGGACCCTGCCCACCTTTGGCTGAGTCTCCCACTGGACCCTTGTGGACCCTGGTACTGACCCAGCGGTCCGCCTCCTTAGCAAGTTTTCTAGGGTTAGATATCTTGCTATCAATAAGGTGCTGGCGCAGCTCTGGAAAACAGTTACTAGACAAATGCTCCCAAGCAAACAAATCATAAAGAGCTTCATAACTTTCCACGTTGCTGCCCTTTACCCAACCATCCATGGCTCTGCAAAAATAAGACACATATTCAACCCACGTCGTACCAGGCAACTTCTTACATTCTCTAAAAGCTTGTCTGTACTTCTCGGGGGTTAGGCCATACCGCAACATTAAAGCATCTTTCATATGAGCATACGACATCCTATCCTCAACAGGCATGTCTAACAGGGTATCTCTCCCCTCATTCACAAAGCGACCCCACAACCCCGCTCCCCAATTCTTCTCAGGGACCTGGTGGGCCAACAATGCTAACTCATACGCTTTAAACCACTGACCAATATCTTCGTTCCTATGATAATCTTTTATCACATCTTTGGGAAAATAAAACCTACTTTCTGCAGGCGCAGATGGGATGCTGCCACCAGAGGGATTCAATTCTAACTTCTTAGCTTGGATCTCCAACTCCCTCAACTTGGTATCACGCTCCAAAGCTAACTTCTCTCTTTCGAAATCCAGCCTTTTGGTCTCCAAATCAGCTTCTCTCCTAGCTCTTGCATTCTCTAACTCCAACTGCCCATTTATCTTTAGCCTTGCCATTTCCATGTTGTATGCCCGCTCCTTCGCCCTTTCTTCTCGCTCTTCAGGGGAAAGACCCTTGGAGGAAACACTGCTTCCGGGAGAGGACTCAGGCCCATTCGCTGGCGCCTCCTCTTCCCCTTCCACTGGCGGTACCACCACCGGATCAGTGGGATCTCTGGCCTCCAACCAGGCCTGCAATGCCTTGAGATATGTTTCCTTAGCCTTGAGACCTTTGGTAGGAACTTTAAATTTCTTGCAAAAGGATTTCAGCTCCTCCAATCTGTAGATGTTTATCTTCGCTCTGTCGAATTCCTCCTCAACAACAACAGGGGTAGTGACTCCGGTGTCACTCATGGTCAAAACTGGCAGTGTTCAAAAAATCAAGTTTCAGAAAAGCGGAGAACCAAAAATTGATCCTTCCAAATTAGATTGTGGCTGCTCTATGGTCTGCTTTCACTATGTAGCGCACACTAATCACTGCACATGGGTCATAAATGCAAGGTTCAAATCCTCACCGCTGCATCCAATGTTAGAACCGGCTGTCTCTAGTTGGCAGAGGTATACACTTCTGACAAATAGGGACACACCTTTTCTAGTCAGGGCAAGGGGATCACACCCTTCGATAACCCCTGCTCACCCCCTTGGTAGCTTGGCAGAGCAGAACAGGCTTATCTCAGAGGCTGTGTGTTAAGCATTTATGACCACATACAGTAACCAAGTGAATACACTACAAATGGACACAACACAGTAGTATTATAAAAATAAGGTTCTTCATATAAGGCTTAGCACAAGACCAAATAACGACAAATATATACACAATCTGAATAAATACTTTTGGAAGGGAAAATAATAGTTCAAAGGTAGTTTCTTCTTCAGCACAGAGTCTTTCGTATTCAAGCAAATCTTCTTTTTGGAAACACAGTTCTTAGCAACAGGGTAACCCACACGGGGGCTATACGACGTCGAGGCAAAGTTAATCCAAAGGTTCGGCGTCGACCGCGAGGAGCGCTACGTCGAGCCTGGAGTCACACGGACCCCCAACAACACAGTACCTTTAGGAAAATGAAGCACACGATGATCAGCGGCGTCGAGCAATCCGGCGTCGCGCCTTCGGTGTCGATCAGGCCTCAGCAGTCGTGGATGATGACGTTGCAGAGAGTGAGCAGCGCTCACGGCATCGAGAGGGCACGAGAGCGATGCGATCAGCAGCGGTGCAGACACGAGGTCTCTTGGAGCTGGAGCCGTACTGCCACTCACTGGCGTTGCTGCTGGCGTCGATCGGGCCCGGCGGCCGGCGTCGAGGAAGCGGGACACTGGGGCCGTTACCCACTATGTCGAGCTGGATTCGGCGACGTCCGTCGGCTTCGAGATTGCTGGCTCTTTCAGAGGTGCTGGATTCACAGGTTCCAGCAAATAGCACTTTAAGCAGATGAAGTACTTTAGCCCTGTGACTTCAGCAGGAGACTGGCACTCTTCCAGTCCTTGGAGACTTTCTTAGCAAGCGTGAGAGTACACACACAGTTCCTCTCTCCTGGTTTCCTTGGCAAAAATAAAGAAGCACTGCAGGATGCCCCCCAGCAAACAGCACACTGGCAGAAGGGGTAGGCAAGTCTTCAGATCAGCAGGCCTCTTGTCCTTGGTTACAGGGTTCCTTGTCAGAAGTGATCTGATTTCGTAGTTCAGGGGTCCTTCTCTTATACCCCTTTTCGGCTTTGATCCCTTTGTCCATGCCGGGGACTTTCCCAACATCCTGGGTCTGTTGTGGGTGGAGCCAGGCAGAAGCACCTGGCCTATTCACTGAGCAGGGCTGGGTCCTCAGACGCCCAGCAGGAGGTGGAGCCAGCATTGTCACTAGCAGGAGCAGAGCTATCGGCCTCCTGGCAGGAGGTGGGGCTAGGATCGTTCATGGCAGGCACAGAGCCATCAGTCGCTTGGCAGGAGGTGGAGCCAGCATTGTATCAGGCAGGGCAGGCTATCAGCAACTACTCTCCCCCTACTCTCAAAGCAAATGTCCCACTCATCCCACACTGACCCATCCAGACCTCTGGAGCCACCCAGCTCCTGTCACACACACGCAAAACCAGCAGAAACCAGAAAGGGTTAGACAAGAAAATAGACACTTTCTAAAAGTGCTATTTTCGAACCCAGAGTTCAAAAACCATCCACACCAACGGATGCGTAATTAAACCCCGAGTTCAGGGATACCAAACTCGACATTGCACCATGCTCCCCGAGCCAGCTAGGACCATAGCATTAATAATCCCGGCGGCCCATTCTAACTAATGGAGAGCAGGCTTCCTTGCAATAGTGAAGAACGAAGATGGCTGTTGTTCACTATTAGGACATGCCAACTTGGTCAGGCGTGTCCTACCTTATACTTACAACGCACCCTGCCCGTGAGCCTACCATAGGGGTGACTAACATGAAGTCAAGGGAAGGCTTGAGGGGCTGGCAAGTAGGTATACTCGCGCAGCCCGCGTGACAGTACCAGACTGCACGTGGGTCTCGCAATGACCGACCCGTAGACATTCTTTTACGAGGCCGCTCTTGTGGGTGGCACAACACGTGCTGCAAGCCCACAAGCGGCATTTGTATTTACAAGCCCCGGCACTCCTGGTGCCCTAGACTAGGGACTGACAGTAAACCAAATAAGCCAAACATGGATACAATCGATACATCAATTTAACATCGGGAGCACTTGCGCTGTGGCACTGATCAGCAGTGGCACGGCGCCCAAAGCATTTACCAGCAAAACATCGAAAAACAGTGGAGGCAAACAGAAAAAATGGAGGAGAGACTCAAGCCAATGATGTCAGGTCTAACAGTGTATAAGTATAGGAGTGTTCAAGTTCTCACAGAGACAGTGTGAAGATAATCATGTTCAAGTCCCAAGAAAGACTCTGTGTGTTATTATTAGGATGTTCATGTCCACACAGAGATATTGTGTGAAGGTGATTGTGTTCAAGGCCCCACTGAAATAGTGTGTAATGACAATACTCAAAACCACACAGTGACGGTGTGAAGATAATGGTGATCAATCCAGATATTGTGAGTAATCATAAGAATGTTCACGTCCCCATATATACAATGTGGGAAGGTAATCATGTTCAAGACCCCACAAAGGTAGTATGTTATTATAGTGATGTTCATCTCCCCACAAAGAGAGTGTGTGATTATATTGATGTGCATACCCTTACAGAGACGTTGTGTGGGTATTGGGATGTTTAAGTCCCAAGAGAGATCGTGTGTGAAGATATTCTTGTTAATATCCCCACTGAAATACTATGAAAAGATAATGCTCAAGTCTCCACACAGATAGTGTGTGAGCATAGGAACATGCAAGTCCCCAGAGAGATGGTATGAGAAGGTAATCATTTTCAAGTCCCCACCATGACAATGTGATGTTAATGTCCTCAGAGATAATATGTGGGTATAGGGATGTTTAAGTCCCCACATAGATAGAATGTTGTTATAGGAATCTTCAAGTCTCAAACTGAGATAGTGTGTAAAGATAATTTTGTTCAAGTGCCTCTAAAGATAATGATCGATTCCACACACACAACGATGTAAAGATTATGATATTGAATCCTCCACAGAGATAGTTTGGGATTATAGGGATGTTTAAGTCCCCAGTGCTTGGTTATAGGGACGTTCAGATAATGTGTGTGAATATAACATTTGAGTCCTCACAGAGATGGTGTACAATTGTAGGAGTGTTCATGTCCTCACATAGATAGTGTGTGAGGATAATCATGCCCAAGTTCCCACAAAGATAATGTGTAATTATTGGGATGTTTACGTACCCACAAAGATAGTGTGTTATTATAGTGATGCTCAAGTCCCCACAAAGACAGTGGGGCATATTCTCACTTCTCAAGGACATATCGCCAAGTTATCAGCACTTTATCACAGCCAAAGTGGCGATAAATGTATTGCCCCATTCACAAGCTGGTGCTAACAGCCCATATCACCAGTTTACCTGCGATAGCAGGAGCCAAAATTATCACCACAGATGACCCCGGCAACTATCGCTAATGAGATTCAGAGTAGGCGTTTCTGTGAAAAATCCGGGAGAACACCAGTCCGCAACATTCTCAACGACCAGCCAGACCGGCGATAAGATCCTAAAACAGGTAATAAGGCACATTAGCAGCAGAAATGTAACACATGCTCTTACCTGGTGTAAAAAAGGGGGTGGTGCTGGACGGAGCATCTGAATCAATCAAACACTCACACCCAGTCAAAAGATCTGGGTTTAATCCATCACCGTTCTTTAGCCCCCTCAGCCACCCCAGTTCAGACATGGCTATATGCAAATCAGTCTGACCCTGTGCCTCATGGGAACAGTCCAGCCCGAACTGCCAAGCCATGTCTTCCCTGGACTGGAAACAAGCTTCCAAGGACCGGTTTCTGGCATTCCAGCCGTCTTCAGCCCGGCTTGCTTGAATCCGTCCATCACCACCCCCTTTTGTACCGCTTTTGGCTGCAATAAGTGTGGCAGGGTATGCTCAGACGTGAGTCCCTTGCTCACTTTGCCACTGGATTCAAGCAAGCCTGGCTGAACTGGGATGGCAGAGTGGGCTAAAGAACGGTGATGGATTAAACCCAGATCTTTTGACTGGGTGTGAGTGTTTGATTGATTCAGATGCCCCGTCCATCACCACCCCCTTTTGTACCGCTTACCTGGTGTAAAGTCGGATGACAACCTGCACCAGAAAAGGGAGCCCAGCGCGGAGCCACATCTGAAAAACAACAGACGCCATGGAGACACTGCTCATGCAGCTCGAACACCCCCAGAGGGCCACAACACCCACCGTCATCACCCCCAGGACCCCCCCTTCTCACCCCAGGGGCCCTACACCGGGCACCCCCACCCCCGGAAAAATATAATTTACATCAGCTTCACTAAATTATGAACAATACAATTCTCCTGATGTCGCACAATTACAACACTTAACATCAAAGAACAGAGAGATAGCAAAAGAGAGAGAGAGAGATAAAGAGACCGGGAGAGAGAGAGAAAGAGGGAAAGAGAGCGAGATAGAAAGAGAGGGAGAGAGAGAGAGATAGAGATAAAGAGAGGGAGAGAGAGAGAGAAAGCAAAAGAGAGGGAGTGAGAAAGAGAGGGAGAGACAGAAAGAGAGAGAGAGAGAAAGAGGGAGAGAGAAAGAGAGGGAGAGAGAAAGAGAGGGAGAGAGAGAGAAAGAGACAGAGAAAGAGAGAAATGGAGGGAGAGAGAGAATAAGAGATGGAGAGATGGAGACAGTTAAAAGAAGAGAGGGAGAGAGAGTGCCAACACTGTGAACCAAGACCTCACTGCTCACCTGCTGCCACTGGTGTGCCTCCAACCACGTGCCGGTATGCACTGCAGTTCACCAGGTCCCTTATCTGAAACAGAGTCAATACAATTGTGCACACCATCATTGCTTGCCTGCCCCAGCTCACACAGGCTGCTGCACCCCAGCCCCTCCCACCACCCAGTGGTGGCTGCCCACCCAGGCCTCACTGCTCACCTTCCATCCCTGCCGTGTCTCCAAGAGGGCCCACCATGTGCCGGTGCAAGCCCCAAGCCCGGGGCCCGCGAACATGGCACCTTCCACATCATGCAGCCCCGCTCCGTGGGCCACCAGGTCACACATTTGATTCTGGGTCTTGATTTCGCTAAGGCAGAGATCATATCAGTGCACATGGCATCATTGCAGGCTGCACACTCGCTGAGCTCTTTAGGTGCCACTAACTCTGTGACCCACAAGGCAAAGCCACGTGCCAGCAGGCCAGCATGGCCCGCTGGCTCAGGCCTACACTGCGGTCCAGCAGGGCTCCCACAAATCCTTACCAGTCTGGACCGACACGGCATCATCCCAGGCTGCACACCCACCCAGCACTTAAGGTATCCCTACCACAGTGCACCGAAAGTCACCATTCCTTGGCGGTGGGCCTGTGCCGGCCGCAGTGTATGAGGTGCCACCAAGTCTGTGCCCTGCAAGTCATGGACCCTTTCTGATTGGGACTCGTGGTGCAGACGCCATCATGTCACCTCCGGCACTGGGGAATGTGATGTGGCAGGGCCCTAGGCCCTCAGGCATAAGTAATAAAAACACGGATACACCCAGAGAGAGAGTGGGAATGGCATCTATCATGTGTGCCCCAGACTTTTTACTGGCAGAGTCACATGTTCTGTGACGCGAGTGCTGGATGGGTGTGGTGTGGGTGTAAACAAGCTGAGAGGGAGTGGCGGTGGCATGCTGACAACTAGACCTGTGATCAGCAGATCACTACAAGGTAGACCTGGGGCATGTAGCATTGTCGTCTCCCCCTGTGAGAGCAAGAGGAGTGGGCTGGCCTTGCATATGCCAGTCCAGCGCAAGGGTGTGAACAATAACCACGGGGCTCAGAACCAAGCAGAAACCTGTCATATGGCGGAGTGAATGCTACAGTAAGGCAAATTCATCCGCATGTTCGTCCTCTGCTGTTTCATGTGCCTCACGTGTGGGCAGTGGTGTTCTGTCTCCAGCACTGTGTGGCAGTGATACCTCAGGGGCCGGAGGTGGAATATCTGCCGCACTGTGTGGCACTGACACTTCAGGGGCGCAATGTGGATTAGTGGTAGAACCAGCATTCATCAGTGCCAGTCCTTGTGGCAGCAATGCCATGAGGAGGGTCTTTAGGGCACTGAGGAACCCAGCTATCTCTCGCTGATGTGTGGCAGTGGCAGCCGCTCTTTCTGCCTGCGTCCGCTCCATGGTCTCCATTATCCTCCGCATGTGACCCAACTCACGGGAGACATCGCTAGAGCCACTCTGACTAGACAGTTATTCTTGTCTCTGAGTCAGGACTCCAGTGATGTCAGCCATGGATTATTGGAGAGCATGGGGCGGACTTTAGGTGTCCGTTAGGGACTGTGAGTGGTCCCTGATGGGACTAAGACACCAATTCACAAAAGGGGGGAGGTAGAGGTTTTATAGAGCTAGGTCCGCCCTCCTTCGTTTATGCTTCAAATGATGCCCGAGTTCTTGGGTTTTAAGGACCTAGTCATAGGGTAAGGATATGGTCAGAGATTGCCTTAAGGAAGAAAAAAAACAATTTCTTGAGTCCCCTCACTCACCAAGGTTTCCCCATGGTGACATGCTTCATCATTGGAGCCATCCCACTTCTCTACGAACAGGAGCGTGCTGCAACTTGCGGAAACAACGTAGGAGCACTTTATGATGAAGACTATGTGTAGTGCACAATGTGGTGGAGTGGGTTATAGTGACTTCTCTGCACGGAGTCCTCAGATCATAGGAAGAAGTTGGCCATGAAACTGGAAAATACAAAAGCAAAGTTTATTAAACCTTTAAAGGTGGTACTACAGTCCACACAACACCCTTCGGTATTGTATAGAGTAGCACACCGAACTAAAGCACATGGCCCCTTTTATACACAATGAGGGGGCTCAAAAGAAGGTGGTACAGAATACAAGAGTAGTTTTATGACCATTCAAGGACATTTTGGAAAGCACAATCGATAAGTGGGTGGCGTTAACAGTCTTCAGAAACTAGCAAACACATTCCTATCTGGAACTAATTAGTAACAGCTGCAGACCCTTCTGGGCATGTCTGGGCATGCTGGAAGTGGGGGATGCTAAAATATAGCCTGTTGCCGGACAGACTTCAAGCGCAGTTAACAAGGAGGTAGGACAAAGCACATGATGAGCACATGCCGATGTATGGCATACAAAATGGCCGCTACGAATATAAGATGGAGTCGGTTAATTTGCTACGATAATGGTCAAATACAGTATGTCTTCTGCTAATGCTTAACCCAATCGCAGTTGATTTACAACAGACGACCCTTACAGCATTAGCTGAAGACATTCGACCTCCTGGGAGAAGCTAGATACTCATCCCTTATATCAATGACCGTCATATCAGCTATCTCTTTATTCAAGATATTCTGCATTTTCACTTCTGCAACATTTCTTTTGGTCGGTATGCAAGCAGTAATACACATAGAACATATCATCGGACTACACTGGATACATATACAACAAGTGAAAACTATTGCAATTATTATACATAGAGAAGTTAGTACTTTCCAGCCCCAGGCAGAAATTAGAGTCCAAAGCCACCCTATAAAAGTCCACACACCATTTTCTGTATGGAGGTCTGCAGCGATTTTATGAAGTTTATTAATCGCTTTATACACTGATGGTGTGTGATCTGGAATGAACATGCAGCAACTACTACCTATAACGCGACATGCACCACCTCTATCTGCTAGCATTACGTCCAGAACCATTTGGTTCTGTAAAGCGACAATTTCAGCAATTTGCAATTCTTCGATGAGTTTTCCTAGAGCTGAAGCTGTTTGATCTGTAACAGCTTCTACAACTCTAGTTAATCGTTGCACTTTTCTGCTATTTAATGCAACACCCACAAAAAAGAACAATCCTAAATTAAAATCTATATATTGTTGTAGGCTAGTATCCGTTTGGTCTATATTATCAGTATTCAAGGTCCTCTTATATCTATTTACAGTAAAATTGTTGAACAATTTAAGATTTCGATGATACAATGGAGGTACCAGAAACTCAGGGGGCAACAAAAATGATACATAGCAGATTCCTGTCCACCCAGCTGGCAATCGATAATATCCACGATTCCCAAACACAAAATAGTTGTTATGTGAAGCTAAAAAGGTACTATTATTCAACCCATCTATATTCAAAACAGTAATACAATCACTAATGCTAACAGGAATATATCCAATGCTCTGTACACATAATTCCGCTTGTGTTTGAGTAACAGAAATAACAAAATGTTCAGCATTAACGGAGTCTCTTGTGTTGGTGAAGATATATGGCGTTGAAATATTGTCCGGTCGATATTCCTCCCACTCCCATTTAGTTCCATTCGCTTGGGGATACCCATCTTTGTCTTGATGGCACTCTTTATTGAACCGGAAAAGCAGTCTGCCCACTGTAGGCTTCCTAGTCGCAAAAAGCAAAGTATACCAGGCTCGACAGGAGCCATTATGCGAAAAAGAGAGAAGTATAAATGGTGTAGCTCCTTTCTTTTAATGTGCAGGCATCATCCCACAAATCCAACAGTTGGTGGCATTCGTAGCAATGTGGGTATAATGTGACATCTGAATAGAAGTGTTATTGAGGTAAGATTGTCGATGCTTCAATTCTTGATATGGGAGCGTAAAGAAATAATGCTCCTCTGGTGTCGGTGTAGTAACAACAAACAACTCACGAGCAGGAGTTGTCTCCTCAACAGACCATGTTATCTTTGCCGCAATCACCAGGACAACAACAAACCCTACAGCGCAAAAAATCTTCTTCTTTTCCATTTTATTCAAAGCACAAAACAATTCTTCCTGAAACTAAAGTAGTTATCAGAGCTCTTACACCTGGGTAGCCGTTGATTTCTTCACCACGGGCCAAGACGGGTGTCACTACTCTAATGCAGGGCTGATCCCCCCCCTTGCCACATCGGCTCTCCGTTTCACTGACCCAGGGAATGCTCAGACAACTTTCACAAGCGCTGCAGATTTTTCTCTCGGTCTCAAATTATATCTCGTTGCTCCGGGGACTGTCTGGTCCGGGAAGAACTCCTCAGATCCGTCAGGTGTCACAGCACGGCCTTTCTCCGCAGTCAGAACCTCTCGATGGTCGGTCAACACAGTAGGCTCCACCAAGGTAGGAAGTACCCGCCGACAATGGATGCTGTGAATCCAATTTTTCCGGTTCGTGACTCGAACTGCTGTCCTTGTGGCAAGTAGCACTTGCTCTGTCCCACGCCACCTTGGCTCCAAACTGCTCGATCTCTCAAAGGACTTCAGGAGAACGAAATCACCAGGTCTGAGATTATGGCCTTCACCTGTGGATCTATCAGGAAGTGCTTCTCGAACCTGTTGATGAATAGAAACCAAGTTATCAGTTAACTGTGCCAAATAGTCATTCATTAAGACACAAGGTACATCATACACAGAACTTGGTTTAGGAATTCCCCAGATATTCATAGGCCTTCCAAACAAGATCTCATAAGGTGTGAGACCCGTTCGAGAATGAGGCACTGATCTAATAGACAACAATGCCAGTGGTAACGCATCTGCCCAAGTCAGAGAAGTAGAAGCCTATATCTTGGCTAATTTCAGCTGCAGAGTAGCATTTTATCTTTTCACCAATCCTACTGATTATGGGTGGAACACTGCATGAAACTTTTGTTTGATCCCTAATCCTTTCAGGACATACTTGATAACATCCCCTATAAAATGAGGTCCGTTATCACTCCACAAAAATCTATAAACACCGTAGCGAGGGAAGAATTCCTTCAAAGGTACCTTTGCCGTAGTAATTGCAGTATTGTCCTTTGTGGGGCACGTCTCAATCCATTTACTGAAGGCACATACCACCACCAGGACATACTTCAGATTATTGCAGTGATCAAACTGAATATAATCCATCTGCAATACTTCAAAAGGTGCAGTTTGTGTAGCAAATCCTCCTGCTGGAGTTCGTGTCCCTTTCCCAGGATTGAATTGTAGGCAGATCATGCAGGACTGTACTACTCTCTTAGCTGTGCTAGCAATTTCTGGATGCTCCCAAACTTGTGTAAGCAATTTCACTTTTGCTAAAACTCCAACATGTGCTAGCCCATGTGCCATCTGAACCATAGGTTGTACAAAAGCTACAGGCAACTTCCATCTATCCATCTGTTTGTTTCGCCAACATCTTTCATCATCCAACTCTCCGTCCTTGGACCACTGCTCCCGTTCTTTGTCAGAAGCGGTCCTCTGTTTCTCTAATACTTCCTTCCTAGCATCGTGCCACTGCTCAGCTTATGACTTCACTACATACATAGAAGTAGTGTCAGGCTGCATCGCAGTCTCACGTGCCACTCGATCTACAAAAGCATTTCCTTGTCCCACCTTATCAGTCACTATCTTGTGCGCACTACATTTCACTATAGCTATCTTCTTTGGATATTTTAATGCAGTCAGAAGACTATGCACTAGTTCTCCGTGCATTATCTGCATCCCGTGTGATGTCAGAAAACCTCTATCCTTCCAGAGCAGGCCAAAATCATGCGCCACTCCAAAAGCATAGCGGCTATCTGTATAAATGTTCACACGCAAACCTGTACTAAGCTCACATGCTCGTGTCAAAGCTATTAGTTCCGCTGCTTGAGCTGACTTCTGTGGTATGCGAGCTGTCTCCACTATTGTGTGAAGCGTAGTAATTGCACATGCGGCTGAAGTTGTACCATCCGGTAACTTCAGACAAGACACATCAAACCACAATTCTCCATCTACATCTGGAAGGGGCGTATCTTGCAAATCAATACGACCCTTTGTCTGTTCCTCCGTCAAGAAAATACAATCATGTGTTTCTTGCGCCTCAGGCTGAGTTGCCGGAAATGGCAACAACGTGGTTGGTTTTAGTGTTGCATATCTCTTCAGTGTAATATGAGGAGCTAACACCCAAATGCTGACGACACCCAAATGGTTGTCTCATTCTCACTGGAAAAAGATAAACTTAGAAATCTGCATGAATGTCTTGCAGAAATCTATAATTGGATGTGTGACTCAAGACTTAAATTAAATGGCACAAAAACAGAGCTTATGCTTCTGGGTCATCGAATAACATCCCTCCCCACCTCCATATGGCCATCGTGTCTAGGAGTTCTCCCACAACCTAAGAAAGAACTCAAAAGCTTAGGGTTCTGGTTGGAGCAGGACCTCTCTTTGAAAACTCAGGCCACAAAGACGGCTGGTACCTGTGTGGGCCTACTTCGCTCAGCCCGGAAGATTCTCCCCCTACTCCCGACACAGTCCCAAAAATTGCTTATTCAAGGTCTCATCTTATCCAGATTAGACTACAGCAATGCCCTTTTCATGGCTGCGCCTGAATCCACTATTAACATCCTTCAGCGAACCCAAAACGCAGCAGCGAGGCTGTTGACAGGCACCGCCCGGAGAGCATCAGCAAAACCAGCGCTTAAAGCTTTCCATTGGTTGCCTGTCCGGGAAAGGATCAAATTTAAGGCTCTATGTATCACTCACAGATCCTTGCAGGGTGAAGGGCCCCCAATGCTAGGGACAATACTTTACCCCTAATAAACTTCCAGGTCCCTGCGCTCATCTCAAGGCAACTTGGCCACTGTTCATAGAGTCAAGAAGGCCCGCACAGGAGGGCGACGTTTCTCGGTCACAGCAGCAACCCTGTGGAATTCTCTGCCATCCCGGATGCGAATTGAACCGAACTATATGAAGTTTCGTAAGCTTCTGAAGACATATCTTTTCCCACAATAATTTTAAAATTCATTCCCTTCACCCCCTCGCCTCCCCTCAGTTTTCCATTGCACTCTCAGCGCTGGGACGCTCTCGGGCAGCCATGCGCTTTATAAATCCTTTTTCATTTCATTCATTCATTCATCACAGCGTCAACTCATATCCTCTCAGACGAGCGCTAGTTAAGTGCTGTGTCTTTGTTTGGTTCAAAAGGGCATCAACAGCATGGGGTACCAGCACCAACAGCTTATGTGATAAGACTTTCCTTTCACTCTGGCGTATTGACACAGCTGTTGCTGCAACCGAACGAAAACATCCATGCAACGCTCGAGCAACAGGATCAAGTACTGCTGAAAAATATGCACAAGGGCGTTGCTTATCACCATGTGTCTGTAATAAAACTGACAATGCACATCCATCTCTCTCGTGCACGTACAATGTAAAGAGCTTTGTGTAATCTGGAGTACCTAACACTGGTGCTGAACAAAGGGCTTATCGTAACTGTCGAAAACCATTCTCACATTCATCTGTCAAGGGAAGGGGTATTGGAGTATCTTTTGTCAAAAGTGCTAACAAAGGTTTAGCAATGTATGAAAATCCCAATATCCATTGCCTACAAAAAGAAGTAAGACCTAAAAATGCTCAAACCTCTTTCTGTGTAGAAGGTACTGGTGTGTCTAGAATTGCCTGAATGCGATCTGATGTGAGTACACTCCCCTCCTTAGACAAAAGGTGACCTAAGTAGGTTACCTTTGGTCTACAATACTGCAATTTCTTTTTCGATACTTTGTGATGATGAGAAGCAAGGAAAGAAAGCAAAGACAGGTTACACTTTTCACATTGTTCAGGGGTATCGGCTGCCAAAAAAATATAATCAACATATTGTATGAGCGCCACACCTTCGGGTAGAACAAAAGAATCAAGTTGTCTTTTCAATGCATGGCTGTAAATACTAGGACTCTCAGCATAGCCTTGGGGAACTCTACAAAGTCTGTACGATCTATTATTCAAAGTGAAACCGAACAGATATCGGCTATCAGGATGAATAGGGATCGAAAAGAAGGCGTTCTTCAAGTCTATAACCGAGAACGCAGTTGCAGTAGATGGAGCTAAAGTAAGATGTGTTGTGATGTCAGAAACCACTGGATATTGTGGCACCACTATCTTATTTACCTCCTGTAGGTCAATTATAAATCGATAAATCCTAGTATCAGTATCTTGTTGGATCACTTTTGGACAACAAGAAGAAACCTTTGCTGAGGAGAGGAACCTGAAGTGAAGTGCTACTTGGGGGATTGGCCTGCAGTGGTTGCCTGACTGAAGAGAAAGGAGACAGGACTTTGTGTGCACTTTATTCAACTTGTGAAGGATCTCCAAGGGCATGAGAGAAGAGCTTGCCTCCTACCGAAGTCTCAGGGACAACAGACTTCAACCACCAGCAAAAACACATGAGGCAACAGCAAAAATGGAAGGGAGACCCTAAAGAAACTGGGAATAAGGACATGCCGGCAGGCAGTCAAAGCATGCTTTGATGGAAAAAACATCCAATTAGCAAGTCATCTGGTAAAATTCCTGGAAAAAGCTGGTAAGAAGCAGAATGACAGAAGGGAGAGCCCGGAAGACACTAATCCACACAACATCTAACTCCGACTACCGTCCCATCAAGCCGCTACCACAAACTCAAGCCACAATTACCACGGATGGATTACGAACCCCAAAGAATCTGTAAAGGCTGCAGGGAGTCTGCGAGCTTGCCTTTTATTCTTTATTCTTTATTCTCTTCCAGTTCACAAAATGACTTAGTATTTAGATAACCGAAAGCCTAATCGTTTTCTAACATATATATATATTTTTTTTTTTTTGCTCAAGTAAGCTCTTAGAACATTTTTAAAATTAATCTAACTGAAATGTTTGATAGTCATATTTTACTAGACAAAAGTTTTATTTTAAGTTCATTCACATGTAAATATGCTGATTGCAATGGTTTTAATTAACTGAGCAATAAATTATTCTACTTCTACTACATGAGGCAACAGCAAAAATGGAAGGGAGACCCACACTAAGGAAGCCAGGTCTAACACGGAGCATGAGAGAATGTTGAAGGAGATAGAGGTCAGGGCGAGGAGTGTCCCGGTCTCCCCCTCTGGTGGCAGCATACCTTTAGTAACTCCTGAGAGTAGAGTTTATATTCCTAAAGATGTCATTAAGGATTTTCACAAGAGTGAGGATATTGGGCAATGGTTTGCCTCATATGAGGTAGCAATGATGTCTCACCGGGTCCCTGAGAAGGACTGGGGAGTAGGGTTGTGGGGACTCTTTGTGAGTGATGGTAGGGATACCCTGTTGGACCTGCCTGAAGAGAGCAGGATGGTGTATGCCCATATGAAGGAAGCTTTGATGACCCATTATGGTTTGACCCCAGAAATGTACAGGCAGAGGTTTAGAATCTGTAAGAAGTTAGAGGGTACCACATGGGTTGAATATGTGTCTTATTTCTGCTGAGCAATGGATTGCTGGGTGAAAGGTAGCAAGTGTCGCGATTTCCAGCAGGCAGAGTAGAAATCAGGTTAAGTCAGGGCTTACACACACTTCACCCTTCTCTGTTGCAAGTGTGCACGCAAAAATCTGCGGAAATGCCCTTAAAACTACAGCTTCCAGAAGGCTTAGGGGCGCTTCCGCAGGAAGTAGATGTCCGACCCCTCCTGGTTGTTCCGATAAAGCACCGCCTCAGAAACAAAATGGTGCTTGATAACATCGTCGATGCTGAAAAGCGGATGGTGCTTCCCCGCTGGAGGAGTTCAGCACACACCCTGCATTTCCCGAGAGTACCGACTTTCCTGAACAAACGCCAAAGCCCGAGAGACGTCCCCGCCGAATCAGGTAAACTAAGCCGTTCCGAGAGTGGTAGATTGCTCCAGGAAGAGCTCTCCTCTCGAGAACAGCGCAACGTTGATTTTATCGTTTATCTTCGCCGAGGAGAGGCCGTAGCAAGGGGCTTCCGGCATCCCAGCATCATTGTTTTTTCTGCCGAGACTTTAAACAACCAAACTCAACCTTTCTTTTTCCCGAGTAGAGGTACAGCCCGCGTTAAGGGGCTTCCGGCTTTCTTGCTATATTTTGTGTTCATGTTTGGCATTTAATTACTAGGACAGCTGGCAGCCTGCTGCATTGGGGCTTTCACGTGAGAGAGTCCTGCCAGGCTTTTTCTTTGTTCTATTGAAATTCGAGCCGAAGACTTTGGCACAGGGCTTAGCGAGGTGTAACAATGGTGATACCGATATTTATTTGCTTGCTATAAAAAGAAAACAGTGTCATTATTATTTCCTCAGTAACAGGCTTCAACCTGATGAAATGGTCTATGACTAAATAGATCCCCACGTACTTTGCCTTCTTTTGAGAAACTAGTGTGCCTACATTTCTATGTAGCATAATGTATGAATAACAATGCTATACTACTATTTACCTTAAGCTACAGGAGCCAAAGCTTGAATGTAAGTGCTCTCATAGTAGAATGCTGAAGTGTTTCTTTGAATGTATGTACTCTATGGGCCTTACTGGTTTTTCTGCCTTTTTCATGTACATATAGACTCCCTGATAGAAGCAAGGGCTCCTGACCAGACCTGTGACACAACAGGACACTTTATTATTTTATCCACTCCCCTTTTCCCTTGGGGACTCCCTGTTCTCGCGATGTCATAACTACATTTTGGGAGAGGAAGTGTCTAGGGCAAGAGGGGGGCCACTCTTCACGGCATCGTTACTGCTGGCTGTTACAGACAGGTTAGTGGCGTACCTCTTCCCTGGAGCTGCTGACAACCCAGTCAGTTTGTCAAGCCCAAGAAAGACGTCTGGCCTGAACGATGGACACTAACGTGGTCTTGACTTCCTTATTGGAGAGCCTAGCCACTCTGCAGCAGGAGGTCCATACCTCAAGATTAGAGAATCAGGAATTAAGGAAAAAATGGGCACTATTAGAAGAGAAGTGGCGGGTATATCAAGACAGGGCAAGGGATCTTATATTGGAGAAGCAACTTTGCCCTCTTCTACACCTACCATGCAACCCCCTCCTTCTACACCAATGGGGGTTTTTTTTGCTACCACTTCTACCCCTCCTGCAATGAACGACTCTGTTCCCACTGTGCATGTCATTCGAGACTTTCTTAAACCAATGTTGCTTACATTATCTCTGCAAACCCACTGTGTTTCAGGACAACGCAGCCAAAACCGCGTTCATGATGTCCTATATGGGAGGTAATGCTGCTAGCTGGACTATCCCCTTGATGGAACGCAACAACCCAGTGTTACACAATTTCACAGATTTTTGTCTGGGAATGAGGAAGTTGTTTGACTGCAAATCCCACATGCTGACCTTGGATCGGGAATTGATGACTCTCCGACAGGGCAGGCCGTATCTGCTCACCTACATTACAACTTTCAACCGTTTGATTGTGGAAACCGACTGGCCTCAGGAAAAAAGGGCCTCACTCTTTTATCAGGGTCTCAGGGGTGAACTAAAAGACATCCTTGCTCAAGTAGTCCAACTACCCCAAACATGTGAAGAACTCATTGACTTAACAGTCCAGCTCGATCACAGAATCCAAGAAAGGAAGGGAGAACGCTCCAAGGTGGAAACCCGTTATTTCCTTCCTGGACCCAAGCCTCCAACAGAGGACGTATTCTGTCAATCTGAACCCATGCAAATAGGAGGTATCAGAGGACCACTTACCTCAGAAGAAAGAGAAAAAAGGAGGAAACTAAAGTTGTGCCTTTACTGCAGAAAAGGAAGACATTTCATCCAAGAATGCCGGGCCCGTGCACAGTTACCCGACAAGGGTAGCACCCCATGAGGACAAGCCTCCATAGGAACCAGAGAACCGCCGGAAAACTGATAGGGCTGAGTCAGAACGGGATCACTGATTCATTAGGCCCCAAAGCTTCGATCTCATCTATGATTGCCAATACATTACAAACAGCAGTTGCCCATATAACAGTGGGTGTTTTCTTACAGAAGAGCGATGACAGAACCATTGCAGTGGCAGCCTTACTAGATTCTGGGGCCACGGGGAATTTTATTGATATACACTATTTCCAGACCATAGGTATTGAATGGGAAAAGAAAAAGGCCCCAACAAACGTGCTTGCAGTAGATGGAACCGCATTGACCTCTGGACCGGTCTTGTACCATACCGTCCCCATCATGATGCAATTCAGAAAACACCATTACGAGCGGATACAATTCGATGTCATAGACGCCCCCCAGTTTTGCCTCATATTAGGAATGCCCTGGCTTACCTTGCATGATCCTGTGGTGGGATGGGCGGATCGTACCGTAGTATTGAATTCTGAATATTGCAAGAACCACTGCCCTACCTATGACACAGTGTCTGCTGATAACCAAGAAGACTCCCAGGCTTCTCTTCTAGCGACAGAGTGTAACACTACTGAATATTGTTGCACTACCTCATTGCCTAGGGAATATGAAGAATACCAGAGTATCTTCGAAAAACAGGAGGCTACGCAACTACCACCTCATCGGGTGTATGACTGCCGTATCGACCTCATTCCTGGAGCAGAAATCCCATGCAGTAGGGTTTACACCTTAACGGAACCAGAAACACTCTACCTACGGAACTACCTTGATGAGAATCTGGCTTCTGGTTTTATCAGACATTCTTCATCACCGGCTTCTGAAGTACTGGGTTTTTCGGAACCCAGCGGTGCCAGGGAACACACCCAAAGACTTCGAGTTCTTCCTGTTTCAGACTATAGAAACACAGAGTCTTCTTGGTGATGTCAAAGATCGTATTTATTGGCTGCAACCAGTAACAGGTATCCTAGAAGTACAACACGGTGTATGTTCCCAGGAGACTGCTCAAACTTACAAAGCCAGCCTTCTCTTTTTATACAAAATATTATGCTTTAGGTAAACATTCCTTATTTTACAGTTGACCATTTACATATTTTTACTACAAAGAAAAAGGAGAGTCATGATGACAAGCCCATAATAAATTACCCGGCAAGGGCCAGTATTTTCATCAGATATCGCCGGACCCCCAATAAAAACAGGCACCTCCTCCTCGTAAAGCAAGTCATAAAGCAAGAAACAGGGACAGGTGTGTGAGAGATTAGGCATGGTTTGTGTGCGGTGAAAGGTTTATGATATGTTGCGCCTTGATACTAATCTCATTCGGCCACTGGGAGAGGGACTGGCCGAACAGGTTTTTGCTTCAGGCAGTGGACTCAGCTCGCCCAGGTCACAGAGGAGTCAGCGAGGGTATACGTGTCCTTCTGGCTCGATTTTGGCTTTAGTCATTGAGCCTAGGTGAGGGCAATCACAAAATGGCTGCCGTTCACAAAATGGAACCTGAGTGTTCAGGACGGAAACTCTGATTTCAGGGTGATTTCGTCACTCGAATATGACGAAAATGCTTGTGCATAGTATCTCAATCATTACGGGTCTACTGATATCAAAATCGTCATGATACGACGATGTTTATAACACGGGTCCAGAATTTTTAGTACCACAGACCCTCCTTTTGCCCTTACATAGGCAATAACCTATACTCACGCTAATCTGAGTCTAGGTCTATATTCATAAAGTCATTGAGATGTTGCTGTAGCATCATCCTATTACTTAGCTCGTTTCTTGATACAGGTTTCCTTACACACGATGTAGCACAGAGGCCACATATTGCAGGAGCACACTGTACACACAGACAGAACAGGAAAAGAATGGCTAAGACCATCCCAATGACTATCAGAATCTCCCATCCCCAGGCAGATATCAGTTCCCAGAACCACCCCATCAATGACCAATCTCCTTTATCCATGTGGATAGATTCAGAGATCTTATGCGATTTGGAAATGGCCTGGTAAACTGTCGGAGCATTATCGGGGATGAAAATACAACAACTTGATTGGATCACTTTACATACCCCACCTCGGTCTGCAAGTATGACGTCTAACGCGACCCTGTTCTGAAGAGTCATAAGGCGATCCGACTGGAGCTCAGCTGTCAGATTACTAAGGGCACCGGCAGTTTCAATCACAGTGGATTCAACCACCCTTGTCAATTGCCTTATGTTCCTGCTGTTCACTATAGGCCCCCAAAACAGCAGAAAACCCTTTACCAAATCTCCAAATTCTTGTCCTGCAGTGTCTTCCTTGCTGATGACACCTCTTACTATCCTTGTCTTGTGGTAATCTGCCGCGGCCGTGTAGGTGGGAGGCAACAAGAACGAAACAAAACATGTGCCTGAAAAGTCAGGGGGCAACCATGTATAGGCTCTATCATGGCAGATGAAATAGGTACCCTTAGCTGCTAGAAACGGAGGGGAAGTCTGAGACGCAAAAAACGTATGTTTCAGTGCAGATACTTTTCCCTAGCTGAGCTCAGGGATTCTTGCCATTACCTTGCAGACATAGGTGACCCTGATGGGGTACAATCCAAATCGAGGAGGAACTCTTTGCTCGCTGGTTCTCACTCAGAGTAACTCCATATTTTGTTACATTCCATCTATCGTAAGCTCGCAGCTCATCTCTGGGAATCATTCTATACGAGTCAAATTTTCTGCTCATATTGGTGATTCCTACTACCAATGGTTTGTTGCTCGAGTTACTTTTCATTGAACGCTGGGGATTTGGTTCGATGGCATATATGAACATCGTTTGAAACGCCCACAAAGAACCATTGTAGCTAAATGGTAAGACCAAGTATGGGATACCCTTATCTGTTGTATGTGGCATAAGACCACATACCCAACAATTTGTTGTGTTTACTACTAATTGGTGTTGGTGCAAAAGCTGGATGAAAGAGTTATTGATAAACTCTAATCTTCTAGTGGACTCATGCTCAGGCAGAGGGTGAAAAGAATGCGAGGAAACAGTAGAAGGAGGTATGGGCTGTGTAGTGGGTGCGAAGGTCACTTGAAATGAGAATAAAACATATCCTATTAAAAACGTCATTACACTAAACAACATGAAAATACATAATATCAGAAATCTTTTCTTTGTCATCAATGTACACATTCTGGCTTTAAAGTCTATCTGTTTGGCAGGTCTCTCCATCTTGAAAAACTCCATCCTCTCTAAGTTGCTGCCTGCGGCGGTAGGGTGTTCTATGCTTAGGAATGCTTCTGTCAGTCCAGGGCAACTCCCTTAGACCGACCAGAACTGTCAACCTAACGTCTTCAGCTGCACTCCAAAGACTTAAGCAACCGCGACCCTAGCAGCAGAACCCGGATGGTGGTTCAAAAAACAAAAATAAGCAAGTTTCTCAGATGAGAGAGCTGCACTTTCAAAAATAGCAAAGAAAAAGAATTTTTATTTGTCCATAGTTCTCGGTCTCAGATTATAACAGCACTTTCCCGGTATTGTCTGGTTCTGAAACAGGAGTTCAGGCTCTGTAGTGTTCAATCGAATTGACGGTGGCACGGCTTCTTGCAAGATGTTGTCGCTTTCTTGTTCAGAAATTGTTCCTTTTACACGTGCATCGCTAAAAGGCAGAAAACGAGGCACAGTCTCAGTTTCAGAGTCAGCGATCCCCTCCTGGACCCTACGGTCGTACAGAAGAGGCAGTGGGACCCTCTTACAGTGTACGCCATGGATCCAGTGCTTTTTCCCTTCTACTTGAACAGCTGATCTCGTTGAGAGAAGGATGAGGTGAGGACCGGTCCAACGGGGCTGGTCATTCTTTGTCCGCTGGAAGTTCTTAATCAGCACCCACGATCCAGGATCGATAGGATGTCCTGGAATTTCAGAGACCTGAGGCAGAGTATCGTAAACCTGTTGGTGTAAAACACGCAATTATCCGTTAATTCATACAAATAATCAAGCAGTACAGGGTGTTCGATCTCGCTGAACTTTGTCGGCCTTGGCACTCCCCATATGTTGGCCGGACGGCCGAACACAATTTCATAGGGGCTAAGTCCTACATGTGAATGCACAGTCATTCTCGTTGATAGGAGTGCCAAAGGCAGAGCGTCAGGCCATTTAAGACCAGAACTAGCTTGGATTTTGGCCAATTTCAGTTTTAGTGTGCCATTGTAGCACTCTACTAGTCCAGCTGATTGTGGGTGATTTGCAGCATGAAATTTTTGGTGGATCCCTAGCCCCTCACATACTTTCTTCATCACTCGGCCCACAAATTCACTCCCATTATCACTCCAGACCATTCTCGGCATTCCGAACCTAGGGAAAAATTCTTTGACAAGGGCTTTAGCTGTGGACATGGCAGTGTTGTCTTTTAAGGGATATGCTTCTACCCATCTTGAAAAGGCACAAACAACAACGAGTACGTATTTCAAATTGTTGCACCTTTCCATGTGGATGAAATCTAGCTGCAAAACCTTGAACGGATACGTTGGAGGCGCAAAATGACCAGCTGGAGTTGGAATTCCCCTACCAGGATTGTATTTCAGACACACCGTACAGTTCTTCACCAAGTTCTCTGTGCACTTTGTAATTCCCGCATTCTGCCAAACCGGAGCCAACAACTTGCAAATCCCTTTCACGCTAATATGTGCCATTCCATAAGCCATTGTCACCACTGCAAGCACATACACATCGGGTAACAAACATCTCTGATGCTCTGACAAATCAGTCCAGCAACCATTTGCATCCAATTTACCCGTACTTTCTCTCCAGACACTCAACTCTTTCTCTGAAGCTTCAGCTTGAATAGACTTCACACTCTCTATCATATCTTCACACATTCCAACGTCACCAATCCATCTTGCAGGGCCTGCAACATACATTCGATTCATCACATCTTTTGCTGTTTCTTTCGCAACTTCATCCGCAAATGCATTTCCACGACCAACATCATCCGTAACCTTTTTGTGTGCACTGCATTTCACAATTGCAACTTGTAACGGCAAGGTCAGTGACTCAAGAAGCTCATTTACCAACTGACCATTCTGAATCTTTGCTCCATGCGAAGTCAGGAACCCACGTTCACGCCACAAACGTCCAAAGCTATTAGCCACGCCAAATGCGTATTGGCTGTCAGTATATATGGTCACTCTCATTCCTTTCGACAACACGCACGCTCTCGTAAGTGCAATCAACTCTGCTGCTTGAGCTGAATTATGTGGGATGCGTGCAGTTTCGACAATCGTATGCAAAGTCGTGAATGCATATCCTGCAGTCGTATCACCATTCGGCAACTTAAAGCACGAGCCATCAACCCACAAAGTACCATCACACTCAGGGGTATTGCACCGTTACAACACAACTTTTACAACGCACTACCATTACATCGCAACTTTTACAACGCAAATACCATTACAATGCATGGCATTACAACGCATGTCATTACATAGCAGATACTATTACAACGCATGCTATTACATCGTAAGTATAGGTAAGTATATAATTTTTATTTTATTTTATTTTACATTATTTTATTAATTTAATTAATATTAAAAATAAAATAAAATATTAATATATTAATTTAAGTAATTTTGGGGTATTTTTAGGTTTTAGGGCTGGGTTTGGTTTTTGGGGTACAGGGGTATTTTTATGTTTTAGGGCTGGGTTTGGTTTTTGGGGTACAGGGGTATTTTTAGGTTTTAGGGCTGGGTTTGGTTTTTGGGGTACAGGGGTATTTTTAGGTTTTAGGGCTGGGTTTGGTTTTGGGGTACAGGGGTATTTTTAGGTTTTAGGGCTGAGTTTGGTTTTTGGGGTACAGGGGTATTTTTACGTTTTAGGGCTGGGTTTGGTTTTTGGGGTACAGGGGTATTTTTAGGTTTTAGGGCTGGGTTTGGTTTTTGGGGTACAGGGGTATTTTTAGGTTTTAGGGCTAGGTTTGGTTTATGGGGTACAGGGGTATTTTTAGGTTTTAGGGCTGGGTTTGGTTTTTGGGGTACAGGGGTATTTTTAGGTTTTAGGGCTGGGTTTGGTTTTTGGGGTACAGGGGTATTTTTAGGTTTTAGGGCTGGGTTTGGTTTTTGGGGTACAGGGGTATTTTTAGGTTTTAGGGCTAGGTTTGGTTTTTGGGGTACAGGGGTATTTTTAGGTTTTAGGGCTGGGTTTGGTTTTTGGGGTACAGGGGTATTTTTAGGTTTTAGGGCTAGGTTTGGTTTATGGGGTACAGGGGTATTTTTAGGTTTTAGGGCTGGGTTTGGTTTTTGGGGTACAGGGGTATTTTTAGGTTTTTGGGCTAGGTTTGGTTTATGGGGTACAGGGGTATTACGACTTTAAATAAATTAAATTATTAAATTAATTTAATTAAATTTAATTAAATTAATTACAATATTTACAATTATTAAATTAATTGAATTACATTTCTTAAATTAAATTAATATAATTTCTTTTTTTATTTATTTAATTTATTAAAAATAAAAAATATTATTTTCAATTTTTAAATTAATTAAATTTCTTTAATTATATAAAATTAAATTATATTAAGTATTATTTTAATTTTATTTAAATTATATTTATTGTAATAAATTACATTATATTATTTACTATTTATAAATTTATTTTATTTCATTAATTATATTACATTTAATAAATTAAATTAATTACATTTTAATTTTAATTAAATTACTATAATTAAATTAAATTAAATTAATTACTTTTAAAAAAAAATTTACATTATATTTATCAAATAAAATTAATTAAATTAACTTTATTACATTTTTAAAAAAAAGATATACTTACCTATACTTACGATGTAATGGCATGCGTTGTAATAGTATCTGCTATGTAATGACATGCGTTGTAATGGCATGCATTGTAATGGTACCTGCGTTGTAAAAATTGCGTTGTAACGGTCTGCATTGTAAAATAACGCGTTGTAACGTCATATATCCCACTCAGGAAGAGGAGTGTCCCTAAGGTCTACTCTCCCTTTCTTCTCTTCTTCAAACTCAGAAAACAGTCATGCTGTTCTTCACTATCATCATCTGTCTCAACTGAAATCGGCAACAGCGTGGCTGGGTTCAACGTATTGCACCTCTTTATGTGTACATGACTCGCTAATAGGGTCAACTCATAACCTGACAAACGAGCACTAGTTAAGTGCTGTGTCTTGGTTCTGTTTAACAAAGTATCCACCGCATGTGGAACCATCACAATCAGCATGTTATTCATCACTAACCCAGCAGACTGTCGAATAGAAACAGCTGCTGCCGCTGTGGCTCTCAAGCAACTTGGCAATGCCTTAGCTACCGGATCCAAATTCGACGAGAAATACGCGCATGGACCCTGTTTGTCTCCAAAAGACTGTGTCAGTACTGACAATGCACAACCTTCTTTCTCGTGGACATACAGTGTAAAGGGCTTACTGTAGTCGGGGGTACCCAACACAGGAGCCGAACACAATGCATTACGCAATTCGAAAAAACTTTTCTGACAATCTTCAGACCACGGGATGGGATTCGGTGTATCTTTACAAGTCAATGCCACCAAAGGTTTGGCCAGCAAAGAAAAATTTGGTATCCACTGTCTGCAATAAGATGTAATGCCCAAGAAAGCACGTACTTCTCTCTGTGTTCTTGGCACACTCAATTTTGCAATTGCCTGAATTCTTTCTGGGGTCAGTTTCCTTCCCTCCTTCGATAAGAGATGACCTAAGTAGGTCACTTTTTGTCGACAGTATTGCAATTTCGAAAGAGACACTTTGTGGTGCAGATCAGACAAATGACGTAACAACGACAACGTGGCTTCTTTACAAATCTCCTCAGTATCTGCAGCGACTAGTAAATCATCAACGTACTGAATAAGGGTAGCGCCATCAGGAAAAACAATCGTATCAAGCTGTGTTTTTAAAGCCTGACTATATATTGATGGACTTTCACAATAGCCTTGAGGAGCGCGTTTGAAGCGGAAACTTCGGCCTCCTAAACTGAAGCCAAAAATATCCCTGCTCTCCTCGGCAATCGGGATGCTGAAGAAAGCATTCTTCAAGTCAATCACCGAGAACCAAGTGGCTGAAGCTGTAATCATAGTCAATAGGGCAGTGATATCGGGGACAACCGGAAACTGCGGCACAACTATTTTATTTACCTCTCTAAGATCAATCACAAACCTGTAAACAGGTGGCTGAGAAGGGTCAGTACGTTTCAAAACCGGCAGGACAGGACTATTACAGACGTTGCCTCTTGTCTCTTCAATTACATCTTTTTCAATCAGATCATAAATGATCGCTAACAACGCCTTTTCACCTTCGCTAGAGATCTTGTATTGGGGAATGCGGGGCATTTTAACATTGTCTTTCAATGTCACAACATATGGCGGTATTTCCAAAAGACCCACATCATTAGGACCAGTGGCCCACAGAGTATCCGGAAGAGAAGAAAATTCTGTCAGAAGTGTATCCTTCAACAAATATATCGGAGAGATCACTTTCCTACCCAGTGTAAGTTGTACTCCCGTAGGAGAACAATACAACGTCGCATATAGTCTTTTCAATAGATCCAATCCTAAAAGGTTCTCTCCACAACCTGTCGTCAGAATAAGGGGTGCTTCGAATTGATAAGGTCCAACAGAAAGAGACATAGGACTAGAAATCGGGTTCCTAACCGGGGCGCCAGAAAAACCTACTGAAACATTCATTTCGCCAGACAAAGGTGCGCCAGGGAGTTTCGAGTGCATAATAGAACTCTTAGTAGCACCAGTATCCAACAGAAAAGGCTCTGACACACCTGATGTAATCACCTCAACATAGGGTCCATTCTGATCTACTGGAACTGAAACAACTCCCTCTCTTTGTCCATGGCTGTCCTAACAATCATTACCATTCGCTTCGTCACCTTCAACATAGTAATCGTCCGTATAGTACTGAGCGGTCCTACCAGATGAACCCTGTTGCTGGTCAAAACTATTCATTGAGTTCTGCGGAGCAAAGGACGTACATTCTGTCCGCGACCTCTACCTCTAGGTACTTGATGAGCACCTCTACCATGTGCACCAGAAGCACCATTCGTACGCTGCAACAAAACCGGACAGCTATTCTTGTAATGACCCTCTTCTTTACAATACGCACACTGATTAGGCCCAAACGGAAAACGCTGTTTAGAAGACTCGTTGCTTTGCGAGTTTCTCAAATATTGCTGAGGCTGCTGATAATCGCGCTGACTATTAGTACAGGGTGGGTAAGCTTGTTGTAGAAGAACTTTAGTTTTCAATCCCTTAGTCCTCTTATCCGCTTTCTCTAACTCATCTTTGCGCCTATTTTCATAGTACTGGGCAGTAGCTAAGATTTGTGCTGACGTGGAAAGGGCTTAAGCACTTTCAGAATCCTTCAACTTATTGCACAATTCAGGAAGCAAATTATGCACAAATTTGTCAACAAACAATCTCTGGCCACCCTCGGTAGCCATATCCTGACCACTATGACCGACAAAGGTCTCTTCGAACCTCGTGAAAAAGTCAGACACCGTTTTATCTTTCTTCTGCTTACATGCAGACAACTTGTCCCAATTGACACGCAATTCGGGCATTAAAGTCTTCATATACGTAATAATCTTATCAGGAAGTTCAGTAATCAGATCCTCAGGCTTAGCACCGCCTACTTGTCTATTGTCGGCGTCTCTAAGATTAACCCATGTATCACCCAATTCAACCGCATGATCCGTATGACGAATCTTACTCCAAATAGGTTGTGGAACGACATTACCAAACAACATGTCGATGTCCGCCCGATTCATAATACACGAGCCCACAGTCTGAGTCAATCCTTTATAGTACCCTGCTGGATTTTTGCGTGGATCAGGTAAAAACTGCTTAATAGCTAAAACTTCAGCGCGTTTCCATGGAACATGCACCCAGACACGCTGAAAATGAGCCGGTACAGCTGGCAAGTTATTACCTGCACCAGCAGGCACTTCTTCCTTCCACACCGGAGGAACTTCTCTCATTGGATATTGTCGTGCCTTTCTCTCAACTGAAGAATTAGGCCCAAACAATTGTTGAGAAGGAGACTCACTCCTCAATGACAACAACATCGCGACCACTTTCCCAACATCAGATGAACTTACAATAGTTCCCTTCGAAAACTCGGAACGTATGCGGTACAACTCGTCAGGAGCTTGTCCCACTTCCTCGTCCCACTTTTCAACAAGAAAGCACACATCGTATCGAAAACGTACCGTTGTTTCGGCACTTCCCATTGAAGGAAAACATGCATAACACCCTCAAGAGCATACTGTGTATCGTACATAACCCATTTACGTGCCATGTGGTCCAAAATCGTACACTCATCCATATTCGGCAACTGACTACGTGACTGTCTACGCTCGGTAGCAGGGGACATACCCAATTGTCCCAACCAAGGAGAAAAGAAACCAGAAACAGCAGCAGTCATTCGCTGTCGAGTAGAAGGTGAAGATGGAGCAATAGCAGAAGAATTCAAAGTCGGAGCAGACGGAGTATTAGGATCAGGCGTAGGAGTAACAGACAAAGAAGAAGGCAAAGGTGGCGGCGGCCCCTGAGGAGGCTGCGCCAAAGGAATTGTAGCCAACGGAAAAGGAGCTGGCTGTGGAGGGATCACAGGTAGTACAACAATTGGAGGTTGCACAGCCACAACTGGTGGCGGTGGTGCCGTAGCACTTTGTGCATAAGGGGGTGGCGAACTCAAGAGATGTGACATTAAAGGATCTTTCTCAAGATCTTTCTCTGCTTCCTGTTCTTTAGTTGGCAAAACTGGGTAGCATCTATCTACCGCTAACTTCTTCATCCTAAGCATCTGTTCGCTTTCTTGCTCCTCCTCATTATCCCTAAACTAAACAGCAGCTTGTACCATTGACATACCTCGTTCTCGTTTATTTTTCTTCATTAATTTAATTTCTCTCTGTTTGGCTTCTTTGCGCCAAATGCGAAAAGAGTCAAGCATTGCCGGCCGGGCTTTCTTCTTAAAAAGTTTAACTTCTAGATTATCCAAAATCTCCGTGTCAAAACTACCATATTGGGGCCATTTTAAAACAGCATCTTTCCTGGTGTATCGGATCCATACTTCGCTATATGCGATAGGGCCTACGCCATGTTTCACATATAATTCATAGGTTGGAGTTCCAATCGGAGGAACCGGACACGAGTCCTCCAATCGGGAATCCCTACTACAACTAAGACAAAACAAATTTCCAAGTTTGCTAAGACTAGGCATCTTCGCTCTCTAGTCTAGCTTCAAACTTCAAAAGATTATCGAATACGATAGTCTCGTGAATACACGAGTCCTTCGGCTTTGGAGCTTGCAAGTCCCAAAACAAAGCGATCCCAAGGGGATACCAACACTAAGAACCAAACTAAGGACTGGGAGACGCTCCACTTGTACTTAACTGAGGTATCGATGACGTCACCAGAAGATTCGTCTAACGTTTCGCTCTACCGATCATCAAGGGTCCAAAGCAGGGCGATAGTCAGGGCAGCAGTCCTTCGTAGCCGTCGGGAAGCGGGGAACCTTGCAGCAAAGACATTCGGACCACGTCGACATACAGGGGTCGATGAAGTGGCGGCCTTCCTCCAGAATTTTCACACGAAGCTCCTCATGAACCTCTGGCTTGGACCGGTACTGCTGAAATCGCCCCACATTGGGCGCCAAATGAAGTACTGGGTTTTTCGGAACCCAGCGGTGCCAGGGAACACACCCAAAGACTTCGAGTTCTTCCTGTTTCAGACTACAGAAACACAGAGTCTTCTTGGTGAAGTCAAAGTTCGTATTTATTGGCTGCAACCAGTAACAGGTATCCTAGAAGTACAACACGGTGTATGTTCTCAGGAGACTGCTCAAACTTACAAAGCCAGCCTTCTCTTTTTATACAAAATATTATGCTTTAGGCAAACATTCCTTATTTTACAGTTGACCATTCACATATTTTTACTACAAAGAAAAAGCAGAGTCATGATGACAAGCCCATAATAAATTACCCGGCAAGGGCCAGTATTTTCATCAGAAATCGCCGGACCCCCAATAAAAACGGGCACCTCCTCCTCGTAAAGCAAGTCATAAAGCAAAAAACAGGGACAGGTGTGTGTGAGATTAGGCATGGTTTGTGTGCGATGAAAGGTTTATGATATGTTGCGCCTTGATACTAATCTCATTCGGCCACTGGGAGAGGGACTGGCCGAACAGGTTTGGCTTCAGGCATTGGACTCAGCTCGCCCAGGTCACAGAGGAGTCAGCGAAGGGATACGTGTCCTTCTGGCTCGATTTCGGCTTTAGTCATTGAACCTAGGTGAGGGCAATCACAAAATGGCTGCCGTTCACAAAATGGAACCCGAGGTTTCAGGACGGAAACTCTGAATTCAGGGTGATTTCGTCACCCGAATATGACGAAAATGCTTGTGCATAGTATCTCAATCATTACCGGTCTGCTGATATCAAAATCGTCATGATACGACGACGTTTATAACACAGGTCCAGAATTTTCAGTACCACACTTCCTCGCCCCTTTTTTTCATTTCTAAAAAAGACTTCGACGAGTTGCGCTCCTGCATTGATTACAGAGCGATTAACCGGATCACAGTAAAGAATCCCTTGCCTCTGATACCTGTATTATTGGACCAGCTAAAAGGGGCTCGTTACTTCACCAAATTAGACCTACAAGGAGCCTACCATTTGGTATGAGTCAAACACGGCGACAAGTGGAAGACCGCTTTTTGAACAAAGTTTGAGTACTGGGTAAAGCCCTTCGGGCTCTGCAACGCCCGGCAGCATTTCAATACTTCATGGATGAAGTGCTCCAGGGTTTGCTTGAAACGATCTGCATAGTCTACATAGACGACATCCTAGTCTATTCATCCAGTCTTCAGGAGCATATACTTCATGTAAAAACTTTCTTAGAAAGGCTCCGACTACATTCTCTCTATGCCAAATACATCTGTTCCATGTACAAGAGGTAGCTTTCTTGGGATACATTATAAACTCACAGGGATTCTAGATGGAAATAGGCAAGGTGGAGGCGATCACTTAATGGAAACCACCACAAAAAGTGAAATCTGTCCTAAGTTTCTTGGGGTTCGCCAATTATTACCGACGTTTTATCAAGGACTTCTCAAAAATCATTCATCCTATCTCCAGCCTGTTACAAAAGAATACTCCTTTCTTGTGGGGGAACGCTGCGGAGGAGGCATTTCGAATCCTCAAAGAACGATTCACACATGCTCCAATTCTTCAACACCCAAACCCACACCTACCGTTCATAATGTAAACCGATGCCTCGCAACACGCCCTCGGAGGAGTGTTGTCCCAACGCCACCCTACTACAGGACAGATACACCCGGTGGCTTATTACTCAAAAAAGCTCACCCCAAGCGAAGTAAATTACTCTATAACCAACAAAGAGCTCCTTGCTATAAAGAGGGGGTGCGAGGAGTGGAGGCATTATCTTCTAGGCGCACGTCATGTCATCAAAATTTACACAGCTCATCGAAACCTGCTGTCTCCTAAAACTGCAAAGGCACTAACACCTCGTCAGCTAAGATGGACTCTCTTCTTTTCGGACTACGATTTCGTCATAAACTATAAACCAGGACCTCAGAATGGCAAGGCAGATGTTTGTCCTGCCTTCAGGATCCCGAACCTCTGTTTCTACCTGAAAACCCTGAACCTCCGTCTATCCTTCCTGAGACCTGTTTTTCTCCTGAGACCTGTTTTCCTATCTCATCAATGGCCTTGATCACTTCACAAGACTTCATTGAGGATTTAAAAGTGACTCTGGCAGAGATTGATCAAGATGCTTGGATACAGGAACAACCGGATAATCGTACAGAAAGAGAGGATTTACTCTACCATTACCATGCACTATATATCCCTAACAGTACCCTACAAAATCAGGTGTTAGAATGGCACATGACTCCACATTAGGCGGACAACTGGGGAGATACAAAACCATCGCGACTATCGAACGTTCCTTTTGGTGGCCCACCTTGAGAAAGGATACCTCAACATATATACTAAACTGAGCGGTATGTGTACAAGGAAAAGCCAACCATAACAAACCTTCAGGTCTCCTACAGCCTTTACCACTATCCCCAAAGCCATGGCATACGGTGTCGATGGATTTCATTGTAGAGATGTCACTCTGTGAAGGATTCAGAAAAGGGGGTGGTGATGAACAGAGTGTTTGAATTAAGCAGACCACTCTTACCCAGTCTAAAGATCAGGGCTTGATCCATCACCGTTATTTATCTCACTGCACCATCCCAGCTCAGAACCTGGCTATATGCAAATCAGTCTGTCCCTGGCCCAGTGCATCATGGGAACAGGGCAGACTAAACTACCAATCCAATTCTTCACCAGAAAGGAGACAAGCTACCGGGGACCGGTTTCTGGCATTTCAGCCTTCTTCGGCCCGGCTTGCTTGAATCCTGATGGTGCAGTGAGAAAGGGACTCATGTCTGAGTATACCCTGCCACACCTATAGTGGCCAAAAACGATTCAGAAAAGGGGGTGGTGATGAACAGAGTGTCTGAATTAAGCAGACCACTCTTACCCAGTCCAAAGATCAGGGCTTGATCCATCACCGTTATTTATCTCACTGCACCATCCCAGCTCAGAACATTTAGGAGTCCTAATGTTAGGAGTCCTTACTTCTGTGAATACCGAAATGAGTAAGTTCATTCTGTGAATACCAAAAGAAGTAAGTGAATTCTGTGAATACCAAAACAGTAGTAAGTTTAGGATTGAGTCTTAAGTTCATTCTGTGAATCGGGTCCCTAATTCTTTCCTCAGTAGCAGGCTTCAACCTGATGAAATGGTCTATGACTGAATAGATCACCACGTACTTTGCTTTCTTTTGAGAAACTAGTTTGCCTACGTTTCTATGTAGCATGATGTATGAATAACAATGGTATACTACTATTTACCTTAAGCTACAGGAGCCAAAGCTTGAATGTAAGTGCTCTCATAGTAGAACAGTGAAGTTTTTTTTGAATGTATGTACTTGTAACGGCCGGATTCTCGGACCAGATAGGATCAGCTCCTCAGAGCACCTCCAACCCAGCCGGAACGTAACCACCTCCCTCCTCATGACCCATCTGTCCAGGCACCTGGGTACCTACCTGAGGATGGGGAACAATATACAAGCTCATATCATCAGAAACACCACTAAATCTATAGGGATTACTAGGAATACTCACTGATTACAAAGGACGTCCATGCCCTACACCACACTCATACCTCATAGTCTCGCGACCACATGGGTCCAGACTAATCTACCCTGGGGCAGTTCTGATTAGTTACCATTACACACTGACCACAGTCAGTGCTCGCTCGGCAAATCGCAATCCTGCGTGCCTACACACTAGTGTTCCCCCCTAGTGTTCTCTCCCTCACAGCCCGGTCCACAATCCGGCGGACCTATTCACTAGTGTCCTCCCTAGTGTTCTCTCACTCACAGCCCGATCCGCAATCCGGCGGACCTATGCACCAGTTTCCCACCTGGTGTTCTCATTAACGCCGCTTACCAACGACAATCAATTTCCTATGAGTACCTTTGGAAGGAATCTCTCATTGGCTACTCGGGATATGATACTACAATATTAGGAATTACCACAACTTACCAAATTAGAGAATGTGCAATCTATTCTTCACATCGAGGGGTCCCTCTCTCCCTCATTGCTCAGTCACTACTTACCTGACCGGGAATTAAATCCGTTCATGAAAACAATGCCTGACTAGAAGAACAGGTTACCCTGATTGAACAAGAATACGAGGCACATGCTGGTTCACTAAGAACTGGGGTATCTTTATTACAATAACAATAAAATGGGAATAGACACATACACAGATCTGCGGGGTCTCTGTAACTAACAGGAACTGTAAATAGACTGCACACCGCTGAAAGAAAAAGGATTAGACATACAATAGCCTAGGGAATAAAAGACAAGATTAAGGTGTAAGTGTAAAGCAAACTAGTTCAGACTACTTTACCTATTAGAAGGAATGTTTCTCTCTCTCTCTCTGGTGGAATCAGGGCTCTCTCTCTCTCCCTCCGTCACCACAGCTTCACTCCTCTGGCTCAACTGCTCCAGCTGGCAGCTTCAACTCCTCCATCTGACTGAATGCATCCTGATAAGCTGGCAGCTCCAGCTGAAAGTTCCAACTTTGTTCATATGACTGCTCTCTCCAGCTTCAGCAATTATCTGCCTTCTCTCTCCATTCCAGAAAACCAATTGAACTGAACTGTACTCTTCAGCTCCAGCAACCATTCTACTCCTCACTCTTCAAGAACCAAACTGACACCCCTCCTCTCCTGCAATTCGCTAATATGGAATCCTCTCCCCTCATGGAAATTTCCAACAGAGGGCTGCCTCCCACCGAATTCCTTTGCTAGCTCCAGAGCTCTCCGCGCAACCGCAGTGGCCATCTGCATGTTACGTCTGGGCCCAAGAGACAAACACATCCTTCCGATAAGAACCAGTCCTTGCTGGTTTTTCCCCTAGCAGACAACAGACTTAACTATAAACATTACCGTTACCCTGCAAGCATCTCAGCTCTGCAGGGACAGAAAGCAAAATGGAGTCTCTCTAGTTCTGGGCCTTGTAGGCCTGAGAAGGATGAAATAACCCTTAGCTCTGTCAGAGTACCTACACAAACCATACCAATATGTAATATAAAGTCAGGACTACAAAGGACACATAATTATGTCAAAGCCAATAGGCAATAGATGGATTAGAGTCAAGAATAAGGGATCTATCATCATATAAAGCAGCTATCCTCTTCTAGATCTGGAAGAAAGGGCTTAAAAGGGCCAACACAAGGTAAGAATACAGATTATAGATGTTAGCAAGCCTAAAGTCATCATCACTCCGAAATAGAGCCAAAAACCATGTCAGGACATTCCACCCATGACTTTAATTTGCTAACATTTACAAACAACAACAAACTAATAAACAAACATCAACATAATCTATCAACAAAACCAAAAACCAAAAGGCTCCCTAAAATAAATGACAACTTAAGGAAATACCACCTAAAACTTAATGTAGGGAATACAAATCTAACAACCAACTGAAAACAAATCAAAGCACCCTTGACCTGAATGCTGAAATGTATCTGATAACAACAGAAACTAACCAAAGCACCTTTGAACTAAATGTGCCTCAACCTCTAATGATAATTGATGAAATCTATTGATGTAGGGACATGTTTGTGGAATGAAAACAACAAAGTACCTAAATGGGGCCTACCTACTTCGGTCAACTTAAGAACTAAGGGCCAGATGTAGGAGCCTTAATACCGGTCGGAAACGGCCGATTTCGGCCGTTTCCGACCGGTATTTGGCTTTTGAGATGTAGGGGGCATTTTATTTACAGAATCGGTATATTTACCGATTCGGTAAATATACAGAATCGGTAAAATACCGAATCAGTAAATTTACCGATTCTGTAAATCAAGATGTAGGTGGCACTATAATCAGTGCCACAGGCCCTTACCGAATCGTTATTTACCATGGAATACTATTCCATGGTAAATAACGAATTCCAGTGTACATGCACATCTGTGCATGTACACCTGTGCCATGTGGCTCACAGACATGCCCTATGGGCATGTCTGTGTGTCAAATGGCACACAAGCCAGAAACAGGGGTGCAACAGGGTGTCAAAGTGACACCCTGTCACCCTTGCAAAATCGGTAATTTTACCGATTCTGTAATTACAGAATCGGTATTTGCAATTGATTCCTATGGGCTTCAAGGCCCAAAGGAATCAATGGCAAATACCGATTCTGTAATTACAGAATCGGTAATTACCGAATCATACAGATTCGGTATTTATACCGATTATTTTACCAACATAGCAATTACCGAATAGTGAATACCGAATCTGTAAAATTCGGTATTTACCTTTCGGTAAATTGCTATTACCTACATCTAGGCCCAAATGTGCCTCAACTTCTAGTGATAACTCATGAAATCTATTGGTGAAGGGCCATGTTTGTGGAATGAAAACAACAAAGGGCCTAAATGAGGCCTACCTACTTCGGTCAACTTAAGAAAGGATTTGGTAAAATCTGACAAATAAACATGACAAAGGGTCTTCAAGGTCTGGGCAACTATAATTAATAGATGTAGGACATAACCTGACTAAAAGACACACCTCCCAGGACAACTTAAAGTCTAGGGTGACCACCCTTGGAACTAATCCCACTGTTCTAAATAAGATTTGATGAATCAAAGTGAAAGTGTAATAACAGTAAAATAAGGATAACCCCATTCCTACAAAATAGCTGGTGTAGCACTATGCATATCAAGCAATAAGTCAAAGAAAATTATCTAAGTGTGGTGTATACATTTTTTCTAAAATATCATAGACTTAAATTTGAACCATGCCAAAGGCAATAGGTAAAGATCACAAATCATCTAACTCAGGAAACAGTTTGCACCTAGTTCCTCTGTATCATGCTGTGGAACACATGTGTGCACCATTATTTAAAACATGACATTCTTTCCAGTGACAAGACTGTGTTGCAGAAAACAGGAAAACTATGAAATAGGTGAAAGATAAACAAGTGTATCAATAATGAAATAGCGTAGCATACTAAAAGCAAAATATATATGAATCATTGCATTATTGCATTAATGTGGCACTGCATCTTTTCAACTGAAACATCAAAACCATGAACAGGACGGGGATTTTTTTTCAAGTGGGGCCTGTATATGGTAACTGCAAAAGTGGCATAATGTCCATCTGAAATAGAAACATGGGAAAAATGCAAGACTCAAGAATGCAGGCCAAGGAATTACATTTCAGGTCAATGAAAATTTTTCAAAAATTGAGTATATGGGATTTGAACCTGACTGCTGAGGCAGTCAACTGTAAATGTCATGCCAATTGTCACTATTAAAAAAGTATCTTTATAGTTGGTTTCTTTATTGAAAAAGTTCATTTGCAAAAGGCCATTATTCTCCATCTTCATCTGTATACGGTGCCAAGGACGCGCATCCTCCAGTCTGGTCAGCCTGGTACGTCTGCTTCTAATCCTGGATTCAGCCTCGTACGTCTGCTTCTAATCCTGGATTCAGCCTCGGGGGTTTTGGGGGTTGGGGGCATTCATTCCGAAAACAAAAAAAAACACATCACTCCAAAATAAGAAAATCACACTCATCCAGGGCCCCCACACGATAAAGCCATCTGAAACGAGAAACACGCATCATCAATCTTGCAAAAATACATTTTCCATTTAAAAAGCACCCCAAGTGCTTTTTATTTTCGAAAGAAACCTCCTAATTCATGAAAAGAATTCTTCTAAATCCAAGGAATGATGGAAACATTCTACCTATACCATATTCTTTAAATTTGTTTGGGCAAAATCAAATTTTGTCATACACAGCCAGAAGGGCTGGGGCCTAGCTACTCCTCACTCCTCTGAGAAACAGCCCCTCCCTCCAGAAAGATGTTCGCGCTCAGAGTTTTGAATCAGCTCCAACCATAATAAGCAGGAGCCGGGCTACACTGCGATGTACTTTTGAATCACTGCCAAATGCTGATCTCATTGCAGGAGCAAAGCTCCTGCCAATTATTCTGTTTAAGCATCTCTAATCTCTAGTCAGGGAAGCTTACTGGGCCTACTGTATTAATCTAACTCCAAGGGCCAAGCACCTGCCAATTATTCTGTATGTGCAAGCATCCCTTATCTGAAGTCAATGAAGCTGTCTGCGCCGACTGCAAGGAAGAGCAACTTGACCCCCCCTTATATAAACATTTCTCCGCGGAAAGAAATTGTAACATAGCCAAGAATAACAAGCTGGCTCTCTCTGCTCTCAGAAGACACCCACGGGGCCTCCACCCTTTCTAAACTATGAGCCGTGAACAGATGCCTGACTCATATCAGCCAAGGTCAAAACAAAGTCTTACTAACTGAAAACATACAGCCTTTCCCAGGCCAGAAACACTGACCATTAATTCTAACTAACTGAAGCAGATTTAAACGTGGTAAAAAGCACATTTTTCTGGAACATAGTCACATGCTAGCATTTTAAAATAATTCTGTCATAATGTACTGCTACTTGCTGCTGAAAAGGAAAAATATTAGAACAACATTGCATGCAGACACATTTCATTTTTTTTTTTAAATAACATGTGAAACACCATCAAATTAAACAAGGGGCATAACCAAGAATTCATAATTTAGTGTGCAAGCTTTTCTATTCTACCTATTAAAAGGGCCAGATTCATTTTTTTTTCAAACAGCCATTTTTTCTAACTGAGTGGGTTTACTCACACAATGGTCTGCTACATATCATGTGCAAAATACAGAACTTTAGAGAAAAGGGCAGCTTGCATTGGAAAAATAATCATGTATATTTTCTAGAACATTTCTTTTTAAAAGCACACGGTTGCATTTCCCTAATTAAAAGCACATTCTATGATGGGTCTGTTTTATTATTATTTTTTTTCTTCACAACCGTTAAAGCACCCTCCGTGCAAACCCTTATCTCAATCCGACTGGTTCATTTATAACTTTCCGACCTCCGAGTCAGACACATTAAATCATGTGTTCAAAGGCAAACCCACACAAACTCGTGGACGCATTTCAAATAGAATGTTAAATGAACACTGCTTTCTGTTCTCCATGCAAGATGTTACCATTCTGTCAGCAAGCTGACAAAGCACATAGGCGAACCCAGCAACCAATGAAAGAGTTAAATCAAACCACCAGTAATCTAAACAATCACTGACTTTTAGTGTCAGCTCACATAACCATGCATGTTAAACAGCATGTTAAAATAAATACTGCCGTCTCAATCCAAGATGTTAACCCTTTGGCAGCTCAAACACAATCATTCCCCAATGTCTGCAGTACATGGGAAATTCAAGAACTTATCACTCCACGTTTTCACATAACACGTACGCACATCTTCAAAACAATTTCTCCAAGCATTTGAAAGAGATCCAGCTCTCTCCTGCCAAAGGGAACAATAGCATGCTCTGTACAAGCCATATGCACATGGCGCTATTCACAAACAATATTTACAAGAAAGTCAACAAGTCCAAATAATGACATGCTCTTCACAAGGCATATATACAAGGCGCAATTCACAAGGAACACAGCAAGTCAAAATGAGATCATGCTCCTCACAAGCCATATTTACATGGCGCTATTTACAAGGAACTCCACAAGTCATATTACATTGAATACATTTCACATTGCACAGCATAAGCAAATGCAGCAAGCAATTTAATGGGCAATTTAAAAGCATTTTTCACACACATATGTACAACTGCATCAACACCAAGATGTAATTGGCTCCCTCATGTAATGTCACCCTTCAAGCCTGACAGTTCAAACACCAAGATGAAAAGCATTTCTTCCACCCTGCATAAGTCAAATGCCATGATGTACTGCAATCTCCTTACACTCCAACTGTTCAAGCCCATAGGTCAGGCACTACACCTCACCATGCAAGTCACAGACTGTTCCCAGATGTCAAATTTAAAGGGGTTGAAGTCCAAATACATGTCTAGGGCTCCCTCCTCTGCGCTCAATTCAAAACTGCCCGACTACGCCAGATGTAACTGGCGATTAGGGCACTCCCCCACAACTTATGGGAAACTATCCAAAGACATGTCCAGGGCTCCCTCCTCTGCGCTTAATTCAAAGCTGCCGACTACGCCAGATGTAACGGCCGGATTCTCGGACCAGATAGGATCAGCTCCTCAGAGCACCTCCAACCCAGCCGGAACGTAACCACCTCCCTCCTCGGGACCCATCTGTCCAGGCACCTGGGTACCTACCTGAGGATGGGGAACTCGCAATATACAAGCTCATATCATCAGAAACACCACTAAATCTATAGGGATTACTAGGAATACTCACTGATTACTAAGGACGTCCATGCCCTACACCACACTCATACCTCATAGTCTCACGACCACATGGGTCCAGACTAATCTACCCTGGGGCAGTTCTGATTAGTTACCATTACACACTGACCACAGTCAGTGCTCGCTCGGCAAATCGCAATCCTGCGTGCCTACACACTAGTGTTCCCCCCTAGTGTTCTCTCCTTCACAGCCCGGTCCACAATCTGGCGGACCTATTCACTAGTGTCCTCCCTAGTGTTCTCTCACTCACAGCCCGATCTGCAATCCGGCGGACCTATGCACCAGTTTCCCACCTGGTGTTCTCATTAACGCCGCTTACCAACGACGATCACTTTCCTATGAGTACCTTTGGAAGGAATCTCTCATTGGCTACTCGGGATATGATACTACAATATAAGGAATTACCACAACTTACCAAATTAGAGAATGTGCAATCTATTCTTCACATCGAGGGGCCCCTCTCTCCCTCATTGCTCAGTCACTACTTACCTGACCGGGAATTACATCCGTTCATGAAAACAATGCCTGACTAGGAGAACAGGTTACCCTGATTGAACAAGAATACGAGGCACATGCTGGTTCACTAAGAACTGGGGTATCTTTATTACAATAACAATAAAATGGGAATAGACACATACACAGATCTGCGGGGTCTCTGTAACTAACAGGAACTGTGAATAGACTGCACACCGCTGAAAGAAAAAGGATTAGACATACAATAGCCTAGGGAATAAAAGACAAGATTAAGGTGTAAGTGTAAAGCAAACTAGCTCAGACTACCTCACCTATTAGAAGGAATGTTTCTCTCTCTCTCTGGTGGAATCAGGGCTCTCTCTCTCTCCCTCCGTCACCACAGCTTCACTCCTCTGGCTCAACTGCTCCAGCTGGCAGCTTCAACTCCTCCATCTGACTGAATGCATCCTGATAAGCTGGCAGCTCCAGCTGAAAGTTCCAACTTTGTTCAAATGACTGCTCTCTCCAGCTTCAGCAATTATCTGCCTTCTCTCTCCATTCCAGAAAACCAATTGAACTGAACTGTACTCTTCAGCTCCAGCAACCATTCTACTCCTCACTCTTCAAGAACCAAACTGACACCCCTCCTCTCCTGCAATTCGCTAATATGGAATCCTCTCCCCTCATGGAAATTTCCAACAGAGGGCTGCCTCCCACCGAATTCCTGTGCTAGCTCCAGAGCTCTCCGCGCAACCGCAGTGGCCATCTGCATGTTACGTCTGGGCCCAAGAGACAAACACATTCTTCCGATAAGAACCAGTCCTGGCTGGTTTTTCCCCTAGCAGACAACAGGCTTAACTATAAACATTACCTTTACCCTGCAAGCATCTCAGCTCTGCAGGGACAGAAAGCAAAATGGAGTCTCTCTAGTTCTGGGCCTTTTAGGCCTGAGAAGGATAAAATAACCCTTAGCTCTGTCAGAGTACCTACACAAACCATACCAATATGTAATATAAAGTCAGGACTACAAAGGACACACAATTATGTCAAAGCCAATAGGCAATAGATGGATTAGAGTCAAGAATAAGGGATCTATCATCATATAAAGCAGCTATCCTCTTCTAGATCTGGAAGAAAGGGCTTAAAAGGGCCAACACAAGGTAAGAATACAGATTATAGATGTTAGCAAGCTTAAAGTCATCATCACTCTGAAATAGAGCCAAAAACCATGTCAGGACAGTACTCTATGGGCCTTACTGTTTTTTCTGCCTTTTTCTTGTACATACAGACTTCCTGATAGAAGCAAGGGCTCTTGACCAGACCTGTGAGACAACAGGACACTTTAATATTTTATTCACTCCCCTTTTCCCTTGGGGGCTCCCTGTTCTCGCGATGTCATAACTACATTGTGGGAGAGGAAGTGTCTAGGGCAAGAGGGGGCCTCTCTTGACGGCATTGTTCCTGCTGGCTGTTACAGACAGGTTAGTGGCGTACCTCTTCCCTGGAGCTGCTGACAACCCCGACAGCAAGGTGGAAACGTTTGAGCAGGTGTACCATTTGTTCGAATGGGAGCTTTTTTCTAGCAACTGTTTTCCAGAGCTACGACAGCACTTGATTGATAGCAAGTTGACTAACCCTAGGAAGCTTGCTGAGGAGGCTGACCGCTGGGTGAGCACCTGGGTCCACAAAGGTTTTGTGGGAGACTTCGCCAGAGGTGGGCAGGGTCCCCTGCAGAGAAGTGGGGTGACAAGGGTAAGCCGAGGGAGTTCCAGAAAGTGCCCCAAAGTAATTCCCCAGGGAATCAAGTAGTGGTGTCCCAACCTCCCCTTTAGAAGAAGCCACTGTCCCCGACAGGTAGGCTTGTTTAGAGGGGACCACTCACTTGTTTCAAGTGTGGTCAAGTGGGCCACCGGTATTATGATCCCCAGTGTCCCCAAAGGGACCCCGGTGCACCATCCTGCCAGATTGCCAGTGTAGCCAACAGGGGGGAGGAGATGGAAGTCCAGGGTGGGTGGGATCCTGTAGAGTTGACCTTTGTCTCACTAGGAGACTTTGAGAAGGTCCCTAACCCCACACTGCCTAATAACACTAAGAAGTACCGTCAGTGGGTGACCATCAATGGGCATATGGTGGAGGCTCTCAGGGACACAGGAGCTAGTGTGACTGCTGTCAGCTCCCGGTTGGTGTCCAAAGAGCAGATTGTCCCCCAAGCATTCTGTCTCATAGTATCAGCAGACAACTCAGAGAGCCAGTGTGAGGTGGCTCAGGTTCCCTTCGAGTGACGGGGTTCTCAGGAACTCTTCAAGTAGCTGTGAGGCCCGCCATGCCTGTAGACTGTCTATTAGGCAATGATCTATAGAACTCTCATCATCTAGAGAACTCTCCTTGGGCTACGGTGGAGAGAAAGTCTCATTTGGAAATGTTGGGCCTGACTGAAGGGTGTGTCCAACCACTCGGTCCATGACAGCTCTGAAGGGTGTTCAGGAGGGCCTGGAGCCTGAAATTATGGCCCAGGCCCCTGCCTGAAGGAGAATGGGTAGGGGGCATGGGAAATCAGCTCCCATAGTTCCCACGGTCCCGGAGGGAGCAGACACTGAGGGGGATACCTTGGAACCTACAGGGGAACAAGTGGCTGAACTGGGGGACCTACCAGTGCTGACCCATTGGCAGCAGGAAGGGGGGCCCTCCAGGGAGGAATTTTGTGAGCAACAAAGAACCTGCCCTTCTCTTGAGGGAGTACCGTGACAGGCCGCCGCCCAGGCAGCAGCTGATCAGACAGGGTTACATTGGATCTATTGGGAGAATGACCTCCTTTACAGCGAGCCTAAGGTTGCTGAGCCTGGGTCAGCCCATGTGCTGGTGGTACCCCAGTGCTTCAGGACCTTTCTTCAGGGAGCGGCTCATGATGTGCCATTGGCCAGACATCTGGGGCAGACCAAGACCTTTGAGAGGCTGGTCACCCACTTCTATTGGCCCCAGATGTGCAGGAGCACAGCTGCTCACTGCAGGATGTGTGTGACTTGCCAGGCAAGTGGGAAGATTGGGGGGAAGATTAAGGCCCCACTACAGCCTTTTCCTGTTGTGAGTACCGAATTCGAGAGAGTGGGCATTGATATTGTGGGGCCTCTGGATCCCAAGACATCCATGGACAACAGGTTCATCCTGGTCTTGGTGGACCATGCCACCCAGTACCCTGAGGCCATCGCGCTCAGGACAGAGACGGCCCCCGTGGTGGGTTGGGCACTGATGGGGATTTTCTCCTGCGTGGGATTCCCCAGAGAGGTTGATGTCTAATAGGGGAACTAATTTCATCTCCAAGTACATGAAGTCTCTATGAGAGGAGTGTGGGGTAACGTATAGGTTCACCACTCCTTACCACCCCCAGGTTAATGGGCTGGTTGAGAGATTCAACCGGACCCTTAAGGGCAAGATTATGGGCATAGGTGAGCCCATGAGGTGTACATGCGATGTACTCTTACCATGCCTGTTCTTTGCCTACCATGAGGTGCCACAGAAGTCCTTAGGTTTCAGTCCCTTTGAGCTGCTCAATGGTCACCCGGTAAGAGGACCTTTAAGTCTGATTAAGGAAGGCTGGGAGCAATTTCCCAGGAAACCTCACTAGGATGTGTTTAGTTACATACTGGCCTTAAGAAACAAGGCATTTTAGGAAACTTGCTGAGGCAAACCTAGAAGCCAGCCAGGAAGGGATGAAACGCTGGCATGATCAGAATGCACTCGGATCTAGTTTGAGCCTGGACAAAAGGTTTGGGTCATAGCCCCAGTGGAGCCCTGTGCGCTCCAAGATAGGTGAACCGGCCCCTTTGAGGTGGTGGAGCGCAAAAGTCCTGTTGCCTACATGCTGGAGTTGCGGTCTCCCTGGAACCCCTTGTGGGTCCTCCATGTTGACTGCCTTAAGCCCCACTTTGAGAGGTCTAAAGTGGGCATGCTCCTGGGCACAGATGCTGGGATGGAGGAGGACAGCGAGCCCCTTCCTGACCTCCTGTGTGTCGGGGAGCGAGATGGGTCAGTGGAAGGTATGGTCCTCTACCCCACACTGACCCTTGAGCAGCAGGGTGATTGTCGCCAACTATTGGGTCAATTCAGTGATCTGTTCTCTCTGGTGCCTAGTGTCACTGATTGGTGCGTCCATGACGTGGACACCGGGGACAGTCCTCCCATTAAGCATAAGGCTTACCGAGTGACTGACCGGGTAGGGACCTACATTAAGGATGAAGTCACCAAAATGTTTGCCCTTGGGGTGAGTAAAACCTCCAGCATCCCGTGGTCCAGCCCAGTGGTCCTGGTCCCGAAAGCTGCTGCGCTTGGTGCCAACTCAGAACTTCGGTTCTGTGTGGACTATTGGGCCCTCAGTACAGTCACAAAGACAGAAGCGCACCCCATCTCCAGAGCTGATGAGCTCGTAGATCGGTTGGGGGTGGCAAAATACCTCAGCACATTTGATTTGACGTCTGGGTATTGGCAGATCACCTTGACCGAGGAAGCAAAGGAGAGGTCAGCCTTCTCCACACCTGATGGACCTTACCAGTTCCGGGTGATGCCCTTTTGAATGAAGGATGCCCCTTCCACCTTTTAGAGGTTGGTCAGCAGGGTGTTGGTTGGGCTGGAAGACCTCAGTGCCTCTTGGGAGGACCACCTGCGCCAACTCTGGGAAGTGTTAATGGCACTGCGGAAGGCAGGCCTCACAATCAAAGCCAGTAAGTACCAGATTGGGCAGGGTTCTGTAGTATATTTGGGACATCAGGTGGGGAGCGGCCAAGTGGCACCCCTTCAACCCAAAATTGAAACTGTTCTGGTGTGGGAACCCCCCAAGACTCAGACACAGGTGAGGGCCTAATGGGGGTAACTAGTTGGCAATGGTTGGCGTCACTGTCCAAATAGGGACTAAGCATGGGCGGAAAATCCGTTACGCTCGCGGATTTTGCGGATTTTCGGTAAATTCGCAATCCGCGAGATTCGCGAATTTCCCGCAAAATCCGCAAATTTGCACGCAGCAGATTTTTTTTCTTTGCGGTGTAAGTTCGCAATTGCGAACATGTAGGTGCGGCGGGCAGCAACAATCTCGCGCTCGCGAAATTACAAAAATTGCAATTCTGCACAAGAAATCTACTAGCAAGCAGCATAGACCTTCTGAAAATGATGATTTTTATCAGGATAACTCCTCAGGTTGACATTTGCCTGCACTTTTTTGGATTTGAGGCCTTTTGATTTTCTTTGGATAACTTTTGGATTAGAAATCAACTTTCTCATATAAGCTTGGTGGGGCATTACAGTTGCTGTAATGCTGTTCTGCAGAAAAACGAGTTTTGCAAAAGTGAAAGCAGGTTCAAAAGTTCAAACTCATCATTAGTAACCGTTCCCTGTAGTGCTTCCTGACAAGGGCCCCTCCAGAGTTCAGTTGCTAGTTGCAACAATTGTATGACCCTGCTCTGACCCTCACAGCAGGCTAATAGAATAGCTACAAGTAGGCCACAAAGGTCCTGGAAAAAAAAATTGCACTGCAACAGAAAGCAAATTACAGATAAGGAAGCAGGTGCCAGACTGGAATTTTAAAACAGTGACACATTAATAAATCAACCCCAAATTAATTCATGTCAGTTGAAGCAGGCAGGTGTGCTTGCTTTTTCCCCCCATAATCTACAGTGATGATGAACCAGAGGGTGGCATAAGGCATTGATGTACCAGAGGGTGGCATGGGTGAAACAGAGGGTGGCAGGGGTGAAACAGAGGGTGCTGGGAACCTGTGATGATGAACCAGACGTAGAAACAACATAATCGTGACCGTTGCGAGCCGACATGTAAGTTCGCAATTGCGAACTGTTACAAAACCCTCGCGAACTGTCAGAAATCCTTGCAAACTGGCAGAAATCCTTGCGAACACAAAAAAAAATCCGCAAATTCACGAGAATTCGTGGATTTTGCGGATTGCGAGTTCGCAAATTCGCAAAATTCGCGAACGCCAGATTTGGAAAATTCGCCCATGCTTAATAGGGACCCTTCTTCCTAAGTCAGGGCAAGAGTTCCACCCCGTTTAATAACCCCTGCTCAACCCTGTGGTAACGTAGCATGAGCAGTTAGGCCTATCTCAGAGGCAGTGTATGAAGCGTTTATGACCACGTACAATAAGGCAGTAATGACACCACAAAAGGACACAACTCAGGTAGGTATAGAAAAATAATATCTTCATCTAATTGTTTAACTCAATACTCTCAAAGCGTTTCAACAACCACAATTCACGTCAACCCGTAGGGACTCAAACAGCAAGACAATAACGTATTCACCAAAGCTTGAGACTGACTGAGTTCAGGGCCAGGGCCTACACGACAGTTGCGCACCAGATACCTGTTGTTGAAAGGGGATACAGCACGAAGCTTCTCAAAGAAGCGGAGACGATGACAGGCGGACTCCCAGTGACCACAAGTCTTGGGGGCTGAGGTCCACAGGGTGCACTCGCAATGATTCGGGCACTCTGGGACAGGTGGGTGCTCAGCGGCTTTTGCGCTGTTGTTTTGTTTATTTCAGCGGCAGCAGCAAGCAGCTGCGGCGGCCCGGGCTGGTGGTGGCAATGACTCTCGTTGTGCAGCTCCGTGGTGGGCACACAGCGGCAGCAGCTCTCTCTTAGCTGCGGCAGCCCATGAAACGATAGGGACAATCCTCAACAAGGGTGAACAAAGTGCAGGCCCACAGCGGCAGCAGCTCTCCCTCAGCTGCGGCGGCCCACAGGACAAATCTCATGGATGCAATGTTGCCAAAGGTGTGGGCACTCAGCGGCCACAGCTTTCTCTTGGCTGCGGCGGCCCACGGGGCAAATCACAGTGAGGCAAAGTAGCAAAGGGTGTGGGTGCTCAGCAGCTAGAGCTCTCTTGGCTGCGGCGGCCCACAGGACAAGTCACAACCATGCAGATTAGGCCAGGGTGCGGGCACTCAGCGGCAGCAGCTCTCTCTCAGCTGCGGTGGCCCACACGACAGAGGATGTTGTCGGCCCGGCTAGCACAATGGTGGATGCTCAGCGGCTGCAGCTCTTTGTTATTTGCAGCGGTCCACACAGGTGGGGGTTCGAAGGTGCAGAGTCCGGCAGGCTCTTAGCGGCAGCAGCTCTCTCAGCTGCAGCGGCCTACAAGGATCCATTGGAAGAGTTGAAGGTGCAGATTTAGGTGGGTTCCCAGCGGCGGCAATTCTCTCTTAGCTGCAGCAGCCCACATAGGTTTAGCAAAAGGTTCAAAGGTTCAGAGTTAGGTGGGCTCTCAATGGTGGCGGCTCTCTCTTAGCTGCAGCCACCCACACAGGTTTAGCAAAATGTTCAAGGATTCAGAGTTAGGCGGGCTGTCAGCGGCGGCTGCTCACTCTTAGCTGCAGTGGCCCACAAAGGTTCAGCAAAAGGTTCAAAGGTTCACAGTCCGTGGACCTTACAGTAGATCTAGAGGCTCCGGATTACTCAACGGAGGCCTCACCTGCAAGTAGAATTCCTTGCACAGGAATTCTGATGGCTGAAGGGGTGAAGTCTAATGTCCCTGAGACTTCTGCAGGAGGCGCTCTCAATTTTAGGCCCTCAGGTAGTTTCTTCCGCAAGCTTGGTGAAAGTTTCAAAGTCCTTTCATCTGTTCACTCGAACAAAGTTTTTGTCTTGACATCCAGAAGGAACAAACTTGACCACAGTTCCAGCGCAAGTAGTGTGGCTCACTGGTTAGAGGCGGCAGACCCGAGAGCAGAGGACGGCCCGGGACTAGGGTTCGATTCCCGGCGCGGCAGGTTTCTGGACCAGGGTCAGCGGACTCGATAATTCTCTCGCCTCGGTGCCCACTCTGATCAGCGATCACACTCGGCAACTCTGGGCATTAGCTTGCCTCATCTTCACTAACGGCCCCACCAGACCGCCGGGGATGCCTGGTCTCACCCTGGAGATACCCATTAAGGGACCATCTCTCAGGGAAGCCAGGAAGGGTTTCGCAGCGGTCGAAGCGCCTTGGGACCCTATGGGTAAGTAGTGCGCTATATAAATGCCTATACATTTACATTTACATTTACATTTACATTTACATTTACAGCATTTTATACCTAAAAAGTCTTTGTTACCTAAGGTCGCAAATCACTGACTCCAGACAGAACCATTTTTATGGGGTCGAGGAGCACTTGGTTTACGAGGTGACATCCTGCCCTTTCAGAATGAGGAGGTCTACTATCAGACACCCAGTGGGAGGTGGAGCCATCATTCACCTTGCCAGGCACAGCCCTGCTCGGATCAAAGAGTCAACCCTCCCCAAGCTCTGAATACCGATCTTTCTCTCCAGCCAGGTCTGACTCAGCTGGCCCTGCTCCTCAAAACCTAACGGCCAATACTCATATTCGCAACAGCCCGCAGTAAAGCTTTAGGCCAGAAACTACTTTGTTTTCAGGAAAGGCATTTCAAAACATGTGATATATAAACGGTCCTTACTAAAAGGTGGCCCTCAATGTCCTGAGCATAAACACATCAAACTTGAAGTCCCTATCGGGTTCCTAGGACCGGATAGGGTTCTAGAAAGTAATCCCCAATGAACAGGCTTCACAGATGTAGGCATTAGGGTTATCCTTTTTCCCACAGTCATTTATATACAGGGAGCATTCGCGCTGCGGCACTGATTAGCACTGGCACGGTGCCCAGAACATCTACATCCAGCCAACATACAAGACAGGAAGAGTAGAGGGGAAGGGAGACCCACGCCAATTATGCCAGATCTAACAGTCATCCTGTGACTCTGCATAATGGTGGCTTCAACATATATGTGTATGCTGGATTACTTTCTTCCTGAGAGCTATGAAAAAGTTCATGTAGATGGATGTGTTAATTCATAGACTCCAATGTCTAATGAGAACAACGTGAGCTTGTCACAGTCTTTAAATTGGGTGCAGCACAAAGGGGATATATATTCTTGACCACTACAGATGTTGCTTTAAAATTGATTACATGATTGTGACACAGTGCTGACTTTAATGTTGTGATTCACTGCCCCTGTAACAAGAGTCAGTACAGGGGCAGGGCAGTGGCATAGTATGCCACATGAATATTTGTGAGGATGCAGTATTTGTCTGTTGTCCTGCATGCAGACCATTATAGCATTGACATTCAAGACATAAGCACATCATGATGACTGGGGATGGAAGTATGTTCAACATGTCAACTTATCAATTTGTCAAACTCATTTGCTGTGTCACTTCCATACTCCCTTAATGATGAGAAAAGTTTGTAATGACACATGACACTTAAGAGCATTGCAGATCAGACAACAGGCAACATTAGAGCGTTGTTGGACATGTATTTAGTGGTCTTTGAAATACATCTAACAGATGGTTCCATTGCCATCATGTGTTTGTGAACCATGGTTTACTGGCAGACTGACTAGTGCCATGTTCACATGTGTGCAATGAATATAAAAGGTTAACATTAACATTATGCAAGGGCTTGTTCTGTAATGTGTTGTTCTTAAACTCATGTGTCAAGTCTATGCAGATGACTGACGTGAATCTGTTTCTCATCCTTGTTCACAGCATCATCTATGGCTACTGGAGGAGACAGTTCCTCGGACCAAGAGGAAGCAGATAGCCAGACTGGGTCCACTGTGGAAGAGGAGGTGGGACCCAGTGGCACAGAGGGTGTGGGGAGCCATACTGAGGGCCGGTCTGAAAGATCGACACTTGCAGAAGACCAATCAAGCTCCAGTGATGACTACCTTGTGGTGGTGGATGTTACCAGAGCAGAGGCCACAACATCTGAGTCTGCCCCGGCTACCACTACCATCTCCACCTTCAGAGCTGCTCCCATTCCACAGGTCAGTGGACCCTCCTGTGTTAGGGAGCATGTCTGCTTCGGGCCAGGCACCGCACCCCCTGCATCTGTCACCCCTGCTGCCCTGAGTGTGGAGTCTGTGGATTTGCTCAAACAGATACATGTGGAGCAGACATCCATGCTGAGTGTCCTCCATGCACACACCAGTCTATTGACACAATTGGTGTCATACATGGAGGGCATGTCTTCAGAAATGTCTGCCCCACAGCGGACAAATCAGTCCATGGCCTCGTCATTGACAGCAGCAGTATCCCCCTACAGCATTCCCTTACCCCTCCTACCTCTGCCCCATCCACAGTCCCCACTAACCTACCACACCAAAGCACACTCACACAGGCACATGCACAAACCCCAGCAGACACAAGCAGCACACAGCCACCTAAAACAAAAAAACACGAACGCACACTAAGGGTACAGACATCACACACACAGGGGATAGGGCAAACAAAACACACACCCATCCACAACAACTCCGCATTCCTCAGCAACCTCTCCCTCCAAAACCCCTACCATTGATTCTCCTGCAACCCCCCCTTTCCCAGAGAGTCTTCCTCTGTGACCTTGGCCTCTTCCCTACTGATACATCAGACCAGACTTGAAAGGGTAAGAGGAAATCCCCGGCACAGAGAGGAGATCCACCCCTGCACGCACACCATCCCCTGAGAGTAGGAACACTGAGGCCCCCACACGTATATCACCCAGAACAAAGAAATCCAAAACCTCACCACCATCCCACACTTCCACCACAAAATCAACTTCCTCCCGAGCCAAGACCACCCCTCGCTAAGTTCACACATCACAACCCATCCCAGGTTTACCCACATACCATTACACCATCCCCAAGATGATAAGGCCCTCCCCCTACCACAAGTACTTCCCCTCCCACAATACCACACCTTCTGCCAGTTCTGGACACTGCAGTAGAGCCCGCAGCCCCTTAATCAGACCTGTCCACAGCTATGAAGCCCTCGCCCCCGCAATCAGACATGTCCACTTTAGTGGAACCCCCAACCCCTCAATCAGACCTGTACACTGCAGTGGATCCCGACACTCCAGTAGCCCCCATCTCTCCCATAACTCATACTTGTACACCCTAGTCCTGTCCCTGTGGTGTCTGGCATGCCCCTAAAGGTGCCCCTCCAAGGGGAGATTTCCCTTAGTTATAGCAGTGCAGGCAAGCGAGGGAGGAAGGACTCGATAAAATGGACTGGCCATTGGCCATATTGTTCTTCATGTTTACACATTTGTATGCAAATGCTGAACAAAGCATTTTCATTTCTTTTGTAGATTAGCATTTTGTGTACCTAATTTTGTTAATAAGTCTAATGAAATTGCTGTTGATATCTTGTTTACTGAAAATCTTTTAGCGATGTGATGGACTGCATGTGGTCCATGGTATATGTGTCCTATTACAGTATGTATCAGAGTCATCATTGACTACAATTGCAGGTTGTTATGATCCACAATGTTTTTGACAAGGAGTGTGACATGCTTTTCACAACCTCCCAACTTTGACTTACACTTTTGCACATATGTCGCACTGACATATTGTACACGTTTTTAACGGTACAAGCATCTACGATGGTCATGCAGGATAGCTCACTGATTATGAACAAGTCATCTGTCTCATCAGTACAACTTGGTAAATATGGAGTTTGACTACGTGCAGATGACTTTGGAGACACACATGTACACAGGCTGATGGAAACAAAGTATTCTGTGTGTTGTAATTGTTGGATCAATATCCGTGTCTCATTCTGACATGGTAGACCCAAGCCAAGACCAAGCTTGACACAGCTGACCTTCCACAGTAGTAAAATCACCTCATGGCAGTGTGTTAATCTGTGACATATCCTGGGCCCATGGTTTGTGTCATGTCAGCATGATTCTCTGTCTTCAAACCCCATTTCCTACCAAGACTGTAATCTCTGCAGATGTTCCTGTTTGAGAAGCTTGCTGTGTGCTGAGTGGTCTAGTGCTTTTTCGACTAATTCGTCTTTGAGTGTCAGGGAGGTGGATGCACCAGTAGAATGGAGTCATTATGGTGGCATCCCTGGTTGGATTGAGATAAGAGCCTGCACTATGAGCAAACTCACATGTGACACATTTTTGATTCCCCAAGTCACATTTGTGCTAACAACGGGAACATCCTTTACCATGCAACATTTACAACGCAGTACCTTTACCACGCAGGTTTTACAACACAAGTCGTTACAACGACTTGCGCTGGGGGACGCTGTAGGATAGGGAATAGTTTAATTTACTATCCAAAACCTTCCCTACTATCCACGTGGACTGGAGTTGGAATAGTAAATTAAACTATTCCACTATCCAGCGCCCCCCAAAGCAAGTTGTTGTAACAACTTGTGTTGTAAAACCTGCGTGGTAAAGGCATGCGTGGTAAAAGCATGCGTTGTAACGACATACATCTGCTAGCAACATCAGCGTGTTTTTATTCTGTCATCTGTTTTTGCGAGTTTGGCACTTGCATGTGTGTATGACAACTCACACTCAGCAGATTCTACCCTTCCCTGTAGCCTGATGGCAACATGTCTTATTTGTAGGTCTCCTTGAGTGTTTCATTATTCTGAGACAGTCTTAAAGTTCCAAATGTGTCCAATACATTTCACGCTATGCACATGTACTCCATCCTTAAAGAATGTACAAATGTCACCATGTGTAATACCGAGCCAAGTGTATTGTGTTTGTTAAACACAGATCCTACCACCACCACTGGCCTTGTCAACAGCGCAGGAAGATTAGCTTTAAGATTAGCTTTAACATTTGCTTGTGCTTTGGAGCCTACTGACACAGTTGTTGTGTCCCCTATCTGGTGAGCCATGTGTCTTCGAAGTCTTTGGTAGTGAACTCTCTGCATTGTCAATTTGACAACAGTGATGATCTGCACATGATGCATTTTTTGTAGTTAGATGCAGAGTTGATGTGATAGACATGCAAACAAGTTAACATTGCAAATGGTCTGATCTTGAGTTGTGTGCAATGCACATAGTCAACACATGTTGACTGTCTCATACGTTTTTGTTGGTCAATGCTTTTCTACACAGCATGTAGGAATCTTGTCTACACATGTAGCACTGACAGCTGCACACAACCACTTCATGTTTGTTGCAGTGTGAGGCTCATGAATGTATTTTGAGTGTCTGTGGACTTGTGTGGTGTTGTGGGCAGTCTCCTCTGTGCTTCATTGTACACTAACTCATCAAAATGTCATTCTTAAGTGAGTGTGTTTGCTCCTGTTGTCCTGCAGGGTTTGAATATGTGTTGTTGTGGACAGATGCTTTGAATTTGTGTCCTATCCATATGTGTGTCTCGCACCTCTTGTTCGACCGTCGAATGTGTGTGTCCTAGTATGAGGCATGCTGGGTGTACATTGCTGATACAAAGATTGCCACCTTGGTCATACACAACAGTACATGGGCCCATGTTTGTATTATGATCACAACGATATGTGGTCAATAATGTATTCCCCGCCACACAGCCAGTGATCCACACTGTCATGGGTGCCTGTGCAATGTCACCAGTCGATGTAGGCTTAGATGAGGCACATTGCTGCTGATCAAGGTGTGTGGTGTTTAGACTGGCCAATAGTGAATTGTCGCTTGGCAAGGCCCCTACCTAAAATGTGGCCTTACAGTACAGGCAATGCCATGTGATTAATGTTTGGGTATGTGAGATGACAGTGGTTCTTGCAAGGCACAGGGCAGAGTGCACAAGAGTGAGTGTGCTCAAACGTATGGCCCATATCCTAATTTGGCATCGCAGAGGGTCAGCATACAGGATACTATTACTACAGTTTTGTGGGCCTTGAGGGTACTGCGGAGGAGAGTCAGTCTCTTGATGTATTGCTTGGTGTACTACCAAGCTTGTTCCGCATATGACTCTTGTGCACCCGTTCATCAAACAATGCCTCATTGCCCACATTCACTATCCCAATTCGTGGAGTACTTCTGGATTGTTCTCAACACGCATATATCTTAGTGGAGTTCAGCCCCCTATCATGTGTGTTGGCCTACCCTAGAGACACTTCCACACACACAAAGATGTCATGTTTGTTCTGAATTGTGTGGCTAGTTGGTTGTCTTTGTGCTTCTTCACCCATGTATTTCAACTGTCTTTGAAGGGCATTGAGTGGATGTTTTGTTGAGTTTTTCTCTCTACTGGCCCTGGGACTCCTACATCTTCACTCTGCACATTCCTTATGTTTTGCAATTGCCATTGATGCTACAGTGTGGAACAGGATATCATCAAAACTTTAGTTTCAGATTGTAACCTTTGTATTTGTGTCTGTTTATGACAAAAATGTGTGTTTATGCATTTGATGGTCACATTTTACATTGTCAAATTGAACATTGCTGGCACTGTTAGCTCCGAAGAGCACTCATTGGCTGCACATGGCTGAGGATATGTAACACCCACAACAATGTTTGCCTCAACAGTTCTGTGGTGGTTTGGCACACAACCACTCATTTATCACTACATTGTTTGTGGGATTAGGCCCAAACAATACATGAAAGTGTTGAACATGCTGGGGGTGTGAGACCTACATTCACCTTTTTGTCACTACAGTGATGGCAGGGTTATACCCCATAACCCCTATGTGCTTGACAATGCTGGGGGATTGAACCCACTCTCCCCCTTTAGTCACTACAGTGATGGGGGCTATACCCCATGGCCCCTATGTGCTTGACAATGCTGGGGGATTGAATCCCACACACACTGTTATGTCACTACAGTGATGGGGTTATGCCCCATAACCCCTATGTGCTTGACAATGCTAGGGATTGAACCCCCACACTCACCTTTTTATCTCCACAGTGATCAGGAGTTATACCTCATAACCCCTATGCAATTGAAAATGGTGAGGGATTGAACACCACACTCACCTTTCTGTCACTACAGAGATGGTGGTTGTCCAATATACTCTACGTGTGTCAATTCTGCAGGCAGTTTATACACAAAAAACATTTTAGGCAAGACAGCACTGGGGGAGTTTTCGGCATCCACCCCCTATGGAGTGGCATATGGTGGGAGTGATAGATATCCACCCCCTATGGGGTGGACAATGCTGGTAGTGATAAACATCCAGCCCCTATGGGGTGGACAATGGTGGGAGTGATATACATCTACCCCCTATGGGGTGCACAATGGTGGGAATGATAGACATCCACCCCCTATTGGGTGACCAGTGCTGGTAATGATGGACATCCACCCCCTATGGGGTGGACGATGGTGGGAGTGATAGACATCCACCTCCTATGGGGTGGACACGGCTGGGAGTGATATACATACACCCCCTATGGGGTGGACAATGGTGGGAGTAATAGAAGTTCACCCCCTATGGGGGTGTTGCCTTTTCGCGGGATTGTATTGTTTTTGTGTGTAGCGGGTGTCTGACTTAACGTCTATGATGAGCGCGTCAGTTTTGGTTGTTGATTCAACCGTAGGCGTACAGTATGGGGTTGACTTGTGTGATCGGATACATGGCTGCTTTGCCTCGTACGCAGCGGTTGGAAGGTAACGCTCAGGACGGCTCTCTGAGGGCCTTCCAAGCGATATTGACATCGACCCCTTTGCATCTGTGTTATATTACACAGCACACATGCAAAGTGGGAAAGTCTTAATATATAGTTTTTGTACTGGAAGGTCCTCTTCTAGTGAAAAACTTATTGTTTAGAGAACACACACCATTGCACTATGGCTCAAGGGTTTGTGTTGGCACTTGGCAGACAAATGTTTACTAGAGCTAAGGGCGAGAAAAATAGTGGTTTTTCCAGCATTTAACTCATTTTGTGAGAGACTTTCTGACTAGAAAAGTTAGTCTAAGATCTGTCAGGTTTAAAATAGGCATCACCTTGCAAGTTGCAATGCTTTATATGTAGTGATGTTTTGTGACCATCAAAATGGTCACCATTTTGTGACCATTTCGGGACTAGTCTATTTGTACATCTGGTCCCAGATTAGGAAACGAGAAGTAAAAACTCAGCTGTTTCATATTCAAACAAAGAAGGAATTTTTGATGAATGCAACAGTGCATCTGCTATGTATCCTTTTCATAAAACGTAAGCAGCAATAGTGCAGATAAGTCAAAACCTGCTAACGGGGTAACATTTATGCATTAGCATAATATGCCTTGTAATCAATAGAAAAAAATGTCTTTCAGTGCATCCATCTTTTTATATGATTGTTCTTCACCTACCCTTAGGAATGTCAACAAACTGCTTTATTTCTAAAGCTTTAGGAACAGTTTTTAAATTAATCAATTCAAATGATTTAAATGTAATTACATATGATGGCTGTATTTGAATATATCTTTGAAGAGGTTCATTAATTTTATATGAACATAATTTTTCTGTTAAAAATAAACTTTTCTATATTAGTCACACTCTCATAAAGCTATCATAAAAGAACATTCCATAGTGTAAATTAATATGTAAACAAAGATGAAGCAAAATAAAGACTCTGAGCTCTTGGTACAAGCATTACAATATAACAATAGGAATTGAGTGTCATTTGGTTATTTAAAAAAACTATCAAATCAGTTTATAATCTATTGCAGTGTAGTGCGCCATCATTCATTAATTGGAGATTGGGATCAAACAGTAATTATAAAGTATTCTGAGATTCAAAAGGGACCCAAATTGCTTTTAGCCATGTTTATAAAACGACTATTTTCAGACACAAAATATCTAAATTTAACCGATTCAAGTGAAATAAAGTTTTATTTTAATAAATAGAGAGATGGTTAATTTTTATGTGAAATATTTGGACAAACACAGGGGTATGAAGCTTTTCTTTTGAGTGGGCTGTCTTTTCTGCTACTAGTATGTGTTTCCAGTGTGCAAAGTGTGTTTAAATGCAAACTGTGCTTAAGACTGCAGTACCACCCACTTGTTTAAAGGGGGAGAGCTGAGTAGAAATATAAACACTTGATGAAACACAGGTCCCGGCAATGCAATTTTTAAAAAAGTTGGAAAAATTGACACAGATGTTGCTTGCGTAATTTTTTTTATAATTTAGATGGTGCCTTTTGGTGAACATGGGTTCAGGGCTGCACAATGCGATCAAGTCCCCTCAACGTGAGTGTGTTATCACACCTAAGTACACACAAGGATAGTAACAGAAACACACACATGCACACACACAGTATACCTGCAAGCTAATCATGAGACACAAACTAATGCATGAATAGATTGAAATGCTATTCAAAGAAAGACTTAAAGGTAGATAGAAAAGAGAGGAATGAATGAAAGGAAGACAAATAGGAAAAAAATAGTAAGGAGGGTATGATAAAACAAGGAAAAAGTGACAGGAAGAAAGAGAGAGAGGGAGAAAAAAGCAAATGAGGTGTGTTAGACATGTCTGCATTAGTTTTCCCCTAAAGATTTTGCCTTCATCCTCACTATTTTTACTGATCTTGTATTTGCTGGTCTTAGGACTCTGGGCACTTTACCACTGCTACCCAGTGCTAAAGTACATGAGTTCATGCCTTAAAACATGGTAGCATTGGCCTATACCCAGTTGGCACATTAATTGTACTTGTAAGTCAGTAGCCATAGGAAATTCATCCTGATCACCCCCATTTTTTGACTGATGCTGGTGGTTACTGACTCTGAAAGCGCCCTGGGCTCTGTCCTCTAAGGTTATATTGTAATTGGTATAATCCTAATTGGCAAAGGCAACCTACCTTTAAGTCCTTAATATATGGTAGGGCATGTGAGTTTAGAGACCCCAGTGGACATAATGTACTAAAGTGTTTACTGCTGTGGTGTCCGGTGTCATTTTATTGCCAGGCCTGCTTTGCAGGCTTGTTTTAAAATATAACTGTGTCTGAATTTGACTTTAGAATTAAAAGTACTTCCTAAGTCCAAAACGACCTTTTTATCACATATATGTATGACTGGGCAGAAAAAGTCACTCTGCTCATGGAGTTGGAGGAATTTGGGAACTCTGGGTTAGGCGTTTCACATGCAGTTCCCGCTAAATTTCACCACCAAGCCATGGTGGAATCTTTTTACCATTGCAATGCACAAGACTTGTTTTGGCATGTGTTGGCAAGCCCCATGAGATTTGCCAGCCACAATTGAGTGTGCACAAGATTTGGCAGCTGCCAGCGTGAATTCGGGTGGCGAAGGCACCTTACAACACCTTTTTCATGACATTAGCTAGCACAAGCAACCATGGCTGCACCTCAAACACATTCTCTACTCGAGAAACCGCTAAATCTACTCAAAACCACATTTTTTAATTAATATTCTACTCCAATGGAACGTTCAGGTTGTTTTTTAGTGCAAGAAGACTTTTTTTATTTTACTTTTTTTTTCAACAAGAAGGAAGTGCCTCAGAGACTCCAACTTCCTGTTCTTGCCAAACAGGCTCCTCCCGATGCTTGGTCAATCTCCTGGTCACTTTTCATTTGGATCAGGAGCTAGAAGGATCACTCTCTTTGTCCGCTGCATATATACCATGTGATTTAAGGATGTCGGCCCAGATTCACAAAGGCAAACTGAGATGAAAGTCTAACTTTACTTCTTTCGGTATTCACAAAGGACATTTACTACTCGTGAATACCAAAAGTTGAACTTTACAACTTTCAGTAAGAAAGGGTATTTATACCAAAAGGTGTAACTTAAGACTTTTATCTCATTTTACATTTGTGAATCAGGCCTGTTGTTTTTGTGATATCTCAAGTAAGTTCAAATACTCTTGGATGAGAGTATTGTTTGTTTGATGCCGCTCGCAGACGATTTTGGACTGTTTGCTCTTTGAAACCCTGCTGGGAACTTGCCGTGTAAGAGGAGAGCTGTGGAAATCCTGCTGTCATCGGAACGGGACTGCGAGGCCCACCAGGCTGTGCGCAGGAACACCTTGCACACCTGCCGCCTCTTCCCGTGACTCCTCCCCTTCAATCGGCCTCCTGTATATGATCTGGTGAAGAAACGCGTGAGCGGGACGCGTGTGCGGGACAAATCCCAGGACAAAGCCCGGACTAAGGGCGGACCCTCTGAGACCCTCAGAGAACCGAGTAGACCGGACCGGGCATTGTCCTCTGGTATTTTGTCATTTGCCTGTTATCGTATAAGATACTAGATAGGCCTGTTCAGATCACTTTCAGACTGTTGTTTTGTATTCCTATGATATCGTCAGTTTTGAGCCGACTATGTCTGATAAACAGGGGGGTTTGTTAAACAAAACCCTCGACAATTATTTCACAAAATCCACTCCAGACATTCCTAAGGAAATTGTATTGGCAGAGCGACGAGCTGAACGCCGTCGTTCTGTGGAAAGCATGAAGAATAGGGCAGTGTCACCATTACCTTTACCTATTACTTCTATTAACGAGACTACCCAGAAAGCCAATGTAATTGTACATATACTGGATAGCCAGCCTCTGGAAGCGAGTGATATCACGCCTATATTAACTACTTCCCCCAAGTTGGCTATGAATGGCACTTCCTCAATAACTCATATGAGTACCCCTAGTTCAATGAAGGCACCTGCCCCTATGTTAGCCAAAACAACGCAAAATAGGGCAAAAAAATCTATGCCTGTGCCCAGAACATATGGCCCACCTCCAAATAAGAAACGGCGAAAAAGGGGGGATTCACAACAATCAAAATTGAGTCACTCCGACTTTGGAAAAAAGACGAAGACTTTTGTTAATAATTCTAACAACCCATTAGTAGTTATAGAAGGAACTAACATTACATCACCACTTTCACCTAACATGTCTATAGACAAAGAGGTTAGTTCGGATACTAATATGGTTGATAAAGTGCCCCAAGTAAACCAAGGCCTTGTTACATTAGATACTCTAGAGAGTCTAATTAAAAATTACTCGGCGTCAATTTGAGAGAGGCTGATTGAAGTGGAACTTAGATTATGCAAAATTGAGCAGGCATTGGGAAGTAAGGAAGCCGTTACCATCGTAGCTCCAAGTAATGTACCGCAAAACATCACATTACCACTTGAATCCATTTCAGCTGTCCCAATCTCCGTCCCAATTTCTACCCCAATTACGAATCCTTCCACTTCAAAGTACACGGGGAACAAAACGACCACCCAACTCATCCCACCACCTAAACAACTACAAAATAAACCAGATCAGATACCGGCTACTTCAGCCAGTAAATCTTCCAATAGTATGGCAAACACATTCCTGGAGAACCCAACAATGGAGGCGGGGGCTCTAAGTACACCTGGGGGAGACCCAAACGGACTCCTTTACCCGAACTACCGCCAGAGGCAGTGCTCTTTGTGGTAGTTCTAACAGGGGTCCCTGTGCTGGAATCGAACAAGCGGGAGGGCTTTGCCCAATTGAAGAATAAGATTATGCATTGGCTAAGTCTATACAGGCCAATTGCAAATCATATTAGTGGCGAATTTGTTCACGTTCGCCGCCTTCAATGGCTGGGGGGTAGACTCAAAGACATCGAGGGTGATGTGGTGGTAGTGAATTTCAGGGATCCCAATGCTGTCCAATTTATATTAAATTGGCCGCCAGGTATTACTAACAACTGCATAATCCCTAGACCACTGACGTACTTCTACCCAAGGTCAGTGGTGTTTCCATCTCAGCACCAACCACCTCAGCATATAACAACACAAACCCACCCTAGCAGCTATCCTCTGACCATACAAAATGCTGGGAACACTCAACATGCACTGTACCCGCCAACCAGACAGAACGCTAGGAACCCACAATATTTACCCCATCCGGTGTCAGTCCCTGACTCTTATGGTTGGAACTATGTGCCAGCTAGACCTTACAATGCCAATAACAGAAGAATGGATCATCTAAAACCATTCACACCACTAGAGACCACAAATAGATTCGATATATTCAGTGGCCTAGATGACTGTGATTGATGTTTTAAGACACTGGGGGGTGAGGAAAGTGGAATAAGAATTCCCAGTGTTGGGGGCGTTGTTAATGAAACTGAAGTGTTGGGGAACTCTGGGTCCTTACCTGTGGTTGTATTAGCAACTAGGGATAGAACTATCCTAGGTGAGAGTCGTACATACCCAAATGTTTTGGTAGCAACTCAGGACAATCTGAGTAGTATGGAAGGTTCCTTGGCAGTACAACTTGAGGCTCTCCCAAGTTGCAGGGAGGCACAAAAGTTAGCTCTCGAAATGACAGCAGTAACAAGGGAGCCAGTAAAATTGGTCTCCTGGAACATAGCCGGAGTCTCAAAAAATTTGAGGGACCCAGCATGGGCCAGCTACATTGAATCCTTTGACTTCTGTATGTTACAGGAAACCTGGGCAGTTGACACACCACATAGACTAGGGTACAAGACTTATGGAATTGGTGTGATTCCATCTAGAAGTGGAAGGCCCTCGGGTGGATTATTAATCTGGGTGAAAGTACACCTAAGGGCGAGTATCGAGGTGGTGGATACAAATTCCCTAGATATATTAGCATTCAAAATCACTGTACAAGAAGGGAAAAATCTATTCTTAATAAATATCTATAATAGGCCATCACCCACATCAAGAGAATCATTAACATTTTCCAAACTAGATTGCTTTTTAAGTAATTTGGATGGTAGGGAGGACTTTATTATCGTGGCTGGCGATTTAAACTGTAATTATGAGCCAGTCATGGGTCTTAGCGATATTTTCGAAGAGGAAGACCAGGCTAACAAAAACCCCGCCATGGATAATGTTAAATCAGTCAAATGTTCAACTTTGGCCCTTCAAATGACCAAAATATGTACAGAGCACTGCCTTAGGGCCTGTAATGGACGGTTACCGTCTGACAGTTTGAAGAAACCCACCTTTTGTAGAAGAAACTACAAAAGTAATATAGATTTTGTGATTGCTTCTATACCAAGTTGGCCATACCTTCTTGATCTTGAGGTAAAAGAGAGGCTTGAAAGTGATCATTTTCCTTTAGATCTCAAAATGGAAGACTCATTGCTAGAGGATTCAGTTTCTTCTCCTCCTTTAGAAGAAAATAATGGTGACAACACTGAGATCCATATTAGTAATAATAGGCGATCACTTAAATGGCCATTCATATTGGACCATGGCGAAATTCTTTTAGAAATATATACACTATTCGCAGGTACCTTTGGCCCATATTTAGACCTAACACCAGATGAGGAAAACAAAACTCACTTTAAGACATTACATCAAAAATTCTTTGATGTTTTAAAACTTTTAGTTACCAAAATGCCTAAGAAGAACCAGCAAAAGACACATAATTTGTCCCACAGCAAACCCTGGTACGACAGAACCTGCAGAGAGTCCAAAAGGGCACTTTTATTAGCGATTAAATCTAAGTCACCCTTAGATATCAAAACAGCTAGGAACAATTATAAGTCTGTACAAAAGGCTTCAAAAATAGCTTGGGAAGAAAAAAAATGGGCTGACATGCTGCTGGCCGCCAAATCACGTGATAACGTAGCATTTTGGAGGCTAGTAGCCAATGGAAATCATGTAGGGAGAGTGGTTAAGGACGTCTATTTGGACGAACAAACCTGGATTAACCACTTTACTAACCTTTATAAAAAATATGAAGATCCCCACATAGACATGAATGCCCCAAGCTACGAACTTCCAACAGATTATCTGGATTTTACATTAGGCGAAACCGAGCTGGCAATAAGCCAAATAAAATCTGGCAAAGCCCCAGGTCTAGATAAGATCCCGGGAGACTTATATAAGCATGACTTAAAAGTATGGGTACCATACATTAATTATTTGTGCAATAAGCTATCCCGTAACCTAGACTTCCCAGAAAGTTGGAAGGGAGCCGAAATTGTTTTAATTTTCAAAAAAGGAGACAGGATGGACCCCTCTAATTATCGGCCAATCAGTTTAATGGATATACTCCAGAAAATTTACGCACGACACATTTTATTCCGTGTCAGTGATTGGCTGGAGGAAAATGCAATTCTAACTAGATACCAAGCTGGATTTAGATCCAAAGTCAGCACAATAGACCAGATGTTTAGACTTTGCTGCCTTTACTGGAAATATGTAAAGATTAAAAGGGGTCATTTATATGTTGCCTTTGTTGATTTAAGGGCAGCATTTGATTTAGTGCCTCGCAATTTACTATGGAAAACATTGAGTGCAGTAGGGATGCCTAACAATTTACTAGTTCAGATCAAAGAGCTTCACGGAGGAAACTTCGCGAGAATTCGTTGGGGCCCAAATGGAGAACTAACCCCAAAAATCCCCATCGAGCGTGGTGTTCCCCAAGGGTGCGTACTGGCCCCCACGCTCTTTTCTCTTTTCGTGAATGACATCCCCTCATACTTAGAGGGATGCAAAAACGATTCCCCAAAACTGAACGGTGAAAAGGTAACATCCCTATTATTTGCTGACGACACTATCTTGATTTCCCAAACCAAAAGAGGTCTCCAGGCTTTATTGAACTCCTTCAGTGAATATTGCAGTAAGAAGGGACTGGAGATAAATGGGAAAAAGACCAAATGCATGGCCCTAAATCCAACCAAATCAGACAAAGGCTGTCTAACCTTAAAAGGAGCAAAACTAGAATCGGTCCCCCATTTTTCATACTTAGGGGTGACATTAGACTCCAATTTTTCTTGGAAAGCTCGAATGGAAAAAAGTAAGCTGACATTCTCCCAGAATGTAAAACCTATCCTTAGGGAACAAAGCCTGAGCACTAGCAAAGCCGTGTCTCCGGTGATTGAACTTTATAAATTTAAAGTACAACCAGCAGTGCTTTACGGTGCAGAAATTTGGGGCCCTGGGTCCAAGGGCACTTTCAGTGTCCTGGACAATAATTTTATGAGAAGTTTGGTAAGGGTTCCGAGAGGCACTCCCCTAGTGCCCCTCCAATTTGACCTAAACATTACAAGGACGGATCACCACATTATAATACGCCCATTGTTTCTGTGGGTTAGACTATGGCGGTGACCTGACTTACAAGACTACAGGGACGGGCTAAAAGAAATTATGGAGCTTGATAACCTAAAAGTTATCCCGTGGTTCAAACATGTTAAAACTTGGTTTATTAAAATAGGTCTGAAACATTTTTGGGAGAACCCGGACCAACTACCACCCAACTCGAAACTAATTTTACAAAGGGCCTTCTGGACCTTTATTGTTAACATGATCATAAGTGCTCCAACTGGTGGGACCCTAGTAACAAAGTTCCTCACCTTTAAGGATGAACCATTATTTGAGACCTTTTTGGATGAAATAGAGCCCCCTCTTGCCAAAACTTTATTTTTAAAATTCAGATATGGAAATCTCCTAACAAAGTCAACTTTGGCACGTTGGGCTAGGGGCTCAAACACTTCCTCCACAGTGATAGATGAATTTTGCTCCATTTGCGGAAGCCACCAGATAGAAAATGAGCAACATATCCTCTTTTTCTGTCCTGTGTACGCACAGGCCAGGAAAAGATGGATTAAACCAATATGCCTAGTGTTAGGCGTGAGATCATGTATACAGGCTTTGAGAATTCTTACAACTAACACAACTCAACCTATAATATTTAGTGTTAGTAGATTTTTACATTCTATCTTTTTCCAAAGGAAAAAACTGGGACACCGATTGTAACTGGGGTCAACTCTAGAGATAGAATTGGTTAATCTCTTAGCAACTAGTGGGGGGTCCACCACAGAATGCTATTGTTGTTTGTGCATTGATTGTCTCCAATATGAAATGAATTGTTTTTAGCTAATGGTTTTAAAGTTCCATGCTGTATGTTTCTATTTCTGTTTTCTTTTTTAACCGTAAATGTATATGCATTGTTTCTTTTATGGCAACAAAGCCGAAATAAAGAATTTTGAAATGAAATGAAATGAGATGAAAGTCTAACTTTACTTCTTTCGGTATTCACAAAGGACATTTACTACTCGTGAATACCAAAAGTTGAACTTTACAACTTTCAGTAAGAAAGGGTATTTATACCAAAAGGTGTAACTTAAGACTTTTATCTAATTTTACATTTGTGAATCGGGCCTGTTGTTTTTGTGATATCTCAAGTAAGTTCAAATACTCTTGGATGAGAGTATTGTTTGTTTGATAGAGGGTGTGCAGCTGTATTTATGGTTACTTTCTTTGATTTTTAAAATGTATTGTAGTGGGAAAGCTGCAGTGTTCAGTAGGAGCCTAGTTATATTTTTTGTATTTAATTTTTCATATTTTGTGAAGGTAAAATGTTGCACAGTTCAGTACATTTGCTCCATGTTTGTGAAATGTGCAATATTAATTTATTTTACTATATGGCCTGGTCTGCCAATGAGCCATGACAACTGTTCATGTCGTATATTTTGTTTTAAAACATTATATACGGCAGGGATGGCATGACAATAAATGAAAACAGTGTTTTTTTTTGTTTTTCACGTTTGTTTTCTGCAAGAAGTGTGTAGGTGGGATGGTAATTTTTAAATAATAAATCAGTAAAAAAATGTTGGGCACTGCTAAATTAATTGTAGTGTTTTCTTCAGTGTTACCATGCCTCCTTTGTCCGGCCAGTGCATGCGTGAGTTTGTTTGCCATAGGCTATCATTTGTCTCTGTTCTCCATGCCATGTGGCAAGGTACCATTTTGTGTAGTTAGTGTCCATAGACTTCCATGTGTTTTTTGTTTTCCATGCCTCCTTGTTTGTAGTTTGAACATGGGGCAGGTGCCCATTTTGTGTAGCCAGCCAGTGTGCTTTTTTCATAGTCCTGCATGTGTTCTTTGTTGTTGCCATGCCATCTTGCTGGCTGTTATTGGTTCATCATGTGGCCCGTGGCCATTTTGATGTAGCCTAGCCAGTTAGTGTGCTTTTGCCCTAGGCCTGCATGTGTTCTTTGTTCTGGCCATGCCTCCTTGCTTGCTGCCGTTGGTTGACCATGTGGCCAGTGACTATTTTTAGTAGCCAGCCAGTGTGCATATGCAATAGGCCTGTATCTGTTCTTTGCTGTTGCTGTGCCTCCTTGCTTGCTGTTGTGGGTTGACCATCTAGCTGTGGTCATTTTGTGTACCCTAACCAGCCAGTGTGCTTTTCACCATAGGCCTACATGTGTTCTTTGTTGTGGCCATGCCTCCTTGCTTGCTGCTGTTGTTAGACCCTGTGGCTGGTGACCATTTAGTTTAGCCAGCCAGTGTTCTTTTGCCATAGGCCTGTATCTGTTCTTTGTTGTGGCTGTGTCTCCTTGCTTGCTGTTGTTGGTTGACCATCTGGCTGTGGTCATTTTGTGTAGCCTAGCCAGCCAGTGTGAGGTGTGGTGCAGTGGCTAGGGCCGCTGACTCCGGAACATGGGGGCCCACAGTTCGAACCTCGGCGCTGACGGCAGGTTAGCCAAGCACCTTGTGACTCTGGGCAATAGCACGCTTAATCTTCCCCAAAGCCCCCAAGCCGGGGCACCTCTCCTGTGGTAGCTGCGTGCTTTTCAAATGCTGGTATTATTTTTATATTATGTGCTTTCGCCATAGGCCTGCATGTGTTCTTTGTTCTGGCCATGCCTCCTTGCTTTATGCCGTTGGTTGACCATGTGACCAGTGGCCATTTTGTGTATCCAGTTAGTGTGCTTTTGCCATAGGGCTATATGTGTTCTTCGTTTTGACAGTGCCCCCTTGCTTGGTGTTGTGGGTTGATCATGTGGCCAGTGACCATTTTGTGTAGTCAGCCAGTGTGCTTTTTCCATAGGCCTGTATGTAGTCTTTGTTGTGGCTATGCCCCCTTGCTTGCTGTTATTGGCTGACCATTGGGCTGGTAGTCATTTTGTGTAGCCTAGCCTGCCAGTGTGATTTTGCCATAGGCCTACATGTGTTCTTTGTTGTTCCCATGCTTCCTTGCTTGCTGCTGTTGGTTGACCCTGTGGCCAGTGGACATTTTGTGTAGCCAGCCAGTATGATTTTTCCATAGGCCTGCATGTGTTCTTTGTTTTGGCCATGCCTCCTTGCTTGCTGTTATTGGTTAACCATGTGGCCAGTGGCCATTTTGTGCAGCCACCCTATGGACATTGGTAGGAGAGGGCTTTGACATTTAGTTTTTGTTAATTTTTCTACTTTTCCCTGATATCAGTCTAATATTAAATTGAGGCTCATTGTAGCAAATGTATACTATGAATAGTTTTTTAAATGGTATACATTTTTAACCTACGCCTCCTTGCCTCCTAAAGGATTACTCATAGTCCCCTAATACACCAGCAATTAGTTGTTCTATTTACAATTTTTATTATTTTTTACATTTTATAAATGTTTTAATTTCTTATATATATATTACATCCCATCCCATGCCTACATTTAAGAATTGTTACATTAACCCCATGCCAGGCACTCACTAGCATTAATTTTTTAGGGATTATTCCATTTTCGCCTGCACCTCGCTGACTTACTCATATTTGTCCCTTAGTTGCACATAAAGCAAAAATTGACATCTGCATGATGTTATCCCAATTGGAAATGAAATATTGTGTTATGGTGATGTGGTTTGACTTTGGAATGGATACACTATTGTTATTAATTATTTAGGATAATAACTTAAGTAAAGGCACTAAATTATATTGTCTATGTCTGTACTAATTCAAACTGCAGCAATGCCACATTTCACTAAATGTTTTTCTTGCTTGTTTGCTTTCCAGTGCATAAGAGATGTCACCCACAGTACATCCAGACATAAGGCCTGTACAAAGACACTGATGAAGAGTGACATTGAATTGGATTTGTCTCTTTCTACCCAATGGTTGAAGAAAACTGAGCAAAGTGGACAACAGCCACAGCACTAAGCATGGGCGAATTTTGCGAATCTGGCGTTCGCGAATTTTGCGAATTTGCGAACTCGCAATCTGCAAAATCTGTGAATTCTCGCGAATTTGCAGATTTTTTTTTGTGTGTGTTCGCAAGGATTTCTGACAGTTCGCAAGGATTTCTGACAGTTCGCGAGGGTTTTGTACCAGTTCGCAATTGCGAACTTACATGTCGGCTCGCAACGGTCACGATTATGTTCTTTCTACGTCTGGTTCATCATCACAGGTTCCCAGCACCCTCTGTTTCACCCCTGCCACCCTCTGTTTCACCCATGCCACCCTCTGGTACATCAATGCCACCCTCTGGTTCATCATCACTGTAGATTATGGGGGGAAAAAGCAAGCACACCTGCCTGCTTCAACTGACATGAATTAATTTGGGGTTGATTTATTAATGTGTCACTGTTTTAAAATTCCAGTCTGGCACCTGCTTCCTTATCTGTAATTTGCTTTCTCTTGCAGTGCAATTTTTTTTCCACGACCTTTGTGGCCTACTTGTAGCTATTCTATGAGCCTGCTGTGAGGGTCAGAGCAGGGTCATACAATTGTTGCAACTAGCAACTGAACTCTGGAGGCGCCCTTGTCAGGAAGCACTACAGGGAACGGTTACTAATGATGAGTTTGAACTTTTGAACCTGCTTTCACTTTTGCAAAACTCGTTTTTCTGCAGAACAGCATTACAGCAACTGTAATGCCCCACCAAGCTTATATGAGAAAGTTGATTTCTAATCCAAAAGTTATCCAAAGAAAATCAAAAGGTCTCAAATCCAAAAAAGTGTAGGCAAATGTCAACCTGAGGAGTTATTCTGATAAAAATCATCATTTTCAGAAGGTCTATGCTGCTTACTAGTAGATTTCTTGTGCAGAATTGCAATTTTTGTAATTTCGCGAGTGCGAGATTGTTGCTGCCCGCCGCACCTACATGTTCGCAATTGCGAACTTACACCGCACGCCGCAAAATTGTATCACCAAGAAAAAAAATCCGCTGCGTGCGAATTTGCGGATTTTTGGTCAATTCGCGAGCGTTCGCGGATTGCGAATTTACCGAAAATCCGCAAAATCCGCGAGCGTAATGGATTTTCCGCCCATGCTTACACAGCACACATTAGTAGATCTTCCTAAAGTAGAAGAGAACAGGAGGTTGAGATTCCTGCTGAGTAAGAACCTCTTCTTTTAGAACCATTGACTTCCAATTTCCAGAAAGAAAAAGGAAGGGTACTCCACCATCTTTCGCAAACCCTCCTTCTGATTATCTGGAAATAGATTTGTTCTTGGCTGAGTTTGTGACATGTCAGGAGAAGCTAGGGAAATGGAAAGTCCTGGAAAGCCTTTTAATTATGGAAGGGTAAGAGGATGATGAGCCATTCATTGTCATGAAAGTTGGCCTAGTTGAGACTGACATAACCCCTCCTATTCAACCTGCTCCGAGGGATGTGGCGCTGATACCAATGCCAGCGCACACTCCCATATTTGTAAGGCCCCTGCTGAGCCCTGTACCCACCGCTACTTCAGATGAAGTATGTACAGAAGAGGGGCAATCATCAACACACCCACCAACCTCCAGTTCTTTGGGCATTGGCAGTGGCACTAGTGGCACTTTGAAAACGTTCACCTTCTTAACAAGAAGTTTGGGACTTTTTTATGACTTCATTAGGAAGGAGGATATCATTGCAATATTCACCATTTGCTACACAGGTGCTCATCGAGGTAAGTCAAGTTCACACTATGGTGCTGGAGGTCAAACAACTCCTATGAAAAAACATCAAGCAATTCATTGGGAGGTGCACATAAAAAAATTGCTGTAGGTGGTGTGGTGAAGATGATGAGAGAAGGGAATCAACTCTGATCATGATGGGAGGTAAAGGTGATGAAGAACAAGAGGGGCACATCTTTATAAAATGCAGGCCTGTACCTAGCAGTGCACCCGTATCACACAACTCAGCAATCTCACAATAGTCAAATGGAAAGACCACAGCAGCATACAGTGAATGTCCTAACAAAACGCACATTGAATCTACCACCTGTTTATTCATCTTTCCAGAAGTCGCCTGCATGAATGGCACCAGAAAAGGAAGGAATCCATGCTACTATTATGGACATGTTTAGGCAGGAGAGGATATATATGCATGTAACCACGCAATGGCACGTTTGTACAAGAGGCAGCTGGCTAAAATGTTAGTGGTGGACCTCCTCCCTTTTTCTTTTGTGGAAGGAGTGGGTTTTTTCTGAATTTGTGATAGCCATCTGCCTGAATTGGAATGTTGCCAAATGTACCTATTTTACGAGATTTGCAGTTCCAGCTCTCCATCCCAGCGGCAAACATCTTGAAAGTCTTTAACAGCAAGGTATTTCAATGGCTGTGACTCAGAGGTCTCCCAATTAGATTTTTTGCTGCTTACAATGGCAGTGATGATGGTAAGACCATTTCAGGGTCCAGTGTTTGGTGCATTAGATCAACCTCATTGTGCAAGACTTTCTCAAAAAAGAAGACCTAGTCAGCAACTTAATGACCACCTGCAGAAGAACCTGCACTCATTTCAACCATTCTTTTAAAGCCCAGAAGCAGTGGATGATCATTCAGTGTGCGAATAGAGTACCAGTTAAAGCCCTCATACAGGCGGTCTCATCATGTTGAAACTCAACCTATCACATGTTGCAACATCTGTTTGAGCAGTACAAACTGATCAATGAGTATGTCATTCAAAAAGGAGGGATGCAACTGGGAAAAGCAGGACCATTTAGATTGATAAATGGAGCTTGGCAAAATACCTCACTGAGATGCTACTTCCTTTTGAGGTTTTCACACGGAAAGCCAGCAAGAAGGACAATATGATGACCCAAATGATCCTGTTGTTGTGTCTGCTACAGGACTAGTTAAAAAAGATGTCTGAAAGGTTTGCAGGTGAAAATGAAGATAAGCATAACTTGGTTCAGAGCTGAATCCTTCCCTTGGCTGATACTTCAAGACTGCAAATAGACATTGTGTTATCCAAAGTGCACATGTATGACAGAGCACTTGATCCACAGTAAAAAAAAAAAGAAATACTGGCCACTTTCATTCCTTTTTCAGAAGGGAATGTTTCACTATACAAGATGTGGATTGTTGAGCAAGCCAGGAACCTGGAGGAAGAATAGCTGGATATTAGAGTCCCACTCCTGGGTAGATGTTATGGGGTGTCGCCTTTGACTTCCAGAGAGGGCAGTCGTGCTGTCTCACAGCAGCCAACACCAGAAACATGAACAATGGTGGCAACAATATAAAGAACATAAGATTTGGCCCCAACGTCTGCATTGTCTTGGCTTCAAGTGGTGTGTCTAAGTCCAGTGCAGATGCGAAAGCAAAAGAAGTAAAGTAAGTGGCTGCACCAATGATCAGGATGTTCCAGGACTAACTGAATGACCCAAGAGAGATTTACATGGATGAAAACCTATTGATGTATTGGTATGGGAAGATGTGCCAATGGCCAGAATTCAGCAGGCTTGCAATAAAGTATGTGGCTTGTCTAGTAGCCGGTGTCTCTGCTGAGTATGAGTGCAGTGCAGCTGGTACAGTTGTCACAGTGAGAATCACCAGTCTCTCACCTCAAAACTTGGAGAGATTGACAATGATTAAAATTACCCAACACTTCAAACCACACAATTACACCATTCCTGAAATACCACAGGAGGAGGATGAGGGTGATTGGTCAGACTCAAGTGTGTTAGCTGATCAACTTCTGGGTGAACCACCTGAGATTGAGGATGCACTCTACTTCTTTGATATAGAGTAGGCCAACATAGAACTTTTTAATTATTTATCGTCAAACTGCTTTGCCAAAAAAATTAATATAGCTAGAGAAACATTATATATTTTGTTTGTGTCTAACTAACTTATGCAGCCCCAACATTTTTAGGCACATTTATTGCCAGATTGCAGTTGGACCAGTAAGCATCTGTATTTCCTTCAAGGACATTGCAGACAATGCCTGCCTTTGTCCCATACCTATCCTTTCTTTTATCCCATTGCAGGACTACCCCACATCATTTGAATCATAACACTGCCCAATGTGTGTTGCTTGCATCAAAGAAGAGGTACAGTTGTGTACCACCGTGCTTGGATTGAAACAGGCAACTATTGCACCAATGAGTGATATATTATTGAGCGATTGTGAGTGATGATTGATGATTCATTTGGTGATGGACAGTGAGGGATGATGTTCAACTAATTTGCAAATTTGATTTTGATGATTTGCAATGTTTGGGGCCTGATAGGTGATCATTTTTTCTGAAGGTGATTGGTTTTTTCACACTTAGCAAGATTTACTAGCAGGGTCCACTCCCAGACCAGTCAGGTCAGTCAACAAACACAAAGCTACATAAAGAAAATACTTAAATATTGTTTCTCTTCTTGTTCATCAACAGCAGTGCACTACAGGTTGATCTCTCTCATTTGGGTCAGGACGGACTAAGACATATATGTTCCTTGAAGTCCGGAGTTATGAAAGGACCCAGGGCGGGACTACCTCAGCAGACTGAAGAAGGAAGTTATCGACTTCAGGGAAGCCAATATAATGATGACTCTAAGAGGCTTAATTATCTCTGTGGACTGGAGAGAGGTGCGTTGATTTGCTGCTGAGTGTGTGTGCTAGCTCATATGTAAATCCCCTCTATTATGGGGTTGATGGGGTGCTGTTGTTGTAACTGAAGACAGACATGTTATGTCACATCATTATCAAATGATGCATGCACTTGGATAAATGTTACAATGACAGTTGTGAGAATAATCAGCACATTACCTGCAGCTACTTGTCCATGATTGGTTGTAAAATTGTTCTCACCTGTCATTAAATTGAAAGCCATACATTAAATGATTGAAGCAGCATATGTTCCTGCTCTTCCTCTTAGTCTTTGTACACTCCTCATGAAGCTTACCTTCTCTCCTTCTCCTTGACTCTACAACATCGTTTCTGTTTTATAATCTACAGGCCTTACTCTTCTCTTGCACAAAAGGTGGAAGCTCCTTAACACTCCTGCTTACCTCACAGGACCAGGTTAACTAGGCACCCGGAAGTCACAGACAATCCGAAAAGAATGCAGAGGCGCTGCCCAATTTGACAATACCGTATCATTTTTCGTTTAACAACCAACATTTTCAGAACTGTGTGGGTTCACTTAACTCCTATATAATTTGTATTTTTCAAACCAAGATGATAGACTATTTAGATATGAAATAATAACTTTGGTCTCAGGGGCTGAAGGACTGTTTGCAATGCATTTAACTGAACTGTGTCATACTCATTCTTTTATTTCCTTCCACAACAGATTGATGATGATGTGCTGCTCATCACTCTGATGAATATTGTTGTTGTGTATTGTATGTCTTTGACACACTTTTCCCAAAATCCACTTTCCATTCATCCAACCTTGAACCCTATTTACGTGGGATGTGTGATTTATTGAGTTGTGACTTATTTTATACCATAAATGGATCACACACTTGGTGAGGCTCATGTCGTGAAAGTGACAGGAAATCACTTCAGGATCTTCTATTACCTGAGCAATAGCCCACACCGGCACTACCTACCAACCAGTACATAAAATAAATCCATATTTTAGATATATAGCATCACTTGTCAGCATCATCTTTCAGGCCTTGCGTTGCGTAAGCTCTTCACCTTGTCCACTCCAGACTCTGAGTCCACTTTTCCCAATTCGAGGATTTTATAACTTTAATTTTAATAAAATATGAGCTCCCATAGAAAAAGTTACTTTTGCTAGTTTCTGTTATATCAGGTATTCTGTGCCGTGCCACGGGGGTAGTAGTCTAGTCTCAGTCTTTGTAAAGCTATGATGTAAATGCATATCCCAATAACTCAGTGTTTTTCTTATAATTTAGTTCCCTATGAAAGATAATCCTTTTGATTTATCTTACAGTTGGAGCTCACCTAGGTGGGAGTGGGACCTCACCTATTGTTATGCCTCCCTGTTAGTGCACTAGCCTGCTACTACTAACACCACTTTTATGAAGGTACCCTGGGAAACCCTGAATTAAGGCTTTAAAAGATTGAGAGTGGTAGCACCCATTGTGTCATCTAGTCAGATAAGGGAACTACGGAGTAAAGTGAACTCATTTAGTTATTAAGTAACTAAAATCTACTGCAAATAAGTACTTTGACTTTCCTTGTTTATCTAGGTTGTTTTAGGCAACATAGGCAATGGAAGCGTACCCCCTCATGTCAATATAGCTACAGAGGGTAGTAGGACAAGCGTATAACAAACTATTATACACTTTGGTAAGCGGATTTAAAAAACAGGCTGCGGGAAAAGGCAGCAGCGCAAAGTAAGAACAAAATAGAAAAAAGTAAAACTACTTCAAGCATAAAGTAGAAGAATAACTATTCCCTTTACTCTCTTTCAACAATATAAATACAACCTACCCTATCCACCAACAACAGGCCTGCCCATCTCCTCAACCAAATCTCCCCATCCCAACCAATGTCCAAAGAAAACTGTTCAACAAAGTCCAAACCCCTGGTTCCAACACCCTTCCTATGTCCCATACTCTCCACTCATAAAAAAAGTCCCACACACCAAAACAAAGTTAAGAAAAAAGGATCAGAAGAGGGCAGTCTCGATGCAGGTCGAGAGGTCCCGCTGTGGCTCTTCGAGGCGTGCCATCTGACAGCTGAGCTGTGCCAGTTGGAGCAGAATGCATCATTGGAACTGGCGGTCCAGGTGGGGGCAGCAGTGGGGGTGGTTCGGGCGACTTCCAGCGGCACCATTGATGGGGTTGCCTGGAGGATGGAGGCACTGGCAACTGGATGGAGGAACTGGGGCCTGGGGCTAAGGCAGATGCTGCTTCTTCATCCTCCTCCTGAGCCACCAGTGTATGGTACTCACCCTGGATGGCCTCCAACCTCTGCCTGCACAGCTGAGATGCTATCTCCTGCTGTGTGGGAAGAGGATCAGCAGGAGTAGCTATATCAAGAAAGAAAAAACTGAAATAAGTCAAATTATAAACAATACCCTGTGTAAACACTCGTTCAAAAATATATAATAGCACAGTAGCAGTATATTGCTGGTGCCCTAGTGCTAATGGAATTTGATGTGATGATTAGGAGAGTCACAGGGCTATTTTGTAATCACACATGCCTCACATAAAAGCACTGACTGGCTGAAAGGAATTAAGGCTAAATAACATCAGAAAAAAATGGAGTGATTTGTTTTTCTTTTAAAGGATTTCCTAGTAACAACTAAAAAGACACTTTGCGTGAAAAAATAAAAATAAATTACCTCTCATTAATGAGTAAGGCATTATGCACTATTGAGTAACATGTCTTGTGCTAAATTAATGAAGGCATGCTAGGTAGTGCGTCCGCTACTTTGCTATACTCTGCAGTCAGCAGCTGTAATGGACAATTATTTGACTTCAATGCCAGCGGCCCTTCTCTTCTCCAAGAGGCAGATGAATAATAAGATACCACATCAGATGTGTTACGTAGAAAATGAGGACAAAACGACAAATCAAACTAGGCAGCAAGAAGGCCTCCTGGTTCAACGATGATCTTAAGAAATCCAAGAAACTCTGTCGCTCCCTTGAGAAGGCCTGGAAAAAAGACCCAACCACCAGCACCAAGGACGCCTTCAAAAACGCCACCCGCATACACCACCGATTGATCCGGAATGCCAAGAAAACCGCCTTCAAGGACCGACTAGATAACAACGCCCACAACAGCAAGGAATTATTCAACATCGTCAAGGAATTCACCAACCCCTCAGCCAACTCCAATGACATCACCCCCTCTCAAGCCCTCTGCGACTCCCTAGCCTCATTCTTCCACAACAAAATTGTCGACATCCACAACAGCTTCGACAACCGACCCGATGACCAACCCACCCAACCCCCTGCAGGACCCCCACCCCCCCTGAACATCCTCAATGACTGGAAGCCAATCTCCACTGAGGACACCACCCGTCTGATGAACTCCATCCACTCAGGATCCCCCACAGACCCATGCCCTCACCCCATCTTTAACAAAGCAGACTCCATTATAGCACCGCACCTCCGAGACGTCATCAACTGCTCCCTCAACTCTGCAACCTTCCCGGAAAGCTGGAAACATGCCGAACTCAGCGCCCTCCTGAAGAAACCCACAGCTGACCCCACCGAACTCAAAAACTACCGCCCTATCTCACTCCTTCCATTCCCGGCCAAAGTCATCGAGAAAGCGGTCAACAACCAGCTCGCTACATTCCTCGAAACCAACAAATCCCTCGACTCCTCACAGTCCGGCTTCAGAGCCAAGCACAGCACTGAAACCGCCCTCATCGCAGCAACAGACGACATTCGAACTCTACTGGACAATGGAGACACAGTCGCCCTCATCCTCCTCGACCTCTCCGCAGCCTTCGACACGGTCTGTCATAGCACCCTTTTACAACGCCTCAGAAACATCGGAATCCAAGGAAGAGCACTGGAATGGATCACCTCGTTCCTCACCGGAAGAACCCAGAGAGTCCGCCTTCCACCATTCAAGTCAGAGGCCACTGAAGTCATCTGCGGAGTACCACAAGGATCTTCACTCAGCCCCACCCTCTTCAACGTATACATGAGCCCCCTCGCGGCCATCGCACGCCAACATAACCTCAACATCATCTCCTACGCTGATGACACTCAACTGATCCTCTCACTCACCAAAGACCCTAACATCGCCAAAACCAACCTGCATGAAGGAATGAAAGAAGTAGCCGAATGGATGAAGCACAGCCGTCTGAAACTGAACTCAGACAAAACAGAAGTCCTCATCCTAGGCACCTCCCCCTCCGCCTGGGATGACTCTTGGTGGCCAGAGGCCCTTGGAAAAGCACCCATCCCGACGGACCACGCACGAAACCTGGGCGTCATCCTGGATTCCTCACTCTCGATGAACAGACAAGTCAACGCCGTCTCTTCATCTTGCTTCAACATTCTTCGCATGCTCAAAAAAACATTTCGTTGGATCCCCACCGAAACTAGAAAAACAGTCACCCACGCTCTGGTCACGAGCCGTCTGGACTACGGAAACACCCTCTACGCCGGTACCACCGCAAAACTCCAGAAAAAACTCCAACGCATCCAGAACGCTTCAGCCAGGCTAATACTAGACATCTCGCGTAAAGATCACATCTCTGGACACCTGAAAAACCTCCACTGGCTCCCCGTCAATAAAAGGATTACTTTCCGGCTCCTAACCCACGCACACAAAGCGCTCTACGAAATCGGACCCGAATGCCTCAACACAAGACTGTCCTTCTACACCCCCACCCGCCAGCTACGATCCGCCAACCAAGCCCTTGCCACTGTACCTCGCATCAACAAAACCACCATGGGAGGTAGATCCTTCTCCTACCTGGCAGCTAAAACCTGGAACTCACTTCCCACTCACCTTCGCCTTACTCAGAACCACCTAGCATTCAGAAAGCAACTTAAAACGTGGATATTTGACAAGTAATTCCCCACCCCTCTCCAAGCGCCTTGAGACCCTTTGGGTATGTAGCGCGCAATATAAATTTATTGACTTGACTTGACTTGCAGTAAGTAGTAGGCCTGGGCGTTAAATTCTGTTCCGCTCGCAGAATTTGCGGAATTTAGGTAAGTTTGTGTTCCGCGGAGAACGTGGAATTGCCAAAAATTCTACGATCCGTGGCTCACAGAATTTTTTGCTTGTTCGCGCTTTCAAAATGCGTGTTCGCAAGATATTTCTCCGTGAGCATGCACACAGTGTTCGCGAACATGAAAAAAGCATTGCAAAAGGGCGGAACAAGCAATTCTGCATGTTCGGAGAACTTTTGCGTGCTTGCAGACCTTTTTACCATTTCGCTGAGCTTTGCGTAGCGCGACTACGCAAATTCGGCCCACCCCTAGTAAGTAGCGGGTAGGAAAAATTATGTACTGCAATACAGCAAAAGGAATGGGATATAGATTTTATTTGGCACGTTCATCACTGAGTATCCAATCTACAAAACTCAAAATCAGGCAGTTAGTCCTACTTTACTACCTGGCTGCATCCTCCGCCACAAATTATTTTCAACAAATATATTCACTTGAAAGTAAGGAAAGGAAACTTAACTTACTCTACTGCAGGGTAAGTTAGACAGATTATGGTGTGTAGGTAGAGGTTTTGCTATAGAATAGTGAGGTGTCCATGATCATAATCATGTGCCTAAGCTTTGGCTTAGTCAGTCATTGTAGTTGAAGTATACCGAAAGGGAAACTATTTAACAGGTGTAAATCCATTATGGAAGCCATGAAATATATGAATCACGTGGCCAGAAAAATGTGACTCCTGCCACAATTGGATATTTCGATTAACCTTCCGCAGAATTCAAGGAGTTTCACTCCATGGAATTACATGTAGTTGCCGAAAAACTCCACAAATACTGCGGAGTTCCGTGAGTGGGCAGAGTTACTGTCGACTCCATAGACGCTGTGCGTTTTTCAAACAGCTCCCAAGGCAAACGTAGACCTGCCACCATGAACGCTTAGATAAACACCAATTAAACAATTCTCCGTACTGCAGCAGTCCATGGGCACACACAGTTGCCGCTTCACAAAACATTCCAAAATAGCTTCAAAAACGAAAAGCGTCTGCAAGGAATAACTATTACGTGCTCTGTCTCGTGCTTCTCTATCTACTCCTTCGTCACCCTGTACCGACCGCTCTTGTGATGAGAAATATCTGCCCCGTCTGTGGTGCTGCTTCAAGACCTACCAAAAAAAAAGACTGTTGTCTCTCTTTTACCTGCCAGTGAAGACAGGGGCATCGAATGGCAGAGGGAGATGAATTGCAACACACGCCACTGAGAACGAACGAAAACAAAACAATCATTGTTACCAAGAGCAGTTTCATGAAATTATGTTCAGAACTTCATACAGAGCTAGCGTTTCCAGCAAGCCTTAGGCATAAGGGACAAAAAATTGCCATTAGCGCTCTCCCCAATCTTACGAGACGCATGTAGATCTCGCTTACACTTCCCACTGACATGCTCTGTGAAGTTCTCTTCCGCTAAAAGATTTCAAAGCAGATCAAGCCTACCCCAAATGCATGATAACATTGGAGTTACCTTATTACATTTAATACGCTGTAATTTCCAAATGTGAAAAGGTAACCAGCCTATGTTTGGTGTCTTTGAAATGTAATGCAAAATCCTAACTTATGGTGATGTTGGACTTTAAATTACAATTTTGAAGATGCCACTTTTAGAAAGTAGTGGAACCAAAAAAGGCTTGGGTCTATTTACTACCTGACCTAGACCACTTAAATGTATTAAACAACAACAGGATGGCCAGATAGATTCGTTCGATACATTATCACCCCACCTAGCCAATAATCCTAAGCAGGCAAACTTTTCATTTAGTAATTTTTACTTATTTCATATTTTTGCAAAAGACATTTCAATATACCCAGTCATAAAGCATACTCAAATAGGGACATTCACATATAACACCATAGTACATATAAACATTTCACAAACCGTGCAAATAAAAAACATTCATATAAATACCATATACAAATAGTGGAAAGGAAAAGATGCCTCTAGTCATTCAGTTCATGGGGCACCAGTCCTAATAACATAAACACAGACAAGGGGCCGATCACTCTTTTCTGCAGGCCTGCTCGTTTGGCTATGCTGGAACCTCTTAGTTTCAAGGGGCTAATAACAGGGGGACTCTATCCTAAGTTATGATCCTGTGACACCCTTTGTAAGTCCTGTTCCAGCACAAGGTCAACGTGTTTCGAACCCAAGCTTTGTTTGGGGGTTCTCCTCAGGACATGGACTGGAAAATGGCCTTCACTGGGAGACATACAAATAAATACGTGATTGGTGTGAGGAAAGACTCATAGGATTGCACCCATTCTGACTCAAACACTTTTTTTGCACCACCTATATGTACCTGTAATTCTTTAGGTCTTCACGGGGCAGCTGTATGTTGTTTGTAGGGAAGCAATAACACTCTGCAATATTGTGTGGAAACAGGGACAATGTAAGTGTGATATTTGGGACACTAACAGACATGACCAGGTATGAACATACGATTCCTTCATTCAACCCCTACCTCAAGATAGTTTATTGGACTGAAGCGCGATGAGTTGTGGCTTTTGGGCAGCACGATCCTGCAAACAATGATTTGTGATGTGTTAGGTCACAAGATCTAAATGTAAAAAATGCAAAAATGCACAACTGTTCTTGGGATAAGTGTGGCTTGTATTAGAGCGTACCTGTGGCCCTCTGGTGTGGTAAATCCATCCGTGTGCACTCTTAGTGGTATTCCATGCGGCAGCGAATTTTCTTTTACTGCTTGTGTCTTGATCTGAATGAACAAACGACTTGCATAAGGTTACTGGACTTGTAGGCATGCTGCTGCTTAGGGTTTTGGCATGCTCAGGCCACATAAGCGCTTACATGTGAAATTGCTCCGTTCGTTCATTATCTTTCAATCGCCTACCAGCTGGCAACTTCTGCGATAGGCATCAGCTCGCGTCACGTTGTGATGGCGTGTGCGGGCCAGCTGTATTTAAAGGAGCCATTACGACTGAGTGCTTGCTAGGGTGCTTGGTACCTGTAGTACGAGCCTCTCTACAACCGATTGAAAATGTTTCGCGTTGTACTCATGTGGCTGCGAGTGTGTCCAAGTGCGGCTGCTTTTATAAAACCGCAATATATCAATCTTTGAACGGGTCTAGTGTAGACGCACAACACAGTTGCAATTTCATCTTTCATTGTGAAATTTGCTGGTCACAAACAGCCTCAAATTATCTTAGGTTGCTTAACTCAGATATTTTGTTCAGTCCAGTGAGTGCTGTATTAAATTTCATTATCAGGAAGGCCTCTTTACGGGACAGCTGAAGATCCGGATCACCTCCTGCACCTACAGAAATTTTTATTGATTAAAGTAAGCATTTTTCTACCTTAGCCATTTAGTGCCTGCAGCCTGTCTCTGGGTAACATGACTGGGTGTAGTTGACAGTTGGGTTTTATGTGTTCCTCTTAGACAGTTATACACAATAGAGAGTTTAGGTGTGTCTGGATGGGCCATCACTGGCAGGATGGGAGGGAGGAGCTGGGCACATCCCTACTTACACTTGAATAGGCTTTGTCTTGCCGCCATATAAGGGACTGTATACCCCCTTTAAGTAGTCTGGAGCCGGGGCAGGGCGGCAAGGGGGCAGGGCATCTGTGTACTTCAAAGCGAAGCCAATATGATAATGACCGGATGACTGGGTGAAAATTGCGCCAAGTTGAAGAATAGTAAATATCACTCCAAGAAAGATAGCTCAAAGGATAAAGTAATGGTCATCCACCATTAACCAGCCAGTAGGGAAAAGGATCTCTACATTCTAAACAAAAACACATTTGTTTTTGTTCAAAGGGAAGCCCCTAGAAGCTTCTCTACCACTTAAAAGGCATAACTGGAAATTAATATTGGACCTCAGATACCAGCTCTTCAGTACATTTCTGGACCTGTGGGGTCTCTGCCAGGAAGAAGGACTGCTGTGCTGCCTAAAGGACTGCCACTCTGCTGGACAGCTGATATGAAAAGCAAATGCTTTGATTTGCTGACCTGCTTCCTGCTGTTTTTTTGCCTGGGTGAGACGGACTGGACTTGTATCTCTTGAACACAGAACCACAGAGTGACTCCAAGGGCTAGTTGACAGGTCTACTGATTTGAAGCTTCATAGACACAAAAAGGCTTCCATCAACCTTGCTGCACCTGAACTCTGCCATCTGTGAGTCTACCATGCCAAGTGTTGCCAACCCAATCCTGGACCCTTGGAAGTGGACTTAGGGTTTTCTGCAAGCGTCTGTGGATCCAGCAGAACAAATGCATCTCCTTTGTATCAGTTCTGCTTGAAGTTGGGTTGTGCAACAAAGACACACAACACTTCTGCAGCCCCTTCAAAACCACCACTGCATGACAACCACCCGGCCCAGGCCCTCACTGCCTCGATGATGACTCCAGACTCCGTATCGCAGCCCCGTAGTTCCTCTGAACCTATGCTTCACTCCAACTATGTGACACATCCTCGATGGCAGACTTCACATCGCAAGCCCTCATCAACAGGAACCTCAATGATGAAGCAGGACCTCTCATACAGCCTTGCTACTTCTCCAAACCGGCACATCGCTTTTGCTGCTTGGCACATCTTTGAAGCAGATCCAGGCAACGCTCCAAAACCCAGGATTCATTCAGGGGTGGGCGGAACTCCCAGAGTTTCACTCTGTGTAATTCTGCTGAGTTACATGAAAACGGCACGATATTCTGCAGAGTTCCATGAACAGGTGACATGCTGATTTTTAGCGCCAAACTGCACCATGCGGTACACCAGAGTGCGCTGCTTCTTTGCTTCTGCTTGAGTAGATTTTCTCCTTAAGCAGCAGCTTTATCACCACGAGCAGTCGCAACCAACCATGTTGAGAAAATGTCACCGAGGGCCCTCCTAGTGCCCGAAAATTGAGCAGTGGGGTGGCAATTCTTGTCACATTCGCCAACTTACCATTGGCGAGCTGTGCCCATGAATAAACTCTGTCACGCAATGGTTGGGCGAGTTTTGGCCGGAACTCTGCATTAGAAGCGAAATACGGAGTCGCCAAATCTCTACAAACACCACCGGAGGAGTGGAATTTATCACCCATCCCTATATTTAAGGTACTTTGCTCAGCTGAAACTAACTAGGTCCCTGTAGCTGGCCCGCACCGCATCACGATCAGTCTCAACATTTGTCTTTGACCTGGTCACATTATAAAATGAGGAGTCTGATGAAACCAATGGAATTAGTTTGGAAATGTATTTGTTGACACAATCTTCAAAATTTAGGTTCAAGACTTAATAGAACGGATAGTGCCTGATACGACTACCTCAGAGTGGACTTCCTGTATGGATTAGGAGGACACTTCTTTTTGCTATAATTTATTGGGTGAAAAGGAATTTCAGATTACGCATCATTTGTATGCATATTGTCCACTTTTTGTATATATTTGTTGTATATATGTGTATATATATACGTGTATATTGTATGGTGTAAAATAGTGTGAATTTATAGGATGAAGTATTCACCTTGATTACTATATTTAAAATATATAATCACGTCTTCAATGGTATGTGATTGTTGCCTACTTCAATACAATATTGAATTATTGGACATTGTCCCTTTCATAGGAGAATTGATGGTACCCTATTAGAAAAGATTATAGATATCGATCCCTCCTTTTGCATCTTTGTATTTACCTGTATTTTGTCCTGGTTTGGAGCAACTACATATCTATAGCTGCAACCTTTTGCCACGTTTTTTTACTGAAATCTTTAAAATTGCATACCTCAATTTCTACTAATTGGATTTTTGCCATCATTTGTTTATTGGAAATTACTATTTTTCTAAATCTGTTGTTGTATCCTTTTATGTTGTTTTGTCACTGTATTACTGTTTGAAGTGTTGCACAAATATTTACACATTGCCTCTAAATTAAGCCTGACTATTCTGGGCCAAGCTACCAAGGGATTGAGCACAGGTTAATTTAGAGTCAGCTTGTTCCTCACCACTGACAAGGATTGTGGTTGCTGGGGCGTGGTCTGCCAAACAGCGGAATGGCCGCTCAGTGAGTGCGCTCCGCCAGCCGGGTTTGTGTTCCTCTAATAATCCTGGCATATTGTGGCGTGGCAAGCCCACAAACGACATCCCTGACTTGCGGACCCGATGTGGACCGACATGGTGTGAGATCCGCGTTCCGTGCGGGCTTTGAGTCGTAGGAACGGAGGTGAAGCCTGCTGCCTGCGCAGCCCATATCCGATGTGCGTGTGGAGGGCGCTGTCCTGAAAATCGAGCCTGGGGCTGCTGTGGTGCTACGGGCCGAGAACTGGTGACGGAGACACGGAGACCCAGTGGCACCCAGCCCTGCTATGGAAGGTGTATGAGACACTAGCATGGGACGTTGAGGAGATTAAGCTTGGTGGAGTTTGGCCCCAACTGGCACTGGCGGAGGACTTTGATTGTGGAGGGGGAGGCTGCATTGCGACCGGGGCAGCATGCTGCCACCATTTTGAGGACTCTAAGGCCGGAGGGGAGATGGTATCGGGGTACACCAGGAAGACATCTCGAACCCCTCAATGGCTGCTCCTCGCTGACGTTCCCTGTGAAATGCTTTAAGGAGCTGGGGCACACGTCATGGTAGGTGTGAGTCCGCAATTGCACCTAAATCCCTAACTGCAGGGAAAGGGTAATCATTGCTGTGGGGGAGAGCCATTTTGAGACATTTGAGACAGAAGTGGGGTGGAAAGAGGCATACCTTTGCGGAGTACCTGTGCACCCTTGGTTGCTCCCTGCACTTCCTGTGCCCTGATGCACACGCTTTGTAGTACCGTGGCGCTGTGGTCATAGTAGCGGCGGCTACAGGACTGTCCTACCGCCCGATCCCTTTAATGCTGGGAGATAAACATTGCTGGTGCGGGCGCAGGGCCACAACATACAGTCACTGTGGCACCTTGACAATGAGATCCCCAGAGGTGCTCCGGTGCACCTGCGCTCCCCTAACTGCCTGAGTGGGGACCAGGAATGAGTCTGCCCACTGACATCTGCGCTAGGCCTGCTCTTCTGTGATGATGCTCCTGCTCCCCGGTATGGTCTTAGCGCCATACACTGGTGACATAGCCTGTCGCAGGTGCATGAGTGCATACAAGTATAACGCAACATTGGGGAGCTGAGAAGACCCTGAGGTGGGACAAGCTGCATTGCAAGCCCCGAGTTGAGTTCATTGCTGGGAGAGGGTCGGCAGCTGAGGAGCCCGGAAACTTGCATGAGGCCGAGGACTCCAAGCTTGTTTAGGTTTCTGTAGCGCTTTGCTGGATTGCTTAATCATGAGCAAACAGGATGCCAAACAGCCGAAGCTCAATTTTGATAAACCCTCTACGCGCCAAACTGAGTCGCCTTCTGAAACGCAGCAGGAGGTGCACTCTGAAGATCAAGGAGAGGACTTGCTGTGCTAGAAATGCGCTCCAGCCTGAGAAATATCGACTCTAAATTAGACACTCTGACCACGCAGCTGGACTCAGTCAAGGCTCAAGTCAATGTTCATGAAACTCGCTTGGATGTCTTGGAATACCGGCACACCGAATTCCACGAGTTCCAAGTGGAAACTAAAGAACAACGGCTGCATATGGATAAACTTTTGGGGGTCATCCATGCCAAGAATGACGATTTGGAGGCGAGGTCACTTAGAAATAACCTTTGTATTACAGGCATTCCGGAGACCACCGCAATTACCAAGATGGAAACCTTTGTGACGGACCTTCAGCATACGCTGTTTGGCCCTTAGCTGCCCCCTGTCTTCGTGGTGGAAAGGGCGCACAGATCCCAGGGTCAAAAACCTCTGGTGGGGGCGCCGTCTAGACTGATATCAGCCAAGTTGCTGAACTATCAGGACCGGGATAATATATTGAGAATGGCAAGGGAAAAAGGCCAGTTGTCCTATAAAGGGAACACTATTTCATTTTATCCAGACTTTACCCCGCTGTACAGGCGGCAAAACGCGAATTTCTACAAGCCAAGCGAATACTTCTTCGGGCACAGATCCCCTATTCCTTGCTCTACCCTGCCAAGTTGAAAGTTTCATATGATGGTACCGCGCATTACTTCACTGATGCAAAATCTGCCTTAAAATTCGCCAAGCATATCGGGGGAAAGAAAGGCAGGGACCCTCGTGGAGCTGCAGCGTCGGCGACTGGCCAGCTTTGCGACAATGACTAATTTGTGACACTATCTATGCTGACCTTAGTGCCTTTTCAACACAACGCTGAACTTTGTTTTAATCCTTATAGATGTGACTGTGGGTTTTGAAGTTGTACCTTTTTCAGTTAGTAAATTTGCCTAGGGATGTCGGGGAGGGCTTGTAGCATACACTGCAGAATTCTCAGCCACCCTGTTAATTCTGGGGTGATCGCTGGTGCCACTACGCCCCCATGGGAAATTCCTTTTCCTTTTACGGAGCCTGTTATGTTTTAGTTTGCTAGGGGGGGATATTCTGCAACCTGATTGGGGGGTTGGAGTGGGTGGGTTGCGGGGATTTTTTGTTTGTTTGATGCCAGTACGCGTAGTAGATGTTGGTCACTGTACACACCCTGTGTTATGAATTTTTTGCTCACTGAGTGCCTACTCCACGCTGCAGGGCTATGTTCAGATACGCACACGCAAAACTACTGAACTTGTGAACTTGGAACATCAGAGGGCTGAATGATGGGCGTAAGTCCAGGCTTGTACATGCTTATTTATCCAGACATAATATTGATGTCTGTTTGTTGCAGGAGACACATTTAAACGCTGCACCGTCTCAGAGACTGCGACATAGCAGATGGGGACACACGTACTCGTCTATTTATTCTAATTACGCTAGAGGGGTAGCTGTGCTGGTTCGACAGGGGAGAGACTGGCGCGAGAGGGAAGTACACAGGGACCCTGAGGGGAGGTTTGCTATCATATGTGGAGTGCTGGGGGGCTTTCCTGGTGATTGCAGCGATCTATGGCCCGAATGCTAACTCCCCCGATTTCTTTCTAGATGTATGGTCCAGAATTAAGGCAACAGAGTATAACCCGGTACTCTGGGGTGGAGATTTTAATGCCATATTGGATGATGCCATGGACAGAAAGGGGGTAGCCCGTGCCTTACACCCGGCTGCAAGTGCCACTCTGCAGTCCATAGTTACCGATGAGAACCTAGTAGACATATGGCGCAACAGACACCCCCTGGTGAGGGAAGGCACATGTATATCAGATCATCACTGTGCGTGGTCTCGCCTGGGCTTTTGGTTGGTCTCCAGGGACACTGCGGCCTGGACCGTTGACATCTCGCACTTGCCGCTCACACTGTCGGACCAGGCCCCATGGTTGCTACAGATGTTACTCCCGGGGTCACTCCCCTGTGCATTTACCTGGAGATGCCCACCACATGCTATGCTAGATGAGGCCCCCCCACTCTCCACATATGGCAGAGTGGCTAACGCGCAGCGTGCAGGCGCAGCGGGCGCGCCCTAAGTGTGCCGAAGGCGCGCCAAAGGTAAGCCCGTCTGCGCCCGTCCGCGCCTGGACCACGCCCAGCGCCCGGACCCATGCCTCCCGCAGTCACCAGCCCTCCCGCAGAACTTACGCCGCCACCGAACTCAACGCACTCAACACCGGCCAATTTCCGGGTTGCTACCGTGCCACCCCGAGACGCACCCACGGACCCTTCTGCTGCAACTCCTGCAAGTTCACCTGCACCTGGACCTGCTCCACTCCCGCAGTGCCCAAGACCTCGATGAGCAACAGCAACAGCGACCTGAAGTGCATCCTGATCAACACCCGCTCCGTCCACAGACACGCCGTCGAGCTCTGGAACCTGCTCGACACCACAGCCCCAGACCTCGCCTTCCTCACGGAAACCTGGATGAACGCCTCCCCAGCGCCCAACATTGCCATCGCCATCCCGGACGGCTACAAGATCATCCGGAGGGACCGGGTCAACCAGACCGGAGGAGGCATCGCCATCATCCACAGGAACTCCATCCGCGTCACGACCAACACCGACGACACCCTCGCACCCGCCGAGCACCTGCACTTCCAGATCCACATCAACCCCAAGACCACCCTCAGAGGCACCCTCATCTACAGACCCCCGGAACCACGCACACAATTCAGCTAAGACATCGCCGACTTCGTCAGCCCGCATGCCCTCCCCTCCGCTGACTACATCCTCCTCGGGGACCTCAACTTCCACCTGGAGAACAACAGCAACCACAACACCACCACCCTGCTGGACAACCTCGCTAACTTCGGACTCAAGCAACTGGTGACCTCCCCCACCCACTACGCCGGACACACACTCGACCCCGTCTTCTCGTCCAGCAAGGACATCGCCTTCAGCCACGCCACCGGACTCCACTGGACGGACCACAGCTGCGTCCACTTCAGCTTTAAAAGGACCACGATCCACCACCAACAGCAACAGGCTGCACGCAGAAGCTGGAACAAGATCACCACCAACCAGCTCGCGACTTCCCTGAGCAAAAACCCACCCATCAGCGCAACGAACCCCAGCCAAGCGGCCACCAACCTCAGGAAATGGATCAGCGACTGCGCAGACAAACTCGCCCCTCTGAAGACCCCGCCTAGCAGACCCGGCAGCAAGAGAGCCCCATGGTTTACCGACAAACTCAAGAGCTCCAAGAAGAACTGCAGAGCCCTCGAGAAGGCCTGGCGCAGAGATCCAACACCGGACAACATGACTGCCCTCAAGCTCGCCACCCGAAAACACAACCAACTGATCCACACCACCAAGAAAACTTCATTCAAGGAACGACTGGACAACAACGCACACAACTGCAAAGAACTCTTCAACATCGTTAAAGAGCTCTCCAACCCCAACGCCGGAAACAACGACATCACCCCTTCGCAAGACCTCTGCAACTCCCTCGCCTCCTACTTCCATAACAAGATCGCGGACATACACACAGCTTCAGCACTCAACCGACGCACGCCACGACCGAACCACCGCCCCCACCACCACCCTCCGCGCCTGGACCCCGATCAGCACCGAAGACACCATCCGACCGATGAACTCCATCCACTCAGGATCTCCGACCGACCCTTGCCCTCACCACGTCTTCAACAAGGCCGTCGCTGTCATCGCACCCCACCTGCGGGACATCATCAACACCTCCTTCAACACTGCTACCTTCCCGGAGAGCTGGAAGCACGCCGAACTCTGCGCCCTACTAAAGAAACCATCAACCGACCCCACCGACCTCAAAAACTACCGACCCATCTCGCTGCTCCTGTTTCCCGCAAAAGTCATCGAGAAGACCGTCAGCAAGCAGCTGGCCGCCTTCCTCGAGACGAACGGATCCCTCGACCTTTCGCAGTCTGGCTTCCGGGCCAACCACAGCACAGAGACCGCCCTGATCGCAGCAACCGATGACATCCGAGCCCTGCTCGACAACGGAGAAACAGCGGCCCTCATCCTCCTAGACCTCTCCGCGGCCTTCGACAGTGTCTGCCATCGTACCCTAGTACAGCGCCTCAGCAACGTCGGAATCCAGGAGAAGGCACTGGAGTGGATCATCTCCTTACTCGCCGGAAGGACACAGAGAGTCCGCCTCCCCCCGTTCAGATCAGAAGCCACCGAAGTCATCTGCGGCGTCCCTCAAGGCTCCTCACTCAGTCCAACCCTCTTCAACGTCTACATGAGTCCCCTTGCAGCCATCGCACGCCAGCACAACCTCAACATCATCTCCTACGCCGACGACACCCAGCTGATCCTCTCGTTCACCAACGACCCCGTCACCGCCAGAGCCAACCTACACAAAGGGATGAAAGAGGTAGCCCAATGGATGAAGAACAGCCGCCTAAAACTGAACTCGGACAAGACGGAAGTCCTCATCCTGGGATCCTCACCCTCCGCCTGGGACAACTCCTGGTGGCCCCCCGCCCTAGGCAGCGCACCCAAACCAACAGACCACGCACGCAACCTGGGCTTCATCCTGGACTCCTCGCTCTCCATGACCACACAAGTCAACGCCGTCTCCTCGTCGTGCTTCAACATCTTACGCATGCTACGCAAGATCTTCCGGTGGATCCCCACCGAGACCAGGAAGACGGTCACCCAGGCCCTTGTCACCAGCCGACTGGACTACGGCAACTCCCTCTACGCCGGAACCACCGCCAAACTCCAGAAGAGACTCCAGCGGATCCAGAACGCCTCAGCACGACTCATCCTGGAAATCCCCCGTCGCAACCACATCTCCGGACACCTGAGAGACCTGCACTGGCTCCCGGTCAAGAAGAGAATCACCTTCCGTCTCCTCACCCACGCACACAAAGCCCTGCACAACCAAGGCCCAGGATACCTCAACAGCCGCTTCAACTTCTACGCTCCCAAACGCCAGCTTCGATCGACCGGCCACGCCCTCGCCGCTGTCCCCCGCATCCGAAGAGCCACCACAGGGGGAAGGTCCTTCTCCTACCTCGCCGCCAAGACTTGGAACTCCCTCCCGACCCACCTCCGCCTGACCCAGGACCACCTCGCCTTCAGGAAGCAGCTCAAGACCTGGCTGTTCGAGCAGTAGCGGACCCCCCCCTCCCCTAGCGCCTTGAGACCCTCCGGGTGAGTAGTGCGCTATATAAATGCTTTGATTGAGTGATTGATTGATTGATTGATTAGGGAAGAGATATGGGGCTATATCACTGACTATTTTGCTAACAATGTAGGATATGTGGATACTGAATAATCACCACCTTAAAAGCCTCCCAGAGTGATGCGAGGTCAGTGCATTGCGAGACAGGTGGGGGTCTTGAAGGCAATTCGAGGCACACTCACCTCCTTGGAGACCCAGATTAAGGCACTAGAGGACATTCTTTACTCCACAAACGATCCCCAAACCGCGCAGAAATTGAAATCTCTACTGTTAGAGAACACAAAGGAGGCACTGAGCGAAACGAAGTTCCTGGGCAAGTATGTTGAGGCCCATAGATACGGCGAAGGGGACAGGACAGGTCGCACTCTGGCTGGCATGATTAGACCATCTAAACAAGCGACGTTTGTTCATGAGATATGAAATCCGCAGGGAGACATGGTTAGAGGCCACGTGGGAGTATCTGGTGAGTTCTCCGCATTTTATTCCCGGTTGTACACGACTACTACGGGGGCGTGTACAAAAGAGTTGAAGTCGTTCCTCGACACACTGGCACTGGTCTGGTTTAACGATAACCATAGAGTATATATGGACCTCCCATTTACAGTGGATGATGTAGCACAGGTTATTAAAAGCTTGCAGCTAGGTCAAGCTCCTGGCCCTGACTGCCTGACTACGTCATTCTATAAAACCTATGTCGAGGAATAGGCGCCTAGGCTGTTGGCGGTTTATGAGGAGGCGCTGAAGGAGGGGGTGCTGCCTCAGTCCATGAGGGAGGCGACGATTCTCACGCTACTAAAACCTGGGAAATCGGAGGTGGAGCTGGACTCCTACCATCCACTCTCTATGATTAATGAGGATGTCAACATCTTGGTGAAACTAATCGCTAACAGATTGCAGCCACTCCTGCCAATGATAGCATTGCCAGATCAATCGGGGTTTATCCCAGGGAGATCGACGTCTCATAATTTATGAACAATATTTTCGGTACGGCACAACCTCCACCCAGATGAAAAAGCTGCGGTGGTGTTTTTGATCGTCACCATGGCGTTTGATATGCTTGAGTGGTCCTACCTCTTTTCCATTCTAGGGCGCATGGGATTCAGTCCGCTTTTTATGAACCGTATCAAACTGCTGTATGCCTCACCTACTTCGTGTGTTCAGGTGAATGGTTTGCTCTCTGACCCCTTTTCAATCTCACTGAGTATTAGACAGGGGTGCCCATTATCTCCTTCGCTTTTTGCAATTGCAATGCATCCCCTGGCTGCCCGTATCAGGCAACATCATACTGCACGGGGTATTGGTTTCAGCTCTCGCAGTTTGCTCGTCTCCTTATATGCGCACGATGTCACACTTTACATTATAAACCCTGAAGAAAATCTGGACCCATTACTAAGGGAGTTCATACTCTTTGCTGGAATTTCAGGTGACTTTATGAACTCGGCCAAGTCTGTGATATTCCTGTTAACGGATGGTACCCCCCCCCCCGGTGACGTCAGAATTCCCCTTACACTGGGAAGTTTTAGAGGTCAAGTATTTAGGCGTCGGGATCAGTTGTGATACGCAGGAGGTGTGGCGACTAAACTACGGCCGAACTATGATGTGGCTGGAGGACAAGGTGAATGTGTGGGTTAAGCTGCCTCTGTTGTTAGCCGGCAGAATAGCACTGGCCAAATTTGTTATCCTGCCAAAATCTTTATATTTATTTATTAACCCCTTCCACGTTCATGACGAGCTGGGCTCGTCATGGCGTAGCCTCCTCGCTTGCTGATGACGAGCCCAGCTCGTCACGTAAAGTGCGGTTTTAAAAAACTCAGCACAGGAGCGGAATTGCGCTAGCGCGCATGCGGTTAATATACAGATCCCATTCACCAGACACTTTTTCAATACCCTCAAATCGCACCTGATCACACTGGTGTGGGCCGGGAAACAGGTTAGAGCTTCTTGGGACCTACTGACTCTCCCACTACGGCAGGGTGGTCTGGGAGCCCCGGACATGGAGTTGTATGCACTATGTGCTCAAGCTGAATTTTTGCATTACTGGGTACACCCGACCCACTACCACCCACCCATAGCAGTCGAAACTGACGTAATGTCCCCCATCCCACTTAAGATAGCGCTGTTTCAAAAGCCACACCTCCCTCGTGCTGGTCATGGGATGAACTGCGCAAAAGGGCCGGGATCCCGTTCCTTTTGTCCCCCTCCCACAAAATCCAATGATGCCTTGCATACGAGACAGTATGAGTAAGACTTTAGCTCAATAAATGAGTCTCCAGACGTTTGAGGACTGTGGGAGAGCAGGTTTGATAAACAGGTGTGGAGGCTGAAGTATAGGTTTAACAAAAAGTGGTTTATTGCTAATAGGAGGGTCTGTAGACTGTTGGGATGGGTGTACTTGGCGGTCTTCTTCTTCCCCTGAGGATTCCTGTGAGCTGGAGTGGTTTGACGTGGGCAAAGATGTTGTCCTGCTTCCGGGTTCCTCTTGACTGAGGCGGTCCCCCCGGAGGCTCATAGGAGAATAAAGAAAATAATGGAACTGTAAGACTGAGGTTTTGATATTATGGGGTTTAAACTTCCTTCACCACACCTTTGTGTTCTATCTATTTTGTTTGTGCCCAGTCTGGTAAGAGATTGCGAGCAAAGCCAATGAAAAACGACTTTAAGAGAGGGAAATAGGGGGGGGGGACGGAAAGAACTTTGTAGGAGTTTTAAGTGCCAAGGATAAAGGAAAAAGGAAAGGTGCACAATTCTATAGCAGAGGTCACTCAGTGTCCCCGATTATGGAATGGCGTGTATTTCCACAGAAGGGGGGGGTCACAATAGCCAGTAGTACCCTCATGTTCACGCTTCCTCCCCTTTACTCCCTCCTGCTTCTTCTCCCTCCCCCTCCCTAAAATACCCCGAGCCGCTTAACACTCACCAGCTCCGCCGTAACTCTCCTGAGTTACGGCCACTCCCCAGCATCCTCCGGACACCACCAGTCCTCGGACCAGCTACCTCGCCTTCCACGGGGTTCCCTGGTGTCCTGGCATCTGGTATGTCCGGTCCCGCGTCTTCCTCCTCGGGTCCCGTGTCTTCTTCCTCGGGTCCCACGTCTTCTCTCTCGGGTCCCGCGTCTTCTCTCTCGACCACTCCACTTCGGCGTTCTCTCTCCTCTCCTTCCGCGCCTCCTTTTCTAACTTGCCCGCATTTCATTGGACCATGGCTTCTTCTTCCGGTTTGCGGGGGCGGTGCTTCCGGGGTATGCCTGTTGCCGTGTCCCTGTGGAAATAGAGTAGAGGAGTCTGCATGGCGTAGTTCTGTCGGTTGTCACTGAGTCAGCACCTGTGATTGTGGGGCCCCCCTTGGTGTTAGACTGGTAAGTGTCTCTCTCCTCAATGTAGCTTCCTCACAAGGACCTATGCCCTGGAGATGAATTTAGACCTCCCCCAGTGGCACCCAGGGGACAAGTGGTACAGTTCACTTAGCTCTTTTTATATTACAGAATACGCACAGTGGGCCATTCTCTCTGGGAGAAATTCCCGAAGGCACCACCAACCCTGCCTGCATTAGAAAACCTGCTGAAATTCTCATCTCCTCGTAAGCTTGGTACACGCCTATACACTCGCATGCAAGATCCCGCTCCAATAGTAACGCCAAACTCTCTTAAATATTGGAACAACGAGCTAGAAATACCACTGACCGTAGCTCAATGGGAATATTGTTGTGGACAGCTCTCGGAGCTCTCCCCGAACTATAAGCTAAGATTTATCCATTTCAAATATTTGCATAGATACTACAGAACTCCGGTGAGCCTCCACCGTTTGGGTATTCGAGCCGAGGGTGATTATTGGAGATGTGGCTATGCCACAGCTATGTTCCTTCACATAGCATGGCATTGTCCCAAGATAGCTGATTTCTAGATGCAGATCTTTCAGTCAGTGAACAGCATATTAGGGTTGTCGCTGGACCCGACCCCTACAATTGGTCTTTTGCGGTTTGTAAAGGACACTCCGTCCAAGTTACGTAAGCTGCATGCCCTTCTCCTTCTGTTTGCAAAGCGACAGGTTGCTGTCCACCTGGGCAGACGGCGAGTGCCCTCCATTAAATATTGGGTTAGGGACATCACATACGGACATGCACAATTGAATACATTTTGGGAATTGATGCCACCCTCCTCTAGACCCCATAATATATGGGAACGCTGGTTCACAAACAACGACTGTAGGGGTGGATGTAGAGACCTCGCAGACTGCATCACACACGTGATACATTCACACCTCACACCTACTTCCACTCTTAGAGTACAGGAGAAGTTGTATCTGCCAGTGGTTGGATGTGCAAATGTATTGCTACCTATGTGTTAATACTGATAAAATGTGTGTAATCAATATCATCCCTGAGGTTTGTGGAAGATGGGTACTGTGTAAACTGTCATAATCATTATGTACTGAAGTGACCCTGCATGTATGTGCTCCTTTATTGATCCATGTAGAACTGGCTTGTTGGATTGTAATTGCATTGTTTGTTTGAAAAGTCAATAAATAAAACTTCACAAAAAAAAGGATTGTGGTTGCTGCTTGACAAGTTGGCACACCCCGGTTAACCAGAAACCCAATATCTTACAATGCAATAAAAAAAAACAGAAAGAAAGGGATGGAAAAAGTGGAAGATAAATAGAGAAAAGAAAGAAATCAAAATGTAGATAAAATGAGTGAAAGAAAGTAAAGAGGAAGAAAGGATAGAAAAATGGCAAAAAAAAGAAAAAAGGAAAGGATAAAAAAAGAAGAAATGGGGAAACAATGACAAATATAGGGAGGGCAAGAGAGAAAAGACAAGAGAGAACAAAGAAGAAAAAGTAATACGCAGAGAAAAAGTGGAAAAGTAAAAAATAGAGAATAGAACTAAAGAAAGTGAAAAAATAAGGGAGAAAAATAAAAGCAGAAATAAAAGCAGACAATGAAAGAAAGAAAAAACAGAAAAACTTAAGAAGTAAAGAGCAAGCTAGAAAGATAGAACAAGAGGGAACAAATTAGAGAAAGATAAAAGCCTACAGAAACTAAAATTGTAAGAAACAGTTAAATGTTAAATGAGAGAAAAGGGAGAATGAGTAGAGAACAGTAAGAAACAAGAAAAACATAGAAAGAGTGGGAAGAAAAATAAAGAAACTGAACAAGATAATACAGAAAGAAATCGAAAGATAGGAAGAAAGAGAAAGGAAAGAAGACAGAATAAAAGAGGGGATAATTCAAATGGAAAGAGTAGAAATGAAAGTATGGAGAGGAAAAAAGAAAATGGACAAATCGATGAGACAAACAGGTGGAATAAGCACAAGAAAGAAGGAGACAAGAGAGAAAGAACAAAAGAGAAAGAAATAATCTTTCACAAGAGAGCATGCTTCCAGGCCTAATTTGATTCATTGTTTTTAGTTGTTAAATAAGTATACGCATATATTTTCATGTAAATTAATATTTCTTTTTAAGAGTTTATTCATTTTTGCTACGTTCATGAGGTTACTTATGTATTTAATGTGCTTGACGTGAAGCATTTTCCATACTCTTGCTTAGGCTGCAATAGAAATAGGAAAAGTAATATCTTTGCAATTCAACACTTTCCCTACTGTGACGCTATTTGGAGTAGGAATATTACATTTCACCCCTCAAAAATCCAAAGATATCCCTACTGTTGCAGAGACTGGGAATAGTACGTTTTACCCCTCTGAAGTCATACACTTGCCCTACTGTTGCCCTGATAGTAAATTTTACCACTCTGAAATCCAACTCTTTCAATTCCATTACTTTGCTCAGAGTGGAAATAGTAAATTTAACACCTCTAAAGTCCAAGACTTTCCTTACTGTTGTGCAAACTGGAGTAGGAATAGTACATTTCACTCCACCGAAGTCCAACACTTTCTCTACTACTGCACTCACTGGAGTAGGAATAGTAAATTGAATTAATCATCTGGAACAAATGCTTTCTCTACTGTTGCACTAACTGGAGTAGGAATATTAAATCAAATTTGTCTGTAATCCAACACTCCCCCTACTGTTGTCCTGACTGGAATGGCTATAGTATTTTCAACCCTTAAGAAATCCAACACTTTCTCTCCTGTTGCACAGACTGGAGTGGAAATAGTACATTTTACCTCTCCAAAGCTTAATACTTTCTGAACTATTGCACTGTTGGAGTTGGAAAAGTTAATTACACCCCTTCAAAATCTGATGCTTTCCCTACTGCTGCAATGTTTGGAGTGAGAATGGCAAATGTAACCCCTCCAAAGTCCAACACTTTCCCAACTTTTGTGTAACTTGCATGGGAATAGTAGATTTAATATTCTTAGAATATAGAATAATTTTCACTATATTGTTTAAATAGATTTTATAGCATTAACTGTTATATTTTTTTAAGAATTCATATTATTTCTTTTTAATGTTGCCAGTAGGTAGTTATAGTTATGACCTAATTTCAATAGGAAAAATATTTTTGGACTTAGCTATAGCTTTTTCCATCGTTTTACCAATCTTCGTGAACTTTTCCCCAAAAAGTGTCAAGGTAGGTTCTGTGTGTCATTCGATGTTTGGGGGTGATCCCCCAAGTTGGGACTGAGAAATTGTGGCATAAAATAAGGGTGCATTTGTAATGTTAATTCCCATAGGAACCTTTAGCAACACCTCCAGACTGATCCTGAATGGACTTACACTAAATTTGATAGAGAGGTAGATGTTGGTTCAAGGAAGTGCCTTTTGGTTATTTGGTATAAATCTATTCAGTAGTTTTTTGAGAAATGTAAATTGAAAATTATAATGATATCTCTGGCCATGGATATTTTATGACAGTTTCGCGATTAATCATGAATGCACATGCCAACATGAATGCTGTGATTGTCTGGACTTAACCAGAACAGAAAATTGCGGCTGCCATTTTATCTGTTGGGAACAGTTCCCAGGGCAAAACATTTCTGTAAAAGCAAAATAAGGGGTCATGGTGGAGGTACTCTGACCCCATGTTTCAGAAATGTAAGCATTAGTGACACAAGTTATGTGTCCAGAATTAATTTTTTTAATTACGCGCAATATTCACGACGCCATCGCACTCACCAGAGTGGCCCCTTCATGCACCGTTGCAGGGATGATGCGAGTATTGCGGTGACACCATGAATATTTGCAGAAATATAAAATAATATATCAGTGAATCACTAATGAACATTGTATTATATTGAGATTCTGATAAATGTTTTAATAAAGTTATTTAGATAGTGATTTCTCTAGAGTGATGGATAGAATTAATTATATAGTTATACATTTTTTATGTTGTGGGGACTATTGAATTCCTGCTTTTGCTTTCCGCTTTCACGACATATCCATGGAGATCGCGAGTACTGACGTCATCACCATCTCCGGCCTCTCCACAAAAACGGGCAATAGGTTTTAGAGACGGTTGGTCTAGAAATACAGTGGAAAAACATGGGTTTGAAGTGTCTTTTAACACCTTGGCTGCTAGGGGTTTTCCCGCTGGGTGCTGCCATTCTATAAATCCCACTTTACATGACAAAGCCAGCTCGTCATAAGCACAGGGCAGGTAAAGCCCATGACGAGCTGGCTTTGTCATCAGCACTGAAGGGGTTAATAAACCATAGTGTGTAAAATACTGTAATACGGGAGAATGCAAACATTGACACAGAAAGCTGTAGCCCACGATAAACAGAAACAGGATGTTAGAAGTTGAGCAGGAGTACAGGTGATTTTGGTTTGAAATGTGATAAGTCTTATATAGCTAAGAAGGAAGACAATACTTTTGTCGAAGAGCTACTAGATAATCAACCCCCATCCCTATATGCCCTACAAAGGATATATCCCACTCTTCCTGTGTCATCACAGCTGCCTGTTACAGCTGTTTCCACTACCCCTTTATCTATTGTTGTTGTCTCGACAGCTGTTGCTTTTGCTCCCCTTCCTCCTCCTCCTTCTTTGCCTTTGCCATCCATGGCAACTGTGACCAATAGCACTCCTTTCACACGTATTGTTTTAGCATCCCTGTCTCCAGCTCTTTCTCCTGCGGTGCATTCTCCAGCGATAATTGTACCTGGCACTTCTGTTGCTTCTCCTTCTCTGGTTTTTCATCCTCTGGTTTCTTTGAGCGCTGGGACGCCAGTGCACGGGTTTGGGGATGGAGACTGGACAAAGTTTAAAAAGCGAATAGGTCTGTATATGTGGTCTGAAGCAGGGGATTAAGAAAAACAGGTAATGGTTAATCAGGCTGTGCAGTGGAGTTGTATTACCATTTACAGTGTGGAAGACGTTAGGAGTGTGATGAAAGATTATGAGCCCTTTGTACAACAGCATGCCCTTAAGCATATGTCTGCTACGCAGATGCATCTTTGGGAGCAATATTTCAAGGTTGCTGCACCACAGGTTTTTATATTATATTAAAGATCGTGTATAAGCTAGTAATATGGAGCCTGGTCACATTTTGGCAGTATTACCACATTGATTGCTTACAGGGGCAGGCTACTTGAAAATTTTCCGATGAGAGAGGTTCATCCTATCTATCACCTAGAGATACCGAAGTTACCAGATGGGCAAGGGAATGTCAGTTGTGCAGCTGCGGCAGCCCTTTTCAAGAACAATGCGTTAGTAGTCCGTGGAAATGAAGTGAAGTTTTTTCTCTTAAAACTCATTTGTCTGATCCTAGGAAAAAGCTGACAGCATATTATAAAGAATTGACTGAAGCTGGCTCTTCCACTGTAATGACTCTTGTGATATTGAAATGTTTTTGGTCTCCTTGTTCTGGTTGCTATTTGGAGACAGGTTCATACTCAAGATCATGTTGCGGAGTTGGGGGGTGTACGTGGGACCAAAATAAAGTATGAGATCAGGAAAGGAAGCCAGGTGTTAAGTCCAGAGCAGGGATACTTGCTTTGCCAGGCAGCATTATCATGTATATGCATTCTCTTACTCCGCCAAGGAAAGTTGATTGGGACAAGTTAACAGCTTGTCGAGAAAAGAAAGATGAGAGCGTGTTTGATACTTTCACTCAGTTCGAGGATGTATTTCAGGATTACAGTGGGCAGGGTTTGTCTATTGATGGAGGTGTTTGGTTGGTTGTTAATAGATTTGTTTCCAATTTGCTTCCTGAGATTGCGACTCGATTGCAGGCTTCCGAAAGCACCTGGTTCACCTCTTTACCTTCTTTTATTTTGAATAGGGCACGGTAGTATGAGCATAGGGATAATGAGGAAAAGGAGAGGACATAGAAAAAGCATAAGGATTTGAAGACAAAGGTGTTGTTGCAACAGGCTTTTAGAGGAAATGGCATTGGATGTGGTGGTCCTGCCCAACAGCTTCCATGCACCAGTAGGCAGCTAAATACAATGCTTTTGGGCCCGAATTAATGTGTGTACTTTAAGGAGGAAGGTCACTGGTGTAGCGAGTGTCCTGTGCTTTTGTAGATGGTGGCAGTCCCTAGAGGACGAGGTTTTCGTGGACGGGGTCGTGGAGCTGGTAGGGTTGATAGGGCACAAATTGCTGCGGCCTCACAGGGTCTTTCTAATAATAATTACTTTGATGACTCTTGTGAGGGACAGTATTACCATGATGATTATGATATGGAGGAAGGAACAGGGATGTTGTATAGCTAGGAAAGCCAGGGGCAGAGTGGGGGATCAGTTTGGATTCCTGTAGACCAACGTTGTCTTTATGCAACAGCGGAACTACAAGGTTCGACTAAGAACTGTTCGGTGGACTCAGGTGTGATAAAAAGTTATGTTTCTCGAAACATGGTCCCTGGGGCGGCTCTGTCTGGCCATAATAATGTTTCTGTAGGTTTTCCCGGAGTACCGGTTGTAGGCCCAACTTCAAGACCCCTTGTGTTGACTATTGCTCTTTTTACTGTGGACTCGCCATTCTTGATGACATCTAACTGTGGTGAAACTTTGATGGGTTTGGATTTATTGAAGAAATTGCATGCTAGGATTTATTGTTCTCTGCCAGGTGTCTATATGACAATGAGTCTGGATCTAGCGTGTGCTAAATAATGTTTGTCCAAAGATGCGCCACTTCTTTTTGAATTTAAAGATGTACCACCCACTCCGTGGTTGACAGGCGACATAGATGTGGGACTGTTGCAGATATCGCCGGTTTCGATACATGTAAAGGATGGTGCTATTTTACCTCGTATACCCCAGTAAAAAAATATCGCAGGCAGGAAAGCGAGCCTTATTGCAAATTATAAAGATTTTAATTAAGAAAGAAGTGGTAGAGGAGACAACTGCAATAGCCCTATTCTTCCAATTCTTAAACAGACGCCCTCAGGTTCTCTTGATGAACATGACAATGTTTATCGTTTTGTGATTGATTTGCACAAAGTTAATAAAATAGTGGTTCCCCAGTTTCCAGTGGTCCCTGACATAACCAATCTTTTGACGATGATTTCTTCTTCTGTTAAATTATTTTCTGTCATTGATTTGAAAATTTTGTTTTTTCAGTATTCCTATTCATCCAGATAGCAGATATCTGGTTGGCTTCACCCTAGCTGGTAGGAACTTTTGGTGCTGTAGAGCTCCTCAGGGCTGTACAGAGAGTCCGAACATTTATAGTCAGGCCCTGAAAGGTCAATTGGATTCCCTTTCGCTTCCCACAGGTAATGTATTGGTGCAGTATGTTGACAACCTCCTTAGCGCTTCTGATACTGAGCAGGGTTGTAGAGATAGTACTGTTAAAATGTTATTGCATTTGGCCCAATATCGACATGAGGTGTCCCTTTCTGAATTTCTGCATTTTTGACAGGAGGTTGCCTACTTAGGTCACCTACAGTCGAAGGAGGGTAGGAGATTGACCCCTTAGCGCATCAGTACCATTGTTAAAATTCCCACACCACTGACTCAGAAAGATGTGCACGCTTGCATAGGTATCACTTCCTATTGCCGGCAGTGGATACCTAACTATTCTTTACTAATCAAACCTTTGCTTCAGCTAACCACTAAAAACGAATAAATTAAACAATTGAAAACTGCGCTTTGTTCAGCTCCAGTACTCGGCACCCCCGATTATAATAAGTTGTTTGTGTTGTTAGTCCACGAGATGGCTGGTTGCGTGCTTTCTGACCAAACACAAATATTTGGAGATAAGCAACAGCCCTGTGCTTATTTCTCTGCTGTTTTTGACCCTGTGGCAAGAGCCCTCTCTGCCTGTGTAAGAGCGGTCATGGCTGTGCCCGTCTCAATAAAACAACCGGCTGGACTTGTACTTGATACTGACCTCACAGTCATGGTACCCCATGCTGTGGACACACTTTTGAACAAGACAACTCCACAGCACCTCACCACAGCAGGTCTGACTGGCTATGAATTAACATTGTTTGCCAAACATATCATGATTAAAAGATGTGCCACTCGGAATCCGGCCAAGTTACTTCCCTTCCCTTCTAAGAGCGATGAGATTGATAAACATGATTGTATCTTCGGGATGGAAGAAGAGACAAAAGGACGGGTAGACCTGACTGATGTTCCCTTATCTGACCAGTGAGGGGAACTATTTGTTGATGGCTCTTGTTTTAAATTACCAGATGGCACTACAACTGCTACGTATGCTATCACTAAGCTGCATACAGTGGTTGATACATCACAAGTTCCCTATCAATCAGCCCAAGCTGCTGCGCTTGTTGCCTTAATACAAGCTTGCGAATTGAGTGAGGGATTGGTTGTCAATATTCAAACTGGCAGCCAATACACCTTCGGAATCTCACATAACTTTGGGCGACTCTGAGCTGAGAGAGGGTTTCTTACTTCGCATGGCTCCAAGGTTCAGCAGGGGTATCTCATATTGAGGCTTTTGTCGGCTTTGGCACACCCTAAGAAGTTGGCTATAGTATAGTGTAGTGCCCACCGAAAAGTTACTGATGATGTAGGTAGATGAAATGCATTTGATGATCAGACAGCTCAGGAAACAGCCCGGACTAAAATGAAAAGAATGTTCATAGCAGGTCATGTTGGGTGGGTGCCTGAAGTCACCATGTTTGAGGATACTCTTGAGAATGGGAAAGAGATACAAAGTGAGGCCACAATAGAGGAATTAGCATTGTGGCAAGAAAGTACAGCCCAGCTGCATGACAAGGGATGTTGGATTGATAAGTCAGGGAAGTAGAGATGGATGCTGCCCGATGCATATGTTCTTCCTGTAGTCATTATGGATCATGGACCTGCCCATATTAGTGCTAAGGGTATTTGCATGTTGTTAGATACTGTATGGCAGAATGATAACATTTCAAAGACAGCTGCACATTTAGTGAAGTACTGTATGGTGTGCATGATGCACAATCCTGGGTAGTGGAGAAGTGTGGCTCAATGGTTAGAGCGGCAGACCCTGATGCTGAGGTCTGACCCAGGACCAGGGTTCAATTCCTGCCTCGGCGGGTCTTGGGCTCAATTTCCTCAGACGTGGTAATTCCCGCCTTGGTGCCTATTCTAATCATGGGTCCCACTCTGCAACTCTGGGCAATATCTTGCTTAATCTCCACAACGGCCCCACCAGCGCTGGGATGCCTGGCTTCACCTTGGGGGTGCCCAGGAGTGGACATTTCACAGGGAAAATCCAGGAAAGGTTCCACAGCGGTATGCATACAGCGCCAGGAAACCCCGGATGGGGTATAAGTGCGCTTTACAAGTACAAATTCATTTCATTTCATTTCATTTCACCCGGTAATTTTGCACCACCCACTTTCCCTTTTGTGGTCCTCCAAATGGATTATATAGAATTATGTAGGTGCAATAATTTGAAGTATGTTTTGGTGGTTGTCGGTGCATTCAGTAAATGGGTTGAGGCTTATCCTACTAAAGACAATACAGAGGTTACGACTTCAAAGGTACTCCTGATGAAATTCTTTCCTCATTTTGGCTTGTCCCGTTTGAGTTAGAGTCATAACACAAGTCACTTTAATGCCAAGGTAACTCAGTTAATTTGTGATAGTTTGCACATAAAATAGAAGTTTCATGCCACTAATCACTTGCAGTCAGCAGGGTTGGTTGAGAAGTACAATGGTACTCTAAAGCTTAAACTAGCAAAGATTCAGGAGACCACAAGGTTACAGTGGCCAGATGCTTTACCATTGGCTCTTTTGTCAACAAGAACAACAGCACATTCTAGGACAGGAATGACACTGTACGAGGTCGTGTTTGGACGCCCAGCATATGTCTGGGGTGTCCCGCGCCCTGGGCGTTTTTCTGATATAGAATACCCGTTGTTGATAGATTGTCTTTGCCAGGTAACTGAAAGTTTGCATTATATTCACCAACAGGCCTGGGAATCCCTACCAGCTACACCAGAGGGGCCCGGACATGGTATTCAGCCTGGTGACTACATTTTAATTAAACATTTCCAGCAGAAGAAGAGTTTGGAACTGCGTTGGAAGGGACCAGAGCAAATCCTCCTGACAACGTGCACAGCTTTGAAAGTCGCTGGCCGAAAAAACTGGGTGCATGCCACCCATTGTAAAAGTGTACCTTTGCCTCTGCCCTATTACCAATGGGCAAGGGACAGAGTAGGGGATTCCAAGAGTGAAACTGTACCTCAATTTATTCCTTTTAGTGAAACCAGGCTAACCTGAACCAAAATGGATGAGAAAAATAATGAAGTGCTGACAGCAGCAGTACCCCCGAAATACGGGCTATCCAGGAGCCCCTTTTCGTGTATCCCTCGGTGGCTGGAGTCACTAGGTACAATTTGCGCCCTTGGTGGAGCAACAGTGCACCAAAGGAGAAGTCAGATTAGTACTTTGCTAGTACTTTACTATAGTACCAAAGGAATTAGTTTAGGGTCATGTGAGACTTGTGCACTGTTTGACATTGGACAGGATATATTGAAAGTATTTCCTTGAGGGTACATTATCCTGGATGACATGGGAACGTTTTGATGGACAATAGGAGCCTGTACCAGTGAGGCTCTGACAAAGACTGGGAACTTGTATATACCTCTTTCGGGCATTTTGCCCCCCTTTGCTTCATCATTTGCTTTGGTAGAATTTTTGCTGATGAAGAGCAGCCAGTGATTCCCCATGTTCATACACATGCAACCTGGTCAACTAAGCAAAAGATGCTATGTACTATTTTTGTGATTTTACTGCTATTGATTCTGAGTGGGGGTTTCCTGGGTCCTTTAACGAGATCAGGATGCCCCGTCAAATGTTGTGAACAAGGTTATTTCCCAAATCTGCACAAAAAGAACAGCCCCAAGTAATGTATTTCTGGACACAAATAAGAGATTTTTTGGGGCAGGTACAGCTTGTTATCCCACTGAATCTGCTACAAGTTTATGGACTGCATACCCATTTTCACTTGTTAATTACACATGTACTCGCCCAGCCTACTTTATAGAGGTATGGGGTGAGTTTAGTATGGGATATCCTGGCTCTTTTCTGTATTACAGAAAGCCACAAGAAAAGAGGTACCCGTATGTGATAATACCACATATTGTGATAACCTGTATATGAAAGAGCAGAACATCACTTTAGTGGGCTGGCATTACCAATATTTAATGGTTACTCGAAAAGTTGGATATTACCCTGCATGTCGCCCGATAGTTTATAGTACTGATGCATTTTTGTATGTCAATTGTTCTTAAGTAATACTGTTTAAGAATACAATGTCTCTAGTGAAAAAGAAGGATCCAAATACCTCGGGAATGAACACCAGATATGTCCTTGTAGATTATCAATGCCCACTATATGCACACCCAGGATTTTATTTTTTGTCCAATGGCATGTATTCAAATTTTCATTATGGCACAGATGATGTTGCTTTATGAATGGTGCTTTCCCTGAGCGTAAGTACAGTAAACCTAGTGTAAGATGGGTAAAAAGAACATTAACTGCAGAGTTTTGTAATGAAGTGACAAATATGGAAGTCAATAATTATAGGAATAGTATCACCTTTGGGTATATTCTTTCTCTTTCGTTATTACCTTTGGTGGTACTGCAATGGCCAGGCGTGAAAGAGTCAGAGAATATTTTGGATCTATGCTGCAGATATTGTTGAACTCTATAGTAGCAGCTTTGCGTGAGATCACCACCCAATTAGAAAGTATGCAGATATATTCTGAGCAGATTAGATATGCTGTTGATTTCATTCTAGCTAAGAGTGGTCATGTGTGCACTGTAGTAGGAAACCAGTGTGTAGTCAAGATCACTAATATGGAAAAAAATATTACCCAGCACATTTTGGACATCCTGGAAAATGTTAAAGGGTTGGGAAAGTGGGAACTGGAGTTGGTCACTTTTTGGTGGGTGGGGCTGGATTCTCGAAAAGGTGAATTATTTCATTTTGATTCTGATTTATTCGTATGTTCTATTCCAGTGTCTCCCCTTATGTTTCTCTTACTGCACCACTTATCCCTCTCCTAAGAGAATATCGATTCATGATACTAATGCAAAAATTATGATTTAGAAGTAAGTTGACAACCTCATGCACATAGATAAGGGTATTTTTGGGACTTCTTCCCTCCTTACTACTTCCCTTCCTGAAGCTGAAGATATGGAGTACTCCTACGAATGTACTCCTGTTTCATTGAACAATAAGTCTTATCTTGCGATGACACAAAATTACTTAGCTCATGCTAAAAAGAGGGTCTGTTGGCATAAAAATCATGCTTTTGCACTGTTTTACGTAAGTTAGCATTTGCGGTGCCATTTTGTGTACAGGCGCCATTTTGAATCATGATCTAAACAAATCCTTTGCCGCTTCCGAGAAACGGGCTTCTCTAAGTTATGTTTCTTCAGATCTGAGTTCTGTTACACTAATGAATACACTTCTTATTAGCGCATACCTTTCATTTAGATGTAAGCCTTCTCCCACTTATCTAGTGGTGGGCACAGGTAGAGGGACCTTGACAAGTAGATAAACTGTGCCCGGCCTTAGAATCAAAACTTACTCCTTTGTAATTACTGTCCAGCTGCACCTCTCTGGAAAATTCCATGGTGGGTGTGCTTTTATTGGTTTCGAAATGTACATAATGTATCGTTATGCTGGCTGATGCCAGTCCCTCTACAGCATTCCTAAGAGACTGGGTAGACTGGGATCCGCCCAAGGGTATCTGAATGAATATATATTGGTTTGTATTCTCTACTGTCTGACGGACTCCTCATTTGTATGGAAGGCTGAGAGGTGGTCGTGAATGACCCGGCTAACCCTAATCGGGGCAATTGCTTCACTGGGAGCTTAGACAGAGTGTAGTGTTGGTAGAAGCAGGGAAGCCCATCAAGGTATTGATTAGTCTACCCTGGCTTTAGGCTGGAAGGGGGTTGTGTTGGAAATGACCCTTTTTGCAAGGTCACCCCAGAACCTTTTGCCTTCCTCCTGGTATTTTTTCTGACCTGGTGTTGGTGGTTTTAGGACTCTGGGCACTTTATCAAAGCTGTTAAGTGTTAAAGAGCATGTGCTCTCTATGGTAAACTTGGTAAGATTGGTCTACACCTGTTTTGTTTATTTAATTTACCTAACAGTCTCTTGTAAAGTGGTATCTTATATACCCAGGGCCAGTAAATTAAATGCTACTGGTGAGCTTGCAACGCTGCTTCCACCACCCACCAAATTAGCCTTTCAAACCTCTCTCAGGCCTCTGACATTGCAGGCCTTGCACGGGTAGTTTACTGCCGATGTGACGTGCCACATAAAGTGGTTGCCAGGTCTGTGACTCCCCTTTTACCACATATCAGTCACCCCTAAAGTAGGTCCTAGCTAGCACTAAGGGCAGGGTGCAGTGTAGGTAAAATGTAGGACATGTGCCTTAACTGTGTGGCATGTCCTGGTAGTGACAAACAGCCTAGTTGGTTTCTCATTGCTGTGAGGCTGATCTCTCATAGGAATGCATTGGGGATTCCCGGATATATGGTTCAGTGGTCATACTTGATATGAGAGGGGTGGCGTGTTCACGTTTGGTATGTTTGGAATAGTGGCAATAAATGCTGTATAATGGTGTTCGCAGATTTATTATTACTATTTTATAAATGCCACTTTTAGAAGTGGGTATTTGCTTATGCTATATGTCTTTGTACTCTATTAATACGGAGCTGCAGAAGGGATAAAGAGAACAGGTCGCCCTCCTCTCAGTTTATATCAAATACCTGCCACCTTGGGCTCTTAAACTCATAAAAGTGGACGTGGAATTTTTTCTTTATTCTACACCAATCACTCCTCACTTCCTCATGAGGTAGTGTCCTTCCACTTTATTTGCCCTATTTTGTAAAATAATGTTTTTTATCAAAAGACAGTCATGTGGTAATATGGTAGGGGTCAAGTCAAGTCAAGTCAGAGAATTTATATAGCGCACTACATACCCAGAGGGTTTCAAGGCGCTTAGGAAGGGGAGGAGGATTATTTGTCAAATATCCATGTTTTAAGTTGCTTTCTGAATGCTAGGTGGTTCTGGGTAAGGCGAAGGTAAGCGGGGAGTGAATTCCAAGTTTTAGCAGCCAGGTATGAGAAGGATCTGCCTCCCATGGTGGACTTGTTGATGCGAGGTACAGTGGCGAGGGCTTGGTTGGAAGAACGTAGTTGGCGGGGGGGGGGTGTAGAAGGACAGACGTGAGTTGAGGCATTCTGGTCCGATGTCGTAGAGTGATTTGTGAGCGTGGGTAAGCAGTCGGAAAGTGATCCTCTTATTGACGGGTAGCCAGTGGAGGTCTTTAAGGTGACCAGAGATGTGTTCGTTACGTGGGATGTCTAATATGATCCTGGCTGAGGCGTTTTGGATTCGTTGGAGTTTCTTCTGGAGTTTCGCGGTAGTACCTGCGTAGAGTCGGCTCGTGACCAGAGCGTGGGTGACTGTTTTCCTTGTTTCGGAGGGGATCCAGCGAAATGTTTTTCTGAGCATGCGAAGGATGTTGAAGCAGGAAGAGGATACGGCGCTGACTTGTCTGTTCATTGAGAGTGAAGAGTCCAGGATGACGCCTAGGTTCCGTGCGTGGTCTGTCGGGATGGGTGCTTTTCCGAGGGCTTCCGGCCACCAGGAGTCGTCCCATGCAGAGGGGGATGTACCTAAGATGAGGACTTCTGTTTTGTCTGAGTTCAGTTTCAGACGGCTTTGTTTCATCCATTCGGCAACTTCTTTCATTCCTTCGTGTAGGTTAGTTTTGGCGGTGCTGGGGTCATTGGTGAGAGAAAGGATTAGTTGAGTGTCATCCGCGTAGGAGATGATGTTGAGGTTGTGTTGGCGGGCGATGGCCGCGAGGGGGCTCATGTATACGTTGAAGAGGGTGGGGCTGAGTGAGGATCCTTGTGGTACACCACAGATGACTTCGGTGGCCTCTGACTTGAAAGGTGGGAGGCGGACTCTCTGGGTTCTTCCGGTGAGGAACGAGGTGATCCAATCAAGTGCTTTTCCTTGGATTCCGATGTTATTGAGGCGTTGTAAAAGGGTGCTGTGGCAGACTGTGTCGAATGCTGCAGAGAGGTCAAGGAGGATGAGGGCGACTGTGTCTCCATTGTCCAGTAGAGTTCGAATGTCGTCTGTTGCTGCAATGAGGGCGGTCTCAGTGCTGTGTTTTGCTCGGAAGCCAGATTGTGAGGGGTCGAGAGATTTGTTGGATTCGAGGAAGGCGGCGAGCTGGTTGTTGACAGCTTTCTCGATGACTTTGGCCGGGAATGGAAGAAGCGAGATGGGGCGGTAATTTTTGAGTTCGGTGGGGTCCGCCGTGGGTTTTTTCAGAAGGGCGGTGAGTTCAGCGTGTTTCCAGCTTTCCGGGGAGGTGGCGGAGTTGAAGGAGCAGTTGATGACGTCTCGGAGGTGCGGTGCTATGACGGAGTCTGCTTTGTTGAAGATGTGGTGAGGACATGGGTCTGTGGGGGATCCTGAGTGGATGGAGTTCATCAGGCGGATGGTGTCCTCAGTGGAGATTGGGTTCCAGTCGTTAAGGGTGTTCACGGGGGGAGAGTGTTCAGCAGATGGTAAGGTGGGTTGGTTTCCGGGTTGGTTGTCAAAGCTGTTGTGGATGTCTGCAATCTTGTTGTGGAAAAATGAGGCTAGGGAGTCGCAGAGGGCTTGAGAGGGGGTGATGTCGTTGGAGTTGGCCGAGGGATTGGAAAATTCCTTGACGATGTTGAAAAGTTCCTTGCTGTTGTGGGCGTTGTTGTCGAGTCGATCCTTGAATGCTGTTTTCTTGGCTTTTCGGATTAGTTGGTGGTGAGTGCGGGTGGCGTTTTTGAAGGCGTCCTTGGTGCTAGTGGTTGGGTCTTTTTTCCAGGCCTTTTCAAGGGAGCGGCAGAGTTTCTTGGACTTCTTAAGATCATCGTTGAACCATGAGGCCTTCTTGCTGCCAGGTTTGCTTTGACGTTTTTTCAGTGGTGCTAAGGTGTCGGCGGTGTTGGATAACCATAGGGTGAGGTTGGCGGCGGCTTCGTTAGCGTTAGAAGAGAGGGCTGGGGTGTTTCGAAGGAGCGATGCGGAGATCTGGTCCGTGGTGATTTTGTTCCAGTTTCTTTGCAGGGTAGGATGGAGGTGGATGGTGGGTTTTGGTTTGTTGTAGGTGAAGTGAACGCAGCTGTGGTCGGTCCAGAGGAGATCCGTAGTGTGGCTGAAGGAGACATGATTGCTGGAGGTGAAGATGGGGTCGAGTGTGTGACCTGCGATGTGGGTGGGGGAAGTGACTAGATGTTTAAGTCCGAGGTTGGCGAGGTTGTCTAAGAGGGTGGCGGTGTTGCGGTCGTTGATCTTTTCAAGGTGAAAGTTGAGGTCTCCCAGAAGGATGTAGTCTTTGGAGGGGAGCGCGTGTGGGGTGATGAAATCCGTGATGTCTTCACTGAATTTTGCGCGGGGTCCTGGTGGTCTGTAGAGGAGGGTGCCTCTGAGTGTTGTTTTGGGGTCGATGTGGATCTGGAAGTGAAGGTGTTCGGAGTTAGCGAGGTTGGCGTCAGAGCTGGTTGAGATGCGGATTGATTTCTTATGGACGATAGCGATGCCTCCTCCTGTGTGGCTGGTGCGGTCTTTGCGAGTGATCTTATAGTCTTCAGGGATGGCAATGGTGATGTCTGGGGCGGAGGAAGTATTCATCCATGTTTCTGTTAGGAAGGCGATGTCTGGAGAAATGGTGTCTAGTAGATGCCATAGGTCAATGGCGTGTCTGTGGACCGAGCGGGTGTTGAGAAGGATGCATTGTAGGTGGTTGGTGTCGGGAGTCAGAGGTGTGGTCGTAGCGGAGATGTTGTCGGTGCCGCTGAATTTGCAGGAGAAGCAGGAGAAAGGTCCATGGGTTTGTCCAGGGGCGGCTTGGACGCAGTTGGGGGCGCGACCGGGGTTAAGGGCTAGGAGGGTGGCGGCATCGTAGGTAATGCGGGCGGGCAGGGAAGTGCGAAGGGCAGGGGGTCTGGCGCTGGGCGCGGTCCAGGCGCGGACGGGCGTAGACGGGCTTACCTTTGGCGCACCTTCGGCGCGGATTGGGCGCGGTCGCTGCGCGTGAACGCTGCGAGCGGGAAGAACTGTCATATATGGATGGTGGAGGGGGAGAGGCGAGGTCGTCTCAGCTGGGAGGCGGGGCGGGCTAGGTATCAGGACAACAACAACAAAATGGAGGGCGCTTGGGGGAATAGGCAGAAAGATCAGCAAAGTCGCGCTGGCAATGAAAGATAACTAAATATGCAAAGCGGCGTACAAGGCGCACAGCAGGCAATTCAATCAGGCAATGCAAAAGCACAAAGCGTTTTGGGACGATACCGGAGCCAAAGGGAGCGACCACTCGGCTGGGAAGCGTAGAGTGAGTCACGGCGCTTCCAGGTAACGGAGCGCTCTTCAAGTCTGTGGGAGGGCGTCTCAGCTGGGAGGCGGGGCGGGCTAGGTATCAGGACAACAACAACAAAATGGAGGGCGCTTGGGGGAATAGGCAGAAAGATCAGCAAAGTTGCGCTGGCAATGAAAGATAACTAAATATGCAAAGCGGCGTACAAGGCGCACAGCAGGCAATTCAATCAGGCAATGCAAAAGCACAAAGCGTTTTGGGACGATACCGGAGCCAAAGGGAGCGACCACTCGGCTGGGAAGCGTAGAGTGAGTCACGGCGCTTCCAGGTAACGGAGCGCTCTTCAAGTCTGTGGGAGGGCGTCTCAGCTGGGAGGCGGGGCGGGCTAGGTATCAGGACAACAACAACAAAATGGAGGGCGCTTGGGGGAATAGGCAGAAAGATCAGCAAAGTCGCGCTGGCAATGAAAGATAACTAAATATGCAAAGCGGCGTACAAGGCGCACAGCAGGCAATTCAATCAGGCAATGCAAAAGCACAAAGCGTTTTTGTGCCTGCCTGTTGTGTATTGCATGTCTGGCTCTGGATGACAGGGGATGGGGAGGTGCAGTGGCTACAGAGGGCCGGGATGAGTCAGTGCTAGGCTGAATAGGCCTGATCTGCATTTAGAAAAGTGGGAGGAGTAGCACCTGAACCTGAAAAGGACTGTGCCTGCCTTCCACAATACTGGCTCCTCACCCCTGTGGTGCGTCTGGGGCCAGAGCCTACGTTAACGATGGGGACTGTTGTGCACTTGTCAAGTGCCCCCAGAACTGGTTTGGACTGGGTCCAAGGCCTGAGCCAGGGCAGAACAAAGACTTGAGGGAGATAAATATTGGGGCTGTGACCTCACGTATTTGTTGTACCTGCTTGGTATTCACTGAACTGGTGCTTACTGGAGGATTGCTGGGCACCAGGAAGAACCGCCGGAAAGGACTTCCCCCTCTGCCGGAGGGCCCTGTGAGCTGGCCTGACTGTGCCCAGCTCTGCCCTTTGCGATTTTGGGGCTCAGCACATGGTGAGCGCTAGAGTTTCACCCTGCTCATGAAGTGCATGGTGGGCGCTTCCCCATCTTGTTGTTTGAGCCTGAAAAGTGGGCTCGATCTCCAAAAGCAGCGGGTGCAGTGTGCATTCGCACTGTGAGGAGTGTTTCCTGCCGAGAAGGAATCCTGATGCTGGGATTCCTCAATGTTGCCTGGTTGTCGGTGGGGCATTGATCCTGAAATCCTGATCCTGGGCATGGCTCCAGTGCAGAAGAGAAGAGCCCAGTGTGTTTCCTCAGCCGGTTGCGGGCGGTGCACGGACGTACACGGGAGAGAGCAGAGCCTTTTGGGCTCTATTCAGCCACAACAGGCGGCCCCTCCTCTTCAGCGAGAGATGGACTGCAGCTGCTGAGAAGGGAAGAAGGGGGGCCCAGCCAAGAAGAAGGGACATAAGGCCACAGTGCCTCTGCCTTGGTCATCGGGAGGTCTTCAGATAGCCTTTGGGAGTCTGACTCACCAGAGTGAGGGTGAGTCTGGCCATTGGAGGAATTACCTATGCGGGGGTGACCGAGTGAGGTCTTCCCACCCTCTGGAGCATTGCTCTACCTGTTAGTAGCAGTGCAGGGATTACCCCAACCCTGGACACGAGACCAGGAAAGGTCTCCAACTTTTTTTAACACCCATAGCTGCACCTGGGAGAGTCGTGGCAGCTGCCGGTTGCATGTCCTGTTAGGGGCCCACTATTGGTACCTGGGGCCATCGTTAGGTGAGCCCAACGTGGGCCCCCGCTGAAGTATTTCGGAGGCTGCATCACAGGACAGGGGGTGCAGCTGCCATATCCGCCTGAAGTAATGTTTTCCAGAGTATGTGCACTGTGACAGGTGTTTACTGTTGTGCATTGTGCAGAGGATATGTGTAATGTGGTATGCTAATTATTATCATGATGTTCATGCCTCATGCTTTTTGCTAAGTGCACTCTTACCCATAGTTTCTGGTTGTCCTCCCTAATGGTCATTTATGTACGGGCTATGAGAGTGGCCCGATTGGCCTGGTGACTTATGTGTACTATCATCAGTGTTTATTGTGGTTCTCTATTGTAGAGATTTCTGCCTAAGACTGGTTGCCTTCACTAACTGTGAGTTGTGATGTTATGACAGTGGCCCGATTGGCACTGTGGTGAATGTAATCCTTGTAAAGTCATGCCAAGTGCCAAGTTGCACAGTGTATATCTGTGAATATGTTCTAATGTGTTCTATGAATAATACAAAGGCTATTTTTACACAACCTTGTGTGGAGTTTCTGTTGTGGTGTACCTAGTGTGTCACTGCTGTGTGAGTGTGTTACACAAACTCCTTACACAGTGCCTCAGGAATAAGCCTGACTGCTCTGCCAAGCTACCAAGGGGGTGAGCAGGGGTTATCTTCCATGTTTAACTCCCTTGCACTGACTAGAGGGGTGGTTTCTGCCTGACTTAGGAGCATGCCCTAGCCAACCTGAAATACCATTTCTAACAACATCACTTTAAAATATGTCACACATTTTCCTGCACCTCTATTACAAAATGGCCGCCATGTGGTCATTGCTTGCAGTGCCCTTTTTGTTCATGTGCGACTAAATTAAGATCTCCTTCACGCTATTTATCCGGTTCTGGTCAAAGATTATATAATCACTGCTTCTTCCCTAGCGCATTAACTAGTCCGACAGTTGTCTTGGCTTATTTTGTTCTATATCCTACAGCAGGAGCTTGTTGAGCTATCCAGGTGGCATCTCCGCTCCACCCCCTGGTTAGCGCTACATGAGATTATTATTGGTATGTTGTTCTTGTTTTGCATCCCATTATGTGTGAGGGGCAGTGGCATGATAGATAATAATCCTGTTGTTCTATTTCATAGAGTAATAGTGGCCGCACGGCGCAAGGGACACCAGTGCACTAAATGAACAGTTATTTTGCTTTACAGGTATCGGTACTAGAGATATATGTGGTACAGTGTTGTTAACGTGCCTCATGGTGTATGTACTCTGATCTGATAGTTGTTTAATCTCATTGCAGATCTCCCTCCCCACTGACCCCATCCTAGTCTTCCCTCACTTGATAACTCAGTTGAGTCTGTTTTACTCAGACCTCGGGGCTATCAGGAGGTGGACCCCATTGAGCATTGTATGACTCCGAGGATTCAAGACCTTGACAGAATCAACGGCCCACAAATTGTTATCCTCCTGGTCATACGTTGGCATGGCAACCTTAGAGGATGTATTAGCCTCCTTGGCCTTGGTACAGGCCGAATTGGCCGCTTCTAGGGCTGAAACTGCCACCTTGCAAACTCAGGTAGATAGGATGCAACGAAACCCATTTGACGCAGGGACATTGCACGCCCCCCATGCATCCTCTGTGGTAGTAGAGGTCCCTACACCTATCCTTTTAGCTACACCAGAAAAATTCTATGGGGATAGCAGCAAGGTACAAGTGTTCCTCACACTGGTGTTACTTCATTTCACATGTAAAATCAAGGCCTTTAACCCTAGTCATGCCAGAGTAGCGTTCTTAATATCCTTTTTAGCAGGGGATGCTGCTCAATGGGCAGTACTGCTAGTAAAGAGGTACGATCTCCTCCTGTATGATTGGGACTCTTTTATTAAGGAATTTGAGAGAACATTCAACGGCCGAGCAGCCACCCTTTCAGCAGACTGGGATTTGTTAGAGTTAAGACAAGGTAACTGTGATCTCATCTCCGATTTAAACAACTTCAGGAGATTGGTAACAGAAAGCGGTTATCTTCCACCAGGGATTGCGGGAGGAGATAAAGGATGTATTAGCCCAAGTGGATCCACAACCTGCTTCATGTGAGCATCTCATCAGCCTGGTATTATGGCTGGATCATCGAATCGGTGAGCAAAAGGGGGAACACAAGAAGAGAGGCCAATACGCGATTCGGTTTGATCAACCCCGGACCCCTGACAGTAGCCAATCCTCTAAACCAGAACTTATGGAGATTGGGACAGTGCATTCACCTCTCACTACAGAGGAAAGAGAGTACCGTCTGAAGAAAGGGCTGTGCATTTACTGCGGAAAGAAGGGCCACTTTATTAAGGAATGCACGCTGAGATCCAAGTATCCACGGACGGAATTTAAGAAAGTTTCTACGATTACGTCAGGACCCCCGATGGTAAATGAGCAAGCTTGAAGAAGGAAGAGGGGACCCCTTTAAGCCAGGCGTACATCCCATCCTTAGGAGGTGATATCATGAAGAAAAGAAATCACTTTTACGTGGACCTACGTTTGTTGATTCAAGATGAGTGGCATCTTGTTCGGGCTATGCTAGATTCGGTATGCAGCGTTTAGAACGCAAGCATTACCACGGAATACCTTTACAACGCGGGCGTAACAACGAAAGTTGTTACCACGCATTGCACTGGGGGGCGCTCAAGGATAGTAAATGATTTAATTTACTATCCCAACACCTTCCCTACTATCCACGGGGACTGGTGTTGGAATAGTAAATTAAATTAATCAATTTTGCGCCCCCCAGCGCAATGCGTGGTAACAACTTTCATTGTTACGAACGCGTTGTAAAGATACGGGTTGTCAATGTATGCATTCTAACGTCATACATCCGCTAGATTCCAGTGCCACCGGATGTTTTATGGACCAGGAGCAAGCGCTCTCCCTGGGAATCGACCCACAATAAAAAGAAATAACGGAGGGTGTGTTTGCGGTTGATGGAAGACGTCTGGATCCCGGACCCATCCGTTTCACAACAGGAGCCCTAGATGTTCTACTGGAAACAGACCAGAGGGAGAGCTTAGCTTTTAACATCATTCAAGCACCCCAATACGGAGTGATACTTGCATTGCCTTGGCTGAGAACACATAACCCCCAAGTGGATTGGGAGGAGAAAACCCTTCTGTTTACTACAGAACACTGCAGAAAGCATTGTATCCAATCTTGTATCAACCCTGCCATGGCCTTGGCGTCATGTCTTCACATTACTACCGCGATGGAACATGATGTGAGCCTACCTAAGGAGTACCAGGAGTATGTGGAGGTGTTCAATGCAATGGAGGCAGAAGTATTACCACCTCACTGACCCTAAGACTGCCAGATAGACTTGGTACTAGGTGCCATCATACCAGCTGGGAGAATATATGCTCTCACGGAACCCGAGAATGTTCATCTCTGCGCTTACCTGGATAGGTACTTGGCTTTGGGGTTTATACATGACTCAAAGCCCCCTGCTGCCTCTCCGTTGTTTTTTACACCCAAGGCGAATGGAGAGATGCGTGCCTGAGTGGACTTTAGATCATTGAATGCCATCACTGTCAAGAACAGGTATCTTTGCCCTTAATCAACGTATTGCTGGAACAAGTCAAAAAGGCAGTGATATACACCTGTTTAGACCTTAAGGGAGCATACCACTTGGTCCGTTCGTATGCGCAGAAGAGACGAGTGGAAGACGGCATTCAAGACCCGCTTTGGACTATACAAGTATCTTGTGATGCCATTCGGCTTGTGCAACGCCCCTGTAGCATTTCAGTTCTTTTTTAATGATGTCCTGCAAAAGTACCTGGACCGGTTCGTAGTGGTGTACATCGACGATATTCTGATCTATTCGTCCAACGTGGAGATTCACACACAACATGTATGCACCATCTTGCGAACCCTACATTGCCATCATTTGTACTGTAAGATCAGCAAATTTGAGTTCAGTGTTACCACTGTCGAATTCCTTGGAGTGATGCTGACCCCTTGGTAACATGAAATGTCAGAAAGGAAGATAGTCGCAGTTAAAGAGTGGCACAAATCATTGAATGTCTGCGATATCCTGTGTTTTTTGGGTTTTGCTAATTTTTACAGCTGGTCCATCAATCATTCTCGCCTCGGACATGGCTGCTCCCCTCACGAGGCTGTTGAGGAAGTAGACTGTTTTCCAGTGGACGGAGGTGGCCCAAAAGGGGTTTGAAGTCCTAAAACGTGCTTTTATGTCAGCCCCAGTGTTGGTGCCTGCTGATTCCGACCGACCATACATCATTGCGGCGGATGCCTCAGACTCAGCAGTGGGAGCAGTGCTTTTGCAACGCCATGCGACAACCGGCCATTTGCACCCCATAGCTTATATGTTGAGAAAGTTCAATCCTGCGGAGCGTAATGGCATGATAGCAGAAAAAGAACTGCTGGCTATTAAGAAGGCTTTCCTGGATTGGAGACATTTACTGATGGGGACCAGGCATCTGGTGACCTTGTTCACTGACACCTCCAAATCATGACGGCAACAAGACATCTGACACCACTGTATTGAGGTGGATGCTATTCTTCGCGGAATACAACTTCCTAGTGACATATAGAACAGGAAAGGAAAATAAGAAGGCAGATGCCTTAACCAGACAATCGGCATCTGTATGCCTCGAGGAAAGTACAAAAATGATATTATTAATCCTCAGAATGTGATAGGTGCTCCCTGTACTGACACCTTCCTTAAAAGCGTAGCCCACAACGCCCACAACGCCCACAACGCCCACAACGCCCTCAATGAGAATTTGAAGGTCTCCCAGTGCAAGGAAACCAGCTCCTACTACCTATCTGTTCCCTGCATAAGCAAGCCTTCCATTGGTGCCATACCCTACCCAGTGCTGGCACAACAGTCAACAAAAAACATTGGAAAGGGTGATGCGTCAGTTCTGGTGGTCCACCATCAAGAAATACATATCCACATGGGTTAACAAATGCACGATTTGTAGCCAAATGAAAACCATGCATGCTCGACAGACGGGTCTCCTGCAACCGCTTCCAACTCCAACACAACCATGGGAGAAAATGTCTGTGGACTTTGTGGCAGAGATGCCAGTTGACCAGGGATATAAAGTCATTATAGTAGTCGTGGATTACTTAACTAAGATGGCCCATTTTGTTGCCAGTAGAAATATCCCCACAGCGAGTACAATAGCCCACTTGTTATTGACGCACATAGTCCGGTTGCATGGGTTACCGAAAATCATAGTCTCAGACCGAGGAACTCAGTTTACTGCCAACTTTTGGAGGGTGTGGTGTTCGGCACTAGACATAGCTATTAACATCTCCACAAGCTTTCACCCTCAAACAGATGGCCAGACTGAGAGGGTTAATCAAACCTAAAACAGTACCCCAGGTGCTATGTGGATGACACTACGGAGGCCTGGTAGATAGGTTGTGGTTAGCTGAAGTGGCATATACCAGCGCTACCCAAAACTCAACAAAACTCACACCCTTTTACTATTCATATGGGTTTCACCCTCGCTTCACCACCTTGTTACACCCTTTACAGCCTACACAGGTGCCCGAAGTACATGAGAGGATCACACATATACAGAACGTTTTGAGGGATGCCGGAGCAGCCTGAGAGCAGCTAAGATTCATCCTACAGCAGGGACTCGATGAGCTTGCCAGGTGGCATCTCCGCTCCCCCCTGTTTAGTGGTACATGAGATTATTATTGGTATGTTGTTCTTGTTTTCCATCCCATTATGTGTAAGGGGCAGTGACATGAATAGATAATAATCCTGTTGTTCTATTTCATAGAGCAATAGTGGGTGCAAGGGACACCAGTGCACTAAAGGAACAGATATTTTGCTTTACAGGTATTGGTACTAGAGATATATGTGATACAGTGTTGTTAACGTGCCTCATGATGTATGTACTGATGTGATAGTTGTTTAATCCCATTGCAGATCTCCCTCCCCGCTGACCCCATCCTTCCCTTCCCCCTCTTGATCACTCCTTTGAGACAGTTGTTTTAGTCAGACCTCAGGGCTATCAGGAGTTAGACCCCATTGAGCATTGTACGACTCAGAGGATTCAAGGCCTTGACGTCTATTTAGCTAGCAACAGAATAAATAACCACTTCATTTTTTTAAAGTTCCAGTGACAAACATCCATGTAGTACTTTTTATGGTGGTAAAATTCCCCTGCTCCAGCTCTTTAAATATTTAGGACACCAGTCAAAAAAAGTCCTAGAAAAGCAAAGGCCTGCCTTTAATTGGCACTTCCAGTGCTCACTCTATGTTATAAGGCCTATAGAGTAATATAAACTGAGTCTGGTCGACTAGTTTACTCTGCATCATTTCATAACCAGCTTCCTCTGGAGATTCCTGCAATCTTGTCTAGAGTTTAAGTACCTCTAAAACCGTATTGTTTCTGTCAAATATCCAGTATTAAAAGCATAGTATAATATATATACTTTGTTCTTCTTTTGCCCCAAATATTTGCCTGTCTCTTCACTCTCGTCCAATTTCTCTTTGATTTCTATTAGTTTTCTTTCATATAAAATGTATATTTGTTCAAAGAACATTAATTTACTTTGAACTGCAAGACTTTAATGCATATAAGCCCTGCTGGGGAATTTCAGAAAACATATCCTATGTTTACCTCAGACTCAACCCACGAAATAGGCATACATACAAGACAAATCTGCTGTCGCATATACATAAGCGCTGCCAAACACTATCACGAATAACAGGGGATTCTTAAGCATGTGTAACTTTCACTGCTTTTGAGATTGAGATCCTCTATGGAACACTAACATTTCCTCAGCCAATCACAATGGTTGGAATCTTGGCAATGACCGCTGTTGCTTACCTGTATTCTAATTTCATTTGTAGGGACATTGTTGGCACTGAATGCTCATATGATGGTTAGTTGAATAGGTGTTGTTAATTTCTTGGTTGTAAGCCTTTCGTCGGCTGAGGCCAATAACTGTTGATCAGACAGCTAATAACAGGTAATACCAGAAACACAAGGCATTAAAAACAGGTACGATCCTAATCAGAGGCCAATATCATTTTTTTGGCACCTCGAATGAAACATTTGGATGTGTTGGACTGGCAAAGTGCTATAATGCCTTAGATCCACAACTTTGAAGCTTTCGATGTCATAATGCTAAAACATCCAACAAAAATTGACTCGCACTGCTTTTTGCAGCCTTATATATTCAGTTGTTTTCCATTCGCACTGATTTCAAGTACACTAGACAGGGACAAAATAGTTAGTTTCTTTCCTCTCTTAACTCTGAAAGTGTTCTAAACTTCTGATGTTACAAGACAGCATACTCTAATAGAATTAATGGATGGTTTAGAGAGAATTATCATTGAGCTAACAAAGCATAATTTGAGCAGAAAGCAATTATCTCATGCTAATTATGCTGGAATAATCATTAATGCTATGATAGGTCATTTGTCCTAGTTCTACTTCAATAAGGGACAGTGCATGTAAGGACACGGCATCACCTAAAGTTTGTTGCGAGTTTTTGAGATAATAGTGACAAGTACATAATACAGGACCTTATCAATTATTCAGAAATCCTGCTGGAAGCGTTAGTATAACTTCAATCCAACCTCCTAAAACAATATCCCGAAGAAATACAAGGGCATCTATGAGGCTTTACATAATAGTGTTACTAAAAATAAGGCAGAGCGCAGCACCCTGCAACACAAATGGAGCAATAACAAATGATTTATGCAGGATAAAAATGAGTGAGAGAACAAATTGCTAAACTCCCATCTCCAGCCAATATTCTTTTATTGTATGTCACATTTTATTGTTTAAAGGAAACTAATAAAAGTGGAATTTTGCGGGCTGGTGGCAGTATTTCCTAAAGATGAACTGTAAGGAAACGACTTTTTTTTTAGTTATCTGCTGTGTTGCCAAGCAACGTTTTCTGTGCATTGGGCCTTCAATGTCTGCCACTTAGTTGCGGGTATTTCGCATATTGCATTTACAGCACAAGCACAAGACATTTGAATCAAGCAAGAGAAAATACCTTATTGTTTTACTGTTTATAAATGAGACACCTTAACCTTCATACATATTGTTGAACATAAATGTACATGTACCAATTCAGTGCTTAATTTGTAAAACAATAAGAGCTCACAGTTTTGCACAGAAGCCAGTGGTCGGTACTATTGAAAGCTGTGAAGGCTTGATACCACCTCATGCTCCTCTCATCCACCACCAGACCAGTGCTTAATTTGAGCCGGTGGTTTTCGGTGCCGGCACGACCCTTAATTGCAGTACCTTTGATAGCCGGCCACATGGTGGCGCTGTTTGTCTCATTTGGAGATTAACACAAAAGCACTTCTTTAATAATTCAATATGCACTACAGATAAGTAATGCCTCCCAAGCCATCCTTATACCTTTGGAGTCCTGGAATAGTCTGAATTGCCACTCTTGTAAAAGTGTGATGGGTAGTAGTTGAGTTTATATTGGCATTGACACTTCAAAGCGAAGCAAGGGGGGATGCAAACTGATTAGCCCCCTAACGAGGGCCCTGGCGCTTATTTTACTTTTACAGATTAAGCAGTGCACCAGACACTCCTTGCACTTTTATCTCACTCTTTGGGTTCTTTTTCATCCATTATTTCTTTCGTTGTCACCATTTTTCCGGCTTTCTTCCTCCTCCCTTTTCTTTTTGTTTTTCCTGGTTCTTATGACTGGGTGTCACTGTAGGCAGCTCCATGTTTAGAATCTGGGGGTGTCAACAAGACTAAACTAGCTTTGCTAGATATGTTGGTTGGAAGTTAGTTTACTTCTATTTGGAAAACCGTAAAACAGAAGCTTCCTTGATTAAAGGAGGACTAGCTTGTTCTTTTTTCCACCACTGCCTGCATCCTCAAGTGCATTTAGTCAGGTAACAGTTTAATGTCAACAGGTACTGGGCAAGCAGGTGCGCCACCCACTCATCACATCCACCCCCTACTCATTTTCTGTGGACGTTGATTTATGTATTTCGCACTACATGAATAAATCGACATGAGTGGGGTGCTCACTCTCTTGAAATGCAAAGACTGAATGTGTAATTTAGATGAAACCTGGCTAGTTCCGCCCCTAAATGTATACTCAGTGAAACATTGGACAGCTCTCACTCTCCAGCTGACCTCCCTTACTTACTTGTTCTCCATTAGAGCATGTAATGGCCGACTCCAGGGGGATATCCCGGGGCGGTCAACTTATAGAGGTATGGGGCACGCATCTGTAATAGATTACTTTATGGTTAGCTTGCCATTGTGGCCCGAGTCCTTGATTTTAGCATAAGTACTCGCATTGAAAGTGACCACTATCCTTTGACCACCGTGATGGATTTCCAGTTGACCAGTAAGGACGGTGTCCAGAAAACTACTTTAAGCAACGATATGTGCGGTGGGGTACGGGTGACCCCGACCCACCGATCACACTACCCCACCCTACCTGTGTGTTCAACATACACTACGTTTTACTGCATTGGGGGTGACCCACTTGTCGATATTTCAGTTATATGCCTGTTGAGAGAGTGTCGGGTGGGATTTCCTAGGGGTGGAGGGTGGGATCGGGTGTGAACGGGGTTTGTTAGTTTGTTCTGGTTCAACGACAAAATGAAAAACCGAATTCACTATGTTTCTATATATGCTCTGAGCAAACGCATGCATGTACCACCAGGATTAATACTGAGCTCGTATATATGGAAATGTATGCATGTTACTGCTCTAAATACTATGCTAATAAAAAGATTTTTTTTAAAAAGCAACGATATGAGAATAGTCCAAGGTGGGAGAAGAATCCGATGGGCAACTATAAAGCTGTCCACTGAAAATATGGCCAAAATGTATCGGAGCATACTCCCCCTGTTAGAAAGGGCGAATTTTATTTCTATTGAAAATTGTATGGGCAGTGACCTTTCTAGAATACATAAGGAATTGGTTTCAACTTTGGTGGACTCTTTCTATAAATTTGGCCCAATTAAGCCAAAATCGCAAGGCAAAAGAAATCTTTGATTTAACAGGGGTTGTAGGGACCCGAAGTGTGCATTGCTATTGGCTTTAAAGTAAGGCAACAAGCTATGTGTTACTGAAGCCAGACAGGCATACAAACTAATGATTAATAACGCAATATCAGAGTGGGAAGCATAACGATGGTCCACGATTAGAACTGCACTTGTGGTAAAGGATTGAAGGTCTTTTTGGAATCTTGTCCACTCTGGGAAGTCAGAGGGCAAGACCACAATCGATCCAAACATCTCGCAGGAAGTATGGTCCCTATATTTTAAAGAGCTTTACTCCATCCCCCTCTCACTGAGAAGCGAGACCCCACCAAGTGTTTTGGCCCCGGATCCTACGTGGTTTACACGACTATTTTCACTGGCCGAAGTCCAAATGGCTGTATCCAGCCTGCAACTGAATAAAGGCCCAGAACTGGACAGGATACCGGGTGATCTCTTCGGAGATGAACCGAGAGTATGGGTTCCTTACCTTTTAGTAGTATACAATGCTATACTGTAGGGGTTACCACTCCCATGTACCTGGTTGGGGCGGAGATAATTCCCATCTATAAGAAGGGTTCTCCGCTCGAACCTTATAATTATCGGCCGAATAGCCTTCTTGATGCGAGTCAGAAAATGTATGCCAGGCTTCTCTTACAACGTTTACAGGACTGGACCAATGACAACATCTTGACTCCACTTCAGGCGGGCTTTAGTGCCAAAACATCAACAACTGACCAGCTATTCCAGCTACAGGTTCTCCATTGGAAGCACGTAGTACTGGAAGGGGGTAGTTTACACCTTACCCTCGTGGACCTGAAGTCCACATTTGATATGGTGGACCGGAATCAGCTTTGGTCCATTCTACCATAAATGGGGGTACCACCATACCTATGCTACCAATTCAAACTCCTCCACGAAGGTGCATTTGCCAGAGTCCGTTTTGGCAAGCAAGGCCAATTAACTGGGCCGTTCTCGATCGAGAAGGGTGTTAGACAGGGCTGTGTGCTTGCCCCAGCCCTCTTCTCCCTTTTCCTCAACGGGCTTATAGAAGATCTCCTTGCTATTAAAGATATCAACTCCCCCAAACTGGCCTCTCAAAGATTTCCTGCCCTTATGTTTGCGGACGACACCCTGCTGCTCTCTAAATCGCCAATGGGCATGCAGAGGGTGTTGAACCAGTTCAATTTCTGTAACAAAAGAAACTTGGTGGTCAACATCAATAAGACCAAGTACATGGTCTTCAGCGCCAGAACCATCAACTGCCCCCATCCGATGATGGAAAGCAGACAGCTGGAAAGGGTACCAATTTTTGATTACCTAGGTTTATCACTGAATGATAAAATGGGGTGGGGCGCTCAAATGGCTAAGGCCAATTTAAGACTAGCACAGGCAGCAGGGGGAATATTAAAAGTGCAAAACAATTGTGCATACAAAATAGTAAGTGCCCAACTCGAAATTTTTAGAGTTCAAGCCAGGTCTTCATCCCTTTACAGGGCGGAACTCTTGGGGCACATAGCAGCAAACAACTTATCTATCACGGAAAACAATTTAGTTAGGCAACTACTGACCATGCCAAGAAGTATTCAGTTAGTCCCGCTCAGACTGGACTTGAACATCCGCCCGGTTGCAGATGACATTGCTGCATGGCCACTCCTTTATTGCAGGCGGCTGTGGAGTACTCCTGAGCTGGTGAGCTATAAGGAGGAACTAAAGGTGGTGATGGCCTCACTAGGTGCCGCTAGGATCCTGTGGCTATCCTTTGTAAGGCAGTCTCTCATTTTGATTGTGCTCGAGAATCTCTGGTCAAATCTCGAGGTTTCCTGCCCATCCATTTCTAAAAAAAACATGTCTTGTACCATAAAAGACTTTAATCCAAGGAAGGTACTTTGTTTAGTTAAAACGCCAAGTCTAACTGATACCTTCCTGGATTATAAGTCTAAGTACAGCTTTGAGCAGGTGATTGATGCTATTCAACCCACCCTAGCGAAGAAGCTTTATCTACAATTTAGATATGGAACTCTGCCTTTATATTCAATGACCAAAAGGTGGACAGGGGGTCCTGCATGCCCTTGCCCAGGCTGCCAAAGAGAGGATGAAACTCCTGTACATGTTATCCTCTTCTGTCCGGTATATGGCAACATCAGGAAGAAGTGGATTATTCAGCTGTGCAAGAATTTGGGCATCAAAAACTATCTTGCTTTTTTCAGGATTCTGAAAACCGATACCAATTCAGTGATAGTGTCCGCCGTAGCAAAGTATCTGTTCCTAATGTGGTCAATCCGAAGGAATCTGATTAGTTAAGATCGTTACACATTTGCACTAAGTTCCATTGGAGAAGAAGGGAGTGAATGAGTGTACTAATTGCCTATTTTATACATTTTAAGGCTTCTCCAGATTTAAGTCTCAATTTTACTATTTTAAACAAAAATCTTTTTTATATACATCCTTACTGCTGATTTTTATGATGATGGATTGTATTAATGAATTGTATTTTATAGCTAAATACATTGATTGAAAGCTGTATTTTTTATGTGCTTTTATGGTAAATCCAACCGCAATAAAGCTTTGTTGTGTTGAGTTGAGTAATTTACAGTTTCAAAGGAGAAGAGTACTGCAGTGACACATTGGTGCTTTTGCCCTACTAAACTCGTGGTTCCTCCACCTCGTTTAGAGGCAAGGAGACATCGAGGTTTCCAACGGCAGAGCCTTAGCACCATCCACTGCAGTGCTGCCAGGTAAGCGTTATGAATGGGTTGCCCTGATTTTCCTGTGCATGGCTGCCATGTGTAGCTTAGCAGTCTCAAGCAGTAAAATAGAAACTACCCATCACCTGGTTGGAGCAGACTCCCTGCAGTTCAGAGACTTTTGTCACTTGTCAGGACAAATATTCCACTTTGGAGTTTACTTCTGCAGAACAAAAAGAAATACCCCTATGGCAACCAGCTGGGAAATTCGGTTTGGTGAAAGTGCACCTAATGCTCTAGTGGATGCATTTTCATCAAAGAGATCTTTCCTGGCATCTCTTAATATGTCCTACATTTTCTTGAGCCCTTTTAATGAATACTAACTAGTATTGAGGTGTTGGTTCTACACAGAATAATATGAACATTGATATTCATCTGAATTCATCTTACCATAAAAGTGCCTAACCATAGTGAAGTCAGGCCAGCTGCCTTTTCAGGCTATAGTCAAAAGCAATAAACGTATAACATAAAACATTTTTAAATAAATAATGCATGCATAGTCACATATTAGAGTTCAACCTGTGACCGCTTTTAAAATAGATACGTATATCAATATTCCAACATCCAAAATAAATCTTCATTTATATCAATAACAGTCACCCTAAAACACCAAATATTCCTACTCTAGTCCTCCACATTGGATAGTCCAGCTGATGTGCACACAGTGTTCTAGGTCCTTTGCTGTATTTCCATAGTTTGAATCTGTAAATATATTTTTGAGCATCTTTCTTCTACACATTTTGGAAGTTATTCAGAGCAATACATATTTATGTAATACTATAAAACCTGCCAGAGTGTAACTGCATGTAAAAATAATCAAGTTATTTTTATTTAAGAAAATACATGAACTCAGAGAAACCCCAACGACTTCCTTACCTCATCAAAATGTTCCAGATGCAGTGAGAACATGAATAATAAGAATATCCACAATGTACTCTTTACCTTTATGAAATACCCAATTGTGTATTTATATAAATATTTCCTTTCTTCCAGCAGTGAAAATGTGAAACTACAATGAAACCATTCGCTGTTCATTTGTTTTTAAAATAGTCTGCATTGTTCAGTTCAGTTCAAGGTAATGTTTATTTAGACCACTGGACCCTAAACATACAAATAAAGGAAACGTGTCCTTCTTTCCATAATAAAATATTATAATCATGTATACACAATAAAAAAATACAATACAATAGTAAATAATTATTTCCTGTCCTAATCTATCCTGTTATCGTAAAGTGAATTTCATAAAATCCCAGTTTTATATATATTAAAAACTTGCAATATCTAAATAGATCATTTCCGTTAAAAATTCTGCTGCCTGTGCACGGTTCTTTAAACCATATTTTATAAATACTGGTCGTAAAATCAATTTCCGTGTATCAAGGACCTTAAGACAATCTAACAGTAAGCGCAAAATATCCCATCTTGTACCTAAACTGCAGGTTCAAGTTCCTTCAGGATCCATCATAGTCTCTTTTATCCCGTTATTCATATAACAAGGGTTAATTCCTATTCGTAATTTTAAAACTTCCCTCCTCAGCAAATGGTTAGGGAGTAGATCTATATACGGGAACTGTTGGTTAGATTTCCAAGATTCGAAAAAAAAACGGATTTCTTCCCTTCCAGATACTTGTAATCCTGGTCTTGCGACATTTCCTTGCCCAACGCCCTCAGTTCCCATCTTGTGACATCAGTTTGCAAGTCCTGCAGGTTCAGTTTCACTCCTAGTTCCCTGCATACTGTCTCTAGCATTTTCTTAAGTCTTAGTGCCCAATTCAGTTCACTCTGCAAAATTTCCCTTTTGCGCAATTCTGCTATTTCTTGCACTTCCCCATTTCTAGGCTTTGCCAAAACTTTATTGATGCCATGCGTACCATTACCTCCCAAGATACCATTCCTGTTTCAGTTCTTACTGCCTGTATCATAGATGATCTAGGTAGGAATGATACATTTAAAAAAAAAATCCCTCTTCAATAGCACATCATCTTTTACCACTCATGTACAATACTACAGCTCCATATAACACAAAACTGTTTTCTAAATAAATAATGCATGCATAGTCACACATTAGTGTTCAACCTGTGGCCTCATTTAACCCTTTCTATGCTCATGACGGAGCGGTTCCGACATGAGCAACGGTGGGCGTGTGCTCATGACGGAACCTCTCCATCATGGCAACCACGCATGGGGGAAGTGCTGGTGCTCCCCACATGGGCAGCCCATCTAGGCCCCACAAAGGGGGATGGCAGCGGAAAAGTATCCGCTGCCACCCGATCCCCCACCCCCGGGGCAATCCGATGACATCAGCGCACACAGCGCGAACCAACGTCATCAAGAGCAGACAAACGCATTGGAAGCCATTTGCTTCCAGTGCGTCCAGCAGGAAACAGGTACGCTTCCTTGCTCCGGTGTGGCGGGGGAAATTGGAATGCATTGAGGCATCGGGGGAGAGTAAAGAGTTTTTCCTCTACCCTCATGTCTCAATGCAGGGCATTCCTGCTGCATGATTGCTCAGGGGGTCTTGTTCGTGTAGCAGGAATGCCCCCACTTGGCACCAGGGATTTCTTTTCAATTTAAAGGAAGCGACCCTTTGAGCAAGGGTTGCTTCCTTAAGGGGCACAATATTTTTAAGACTTTTCTGCCCCCCTGGGGACAGATCAGCTTGGTATTCTGGCGTTTCTGGCCCCGGGGTGGGGGGGGGGGAGAAAAGTCCACTAGAGCCAGGGATTTAAAAAAAATTAAGTGGAAGCAACCCTTTGGGCAAGGATCGATTCCAGGGGGCAAATTATTTTTATATGTGTATTCTGCCCCCCCTGGGAGCAGATCGGCATGTTAATTGCAGAAAACCCCACTAGACACCCTGGATTTCTTTAAAATTAAAATGGAAGCAACCCCTTGGGGAATGGACGCTTCCAGGGGGCAGATTTTTTTATATATATGCGTATTCTGCCAGAACAGCCCATTTTTTGGCCTTTCTGCCCCCGGGGGAGAGAGGACTTTCTTTAAAAATTAGAGGGCTGATATTTTGTATATGTTTTTTTGCCCCCCCCCCCCCCCCCCCCCCCCGGGGCAGATCAGCCCTTTTTTTGGGCCTTTCTGCCTCCAGGGGGAGGGTGATCAGAAAACCCTACTAGGCACCAGGGTTTTGTTGTGTGTAATGGACCATTGGGGTAACATTTGGTTAATGTTTTTTCTGCCCCTCCTGGGGACAGATGAGCCCCTTGTTTTGGCCTTTTAGTCCTAGGTGGGTGGGGAAGGCAGGAAACCCTACTAGGCACCAGGGATTTATTTCTCTTTCAAAGTGGGCACATTTATGTCTGCTGTTTTCTGCCCCACCTGGGGGACACATCGGCCTGGCAGACAACCTCACCTGATCCCTTGGGGAAGATCACCCCCCATTTTTCTCAGCCCTATTTGAAGGCCCATCTGGCAGGTTGACCATTTGGGTAGTGACATAGTGTGCTATAATGTTAATTCTTGTATTTCTTGTGAATTGCAATGGTAATGCTTTATTTCTCCTTTTTTTGTTGTAGTTTAAGGCTTTTGCTCTTTAAACTGTTCCAGGGTGTGGTTTTGTTAGATACCTAGGCATACAGATATACAGAGAGACGGAGGATATACTGGATGGAAACCTAAACGGAGCTATTGCCGCACTCAAAGCACAAATAAGATTCTTGACATCGGTGCCAATCTCGATACCCTCCTCATAGAATTAATTTGGGGGAATATGCCGCAAATGGATCGGGTTTCCTAAACTACACTTAAATGTGAAACTGGGGGTTTGGGGGTACCAGATCTGAAAGTTTATTGCTATGCTGGCCAGCTGCAATCGCTGGCATACTGGATAGCAGACCACCGCTTGCAAGAGATAGCCATGACTCGCCAAGCCTGGGAAAGAGGGCAGCTGCAACACTTATACTACCCAACAGCAAAATCCCCTCTACAGCGCCACCACTGTTGAGAACTGCATTTTTATATTGGAAAAAAGCAACACGATACACAAAGACAATGGCCCTTTACGCTTCTAATTTCCCACTACTGGGACATCAGTTGCCGTCGGGGATAGTAACTCGCCGGCATACATCTAACTGGGAGGAGGCGGGTGTGAGCACGGTGGGTATGTTCTATATGTTTTGCAGCTTGATGAACCACGACACATTCGTGAGAGAGCAAAGAATGCCGAATAAATTATTTATACTCCATGCAAATATTACCAGATATATATACAATCTGTATGGGCCCCAGAAGGAACAGAACCTCCAACACATGAATTGACTCACATGCAATACCTAATGGGTAATGTTGCCACCTGTCAAAATGGTTATAACCAAGGGATTCAATCACACACTGTAGTATCACTCCAGACCACCCACGATAAATGGAATACTGATATAGGCAGAGCACTTACTGATAAAAGAGCGGGGGACATTGCTGGAATATCCAAGAAAAGTATCCAGAAATCCAAAATTTTAATTCATACAGCGTATGATTGTCCACAGGGCCTATTTGACCCAGCATAAATTACAATTAATAATCCCAGACACGGTGGAAATCTGCCCCAGATGTCAATCTCCAAATGCTGCTTTGCTTCATATGATATGGGCATGCCCGAGATTAGCCTCCTACTGGTCCTCCTTACACAAAATAGTGAATAAAATTGCCCCGATAAAATGCAGTGAAGTACTGGAGTACTGCTTATTAGTACTGTGTTCAAAAGGTAGGAAGGGAAGCCCGGCACACAAATTCGCAAATCTGGCTCTAATACTAGCTAAAAGAAATATTACTATGAGGTGGATAACTGCCAAATCACCGTCGCTACTAGAATGGTATAACAAAATGGTTAGGTGGGGAAAGGCAGAATGTGCAGAGATTAAATGAGAAGACGACAGGGGGCTGCATAAGAAACCCATTTCACTAGACTGGAACGTGATGATGGCAGAATTTATAGCTATAGATATACAGGAAGAATAAATGCAACAATGTATTCTTACGAATGTTGTTTATAATACAGGGGATGGACGTAATATGGAATGTTGTACGAATGATATATCATGTATAACTGATTAGCAAAATGGACAGGATGTAATATGTCAATATTCACACTGTCATGCTGATTATCATGCAAGAACAACAGGGTAGTTACAGTTTAATACATGTGTGTAACACTACAGTGAAACTTATATGCTATAAATTAGTGGTTGTAACAGATGTACCGACAAAACTTAATAAAAAGTATGTTAAATTTAAAAAAAGGTTGCGGTTTCGTTACTCGTGGTTCTGCTGTTTGTGTACTTTCATGAGTTTGGTAAGAGAATTTTTTTTGTACAATGTAAATTAGTTTCATTTCCCTGAATGAATGTGCTTTTTGCAACTGGTGCATTTGTGCTCGATATGTATTTTGTTGTCTTGTGAGTAGTTGGTTTTGTGTTTTCCTTTCTAGTGGAATATCGTTTGTTTCTGTGTCTCTGCAGAGTAGGTGCTAGCAAGTATAGCTGTCACTTGCAAGTGAATCGTATAGTTTTTGAGTCTATAGATCTTTGTGATCAAAGCACATTTTTTTAACTTACTTATTTTGCACAGTGTTGGTTGTTGTTGACTTGTTTGTGCAGAATCCTTTCTTAGTAAGGATAATGGCTTGCCGCAGGATTACTGCTCAGCAGGTTGTTGGTATGCTTTTTGAGTCTTCCTCTGACCATGGTTCATAGACTGACTCTGCATCTGAGGCATAGGAGGGAGAGGAAGATTCAGGCAGTGAGTTTTCTGTGCACGAGGAATCATCAGATGAGGAAGCTACTCTCAGTGTGGATGAAGGTACTCAGTGCGGAATAAGTGCCTGTTTTAGAGGAGGTCATGATGTGCCGATAGTGCAGCAAGAGGCATCTGGGCTGCAGGGATTCCTATTGGAAGTGCTGGGGTTGCCTCAGGCATGGTGCAGCCGGCATTGCCAGACTTTACTGATGTTCCAGGATGTACAGTGAATATTGAAAACCTTTTGCTGATTCATTTTGTTCAGTTGTTTATGGACAATTCATTTTTGACAGAGATTGTTGAGCAGACTAATTTGTATGCCGAACAGTTTTTGAGGGACAACAGTGCCAGCCTTAGGCCCCACTCAAGAGCTACCGGGTTGACTCCCACAAATCTGGAAGAGATGAAGAAGTTCTTGGGTTCAACTTTTTTGACGGGCTTGCCATCAATGTCTTCATATTGGTCTACTAGTCCCTTGAAGGCAACAGCTATATTTCCCACAGTCATGAGTCGTGATCAGTATTTGCTTCTGCTTCGTATGCTGCATTTAGTCGATAATGGTTTAGCGTTGCCACGAGATCACCCGGATTGTGACCATCTTTTTAAGATTCGGCCTGCCATTGATAACTTTGTAGATCGATTTTCTGAGATCTATGCTCCAGGGATAAAAAAAGCAGTGGATGAGTCTTTTGTCATGTTCAAGGGCCGCTTGGTTTTAAGGCAATACATTCCTAGTAAGAGGGCACACAATAGAATTAAGATGTATATGCTGTGCGACAGTAGCAGTGGATATGTTGCTAATTTCAGGGTATACACCGGTAAGGATTCCAGGATTAACCCCCCTGGTTACCCGTCCACTTTTGGAATGACTGAGAAAATTGTGTGGGAACTTGGTAGAGGACTTTTTAACAAAGTTCACCGTTTATATGTAGATAACTTCTACACTGCTGTGCAGTTGTTCAGGGAATTGGCCAGTGTGAACACTGTTGCTTGTGGCACAATCCACTCTAACTGTAAAGGTTTCCCAAAATAACTTGTTTGTCAAAAGCTTGTGCAGGGGCTGTGCAGTGTGCTGTGTTGGGAGGAACTTCTAACTGTGAAGTTTTCAGACAGGAGAGATATCTACATGCTGACTACCATCCATCCCCTGTGACTGTTTGGGGTCGGGTTGCTGAAGCGCACAAACCTGTGTGCCCTTTAGACTATAATAGGCACATGGGGGGTGTTGATAGAGTAGATCAGAGGTTGGAACCTTAAACTGCTCTTCATAAGGCTTACATTTGGTTTAAGAAGTTGGCTATCCATGTTTTCCACTTGACAACCTTTAATGCTTTTGTTGTTTTCAAAGATTGTTGTCCTGAGTCAAAGATGACATTTGCTAAGTTTTAGGGGTCTGTGATAGGCATTCTTGTTGTATTTGAACAGGCAAGTGTTCCTAAAGTTGGAGTCGTGGAGGATGTGGCTAGATTGCAATATTGCCACTTTCCTGATCACATTCCTCCCACACCCTCAAAAGACTTTCCCAGTAGGAGATGCAGAGTCTGTTGTCGAAGAGGTACGCGGAAGGAGACTCTTATATATTGCCCCGAGGGTCCTTCTGACCCTGCGCTGTGTGTGCCTGCTTGTTTTAGAATGTACCACATGCAAAATAATTTGTGGGAGCATCCATGAGTGGTAAAGTGAACTGCCTGGTCTTTATTGTTTTACATTTTTGTTCATTTTCAAGGTTGGCATGTATGCAAAGTATTTAGTTTCAGATTTTGCGTTAGTAGATTTGTATCTATTTGCAATTTGTTTGTATTTTCTTTCTTGTATAAACAAATCCCAAATTTGATGGCGGTGTTTGTAGGCTGGCTCTTGGCTAGTGGTGTGTGAGGACTGGCCCCTGGTTGGTGGTGTGCGTGGACTGCCGCTCAGCTGGCGGTGTCCATGGACTGGCGCTCGGCTGGTGGGGTGCCTAGACTGGCGCTTGGCTGGAGGTGTGCATGGACTGGCACTTGGCTGGTGGTGTGCGTGGACTGGCGCTTGGCTGGCGGTGTGAAAGGAGTGACTTACTGCTTGTCACTACACACGTTGTTAGCCAAACGCCAATCCACACATTCCGGCAGCTGGTGTGGTTGATGTGTCAGGAATGTGGGTGTGTGAAAGTGATGGGCCCTTGAATGGCGCTGTCTGCTGGTGTGAGTTATAATGTGATGGCCCCGCGGTTGGCGGTGGGAATAGTTTTTTATGTGGCACACGTATGAAAGGTGTATGAATGGCCTATATAGAGGTTGGTGCCTTGTTGTGGCTTTACAACTCACGAGCTGTGAGTCAATGGTTCAGTTTCTCGTCCTATCAATTATTAGCAGTGCATTTCATTTTTGTGAAATCTCTTGTTAATACAACTGTATATACTGAACCATCACTCACCCTTGTGCCAAATCCAACCGGTATGTATGTGTGCTTGAGGAATAGGTAGTTGTGCTGAAATGTTTGTCTTTTCTGACTTTCTCAAGCAGGATGTACCTTGTTCCTTTTTGTGAATGTTGTAATGTGTTGGCTTCATGCCTAGTGTTGTGAATGGTCTTGTGTGTATCACATATGAAAGGTGTGTGAATGGCGGTTGGGGTCTTGAAGCAGCTTTCCAGCTCACGGGCGGTGAGTCACTGGCTCAGTTTTTTGTCCATTCAAATATTGACAGTGCATTTAATTTTTTTGAAATCTCTTGTTAATACACTTTTATTTACTGAACCATCACTCGCCCTTGTGTCAAATCCAACCAGTATGTGTGGGTGCTTTATGGATTAGATGGCTGTGCAGTAATATTTGTCTTTTTTGTCTCTCTGCCAAAGGAGTACATTCTATCTAAGAAAAACCTACCAACTGTAAACATTATCGTAAACTAAACACCCATGAGAGTACATGGTGATGTCTCTCTTGTGGATCCCAACATGTTATCTTAGTCACATTTTGAGGTTTGCAGGACATTGTGGGTGTCACATTTTCCTTGCATTATTGTGCCAAAAGTTTCCTACTACCCAGAATTTCTCCAAGAATCCCAATAGGAATGGTACCTCACTTGTGTGGGTGGCCCAAGTACCCGTGGCAGGGAAGTGCCCAAAACGTATTATGGAGACATCAAAATTACCTATTTTGAAATATCCTGGTTTTGCAAGGGGGGGGGGTCACTTGAATTTTTGTCTGAGGGCTCAGCGGCCATCTTGGAAAACCTACCAAACCAACACATTTCTGAAAACTAGACACCTTGGGGAGTCCATTGAGGTATGGCGTGCTTGGATCTCCCAACATTTCCCTACCCAGAATCTACTACAAACCTCAAATTTTGTTGAATGAAGATTTTTTTCCCAAATTTCTGTGTGGGAAAGTTGTAGGATCTCTGGGCTGACCAAGCATTTCTCCAGGTCTCCTGATAAAAATGGCACCTCACTAGTGTTGGTGGGTGGGTCAAGTACCCATGACAGGCAAATGCCCAAAACATATTGAGACAACATAAAAATTACCTGTAACAAAATGACCTGGTTTTGCAAGGAAGGTCCCATGAGTTTTTGCCCCAGCCTTGGGGGCCATCCAGGGAAAACTACCAAACCCACACATTTCTGAAAACTAGACACCTGGGGGAGTCTAGCACTGTATGGCTTGCCTAGGTCCCCCAACGTTTTCCTACCCAGAATCCCCTGCAAACATCAAATTTGTCTGAAAAAAATCAATTGTTTCTCAAATTTATGTGTGGGAAAGTTCTGGAATCTGTGTGGATCCACAAATTTCCTCACACCCAACATTCCCCCAGGTCTCCCAATAAAAATGGTACCTCACTTGTGTGGGTAGGCATAGTGTCTGCAACAGGAAATGGCCCAAATCGTAGTGTGGAGACTTCAAAATTACCTATAACAAAACTACCTGGTTTTGTGGGGGCAGCTGGGGTTTTGGCCCAGGGATCGTCGGCCATCTCGGGAAACTACCAAACTCTAACATTTCTAAAAAGTAGACACCCAGGGAAGTCCAATGAGGTATGACTTGTGTGTATCACCCAATGTTTTCTGACCCAGAATGCCCGGTGCCACTATGCCGACTCACACAAGTGAGGAGCCATTTTTATCAGGAGACCTAGGGGAACGCTGGATGGGAGGAAATTGGTGGATCCATGCAGATTCCAGAAGTTTCCCACACAGAAATTTGAGAAAAAAGTGATTTTCTTCAGCTACATTTGAGATTTGCAGGGGATTCTGGTTAGGAAAATGTCGGGGGACTTATGCAAGCCATACCTGACTTGACTCCCCCAGGTGTTTAGTTTCCAGAAATGTGTGGGTTTGGTAGGTTTCCCTATATGGCCGCCGAGCCCGTGGCCAAAAACTCATGGGACCCCTTTGCAAAACTAGGTTGTTTTGTGATAGGTAATTTTGATGTCGCCTCAATAGGTTTTGGGCCCTTGCCAGTCGCAGGTACTTGACACACCCATGTGAGTGAGGTACCATTTTTATCCGGAGACCTGGAGAACGCTGGGTGGGAGGAAATTTGTGGATCCACGCAGATTCCAGAACTTTCCCACAAAGAAATTTGAGATAAAGCTACATTTGAGTTTTGCAGGGGATTCTGGGTAGGAAAACGTCAGGGACCCACGTAAGCCATACCTTGATGGACACCCTAGGTGTCTAGTTTTCAGAAATGTATGGGTTTGGTAGATTTCCCTAGATGGCCGCCGAGCCCAGGGCCAAAAACTCATGGGACCCTCTCGCAAAACTAGGTTGCTCTGTGATAGGTAATATTGTTGTTGCCTCAATATGTTTTGGGCCCTTGTCTGTCGCCGGTACTTGACCCACCCACACAAGTGAGGTACCATTTTTCTCTGAAGACTTTGGGGAATGCAGGGTGGGTAACATTTTGTGGATCCATGCAGATTCCAGAACTTTCCACCACAGAAATTTGAGGAAAGTATGTTTTTTAAATATATTTTGAGGTTTGCAAGGGATTCTGGGTAACAGAACCGAATGAGAGCCAGTCAAGTCACCCCATCCTGGATTCCCCAGGTGTCTAGCTTTCAAAAATGTATAGGTTTGCTAGGTTTCCCTAGGTGCCGGCAGAGCTAGGGTTCAAAATCAACAGCTAGGCACTTTGCAAAAAAAAGGCTCAGTTTTCATTGTGAAAATGTGCTGTGTCCACGTTGGGTTTTAAGCTGTTTCCAGTCGTGGGCACTAGGCCTACCCACACAAGTGAGGTACCATTTTTAGGTCTCGGCATCGAGACCTATTGTCGCCAAGTTCGCTCTCAAGGGAGACAGAGCGGTGCACGAGCCTACCAGGGTCTGTGGACGCGCTTACCCATGCCGGCCGAAGGCAGCACACATACAGAGACACACACACTGACACCACACACACACCACACACACACCCTCCCTCTACCCCCACTCACCGGGCTCTTTCCCTCCGCAGCGGGTCAGTCACAGCAGCAGGCAGACTCAGTGTCTTCTCCGGCGATCTTCAGCTGATGTGCACGCTCACGCTGCATCTCGTGCGCGCCCACCATGCTGTTTCGCGCCCGTTGATCCTCAGCTTGTCCTCTCCTTCTTTCTGACTCAGTTGGGGTTGCCGGCTACGTTTTGCATATACTCTTTCCTTGCAATAAATCTACTCCTTCTATTTTGGCAGTTGTCTTTATATCAATCTCGTCTTTTTGTTGCTTTTCTTTTTTAGCCGTCTCGTTTTAGCTCACCCTTCACCTTTTGCACTGTGTCTTTCCCTTCATCTCTTTTCTCCTATGTTGATCTTTCCGGCGTTCATGCTTTATACTAACCACTTCGCCCCGCCCGCGTCCAGACAAGAGAACCCCCTCCTGTGCGCTGTCGCACGGCCGAGCGTATTCCATGTCCTGCACACGCTGCACAGGGATCTTTGGCACCCAGTAGCGTGCGCGCTCCTGTGGGGCGGGCGCATGCGCTGCACTGTGGTCTTTGACAGGAGCTCAAGCAGTCGCTCCCGTGAAGATCACTGTGCTGCAACATGCGCAGTGTGTGCACGGGGAAACCGATCCTGATGGGGAGCCAAAATTTTGTATAAGCCCGGTTCTGCTCCGCCCCTGTATCACGCAGCGCCGCAGGGGGCAGGGGCGCACCTGGCCCGCCCTGTTCTCACCGAGGCTGCCTGTTGTCCCTTTGTCTGGCTCATCTTAACGTCACTGAGATGTGGAGCCGGGAGTCCTGCGGGTTGCATTGAATGCTGCAGGTTGAGTTCCCTACGCCGAAGCTACACGTTGCTCTCTGTAATCACTGACGGGCGAAGAGGTTTGTTTAGGTTTATTGTTTGTTTGCTTTATTTATTAGCTCTGATGCAGATGGTGTGGATTCCAAGGGGGCTGCCATTTGGGAGAGGATGGGGAGGCTGCTCGGGGTGCTGAAGGGTGGTCCATGCTGGTTGTAGTGGTGAAGGGCTGGTTTAGAGGGCTGGTGCGGTGTTCATGGGGCCGGCTTTAGGGTGGTGAGCCGCACAGGGCGCTGACCTATGGAGGGGGCGCTGTA